>NC_048238.1:34476477-34524503 GCF_002007445.2 Ailuropoda melanoleuca
AGAAGCGTGGTTGGGAGGGGGTGGGGGAAGTGTGGTTTGCAGCCCAATGGTTCTTTTTTAAACTCACGACCACATCAGGACCACCAGCATCCTGCAGCCAGCTTCAGTCACAGCCCTCGCCAGCTGTGAGGCCACATCTGTCCGAAGGCAGTCGTCTCCCTTAGCCAATAGCTCTGAGACGCTGATCAGTGGGACCACATCTGCCATTTGGAGAGCTGCCACTGGCTCTCTGTGCTGTCCCCCTCCTTCCGGTGGCCCCTAAGAGAGGATGCGATTAAAAAAATTTTTTTCCCTCTATGTAGATAATCCGATAGAATGTACTTTCATATCATATTGTTATTTTTCGCCCTCCTCATTTTCTGAACCTACCCTGTTGTCCCTTCCATGTCACTAACTGGGCAATCCGAAACGAGGACAAATTTCACTTCCGGTTACCTGAAAGCAAACTTTCTCTTTTCCAGTTTGATTCCTCCAACATCTGTTGCATGCATCTGTGGTGTAAGTCACTGTATTAGGCAGAGCATGGAAGAGGAAAATGCCTATTTTCTGTTTCTGATTATTGATATAGTCTGTTCTCCCTCCCTCTCCTCCCCCCCACCCTGTCCTTTCCTCCCGTCCGCCCTCCCTCCCTCCCTCCCTCCCTTCCTTCTGCCCTTTCTGACAGTTGTCTATTTTGGCTCACGTTCCTAGGATTATTAACCAAGAAATGAAAACGTTTATTTTCTCTCAAAGTAACAACCCAGTCTTGACCGTAAGGCTGGGGTTTCGGTGGTCTCTTTTACAATCTGGGCTGGAGTGACCAGCAGGACCCTGTGACCTCAGCCTGTGGCCAGCCCAGGTTGGAAGCATCAGATGATTTCCAAAGAGGCCACAGGCCTCCATCCCACGTGGCCCGATTGTAGCTGAGAACAGCCTTGCCGAAACTCACTTACCCCTCGTGCAGGGGGACGGGTGACAAGTGATGCTGAACGGGAGGTTCAGGATGCTAATTTGATTTATTATCTGTGTACAGCCTGGGGAGGAGAAAAGGCTCATAAAAGTGTTCTAGGCTGGTCATTCTGAATGTGAGCATTTATTTCTCTGCAAAGCTGCCGAATGTCCCTGCAGGAAGTCCCCGACGCAGCAACCCCTGACTGCACAGACAAAAGTCTCCCCTTTACACAGGGCTGCCCTCATTGTTTCCAACAGCTTTGTGCTTTCCCTGGGGGAAGAGGAGAGTCACATAGCGAGTTTTCTTCCTCTTTTCTCACGCTGCAGAGGAAGTGATGTTGTGGAAACAGTCGCATTAACTGGGCCTGCAAACCGGGTCGGTGGCGTTGCTGGGAATAGCGCGATGCGGGGTGGCATTCCTAGGGCTTGTCTCCCCCAGGCCCCAAGCAACCCGGCCTGGGTCTGAGCGTGGGGATGGCGGGCAATCACAGGTGGCATGAAGCAAGAGAAGCGATCCTGGAGAATTATTCCTTCCCAGGGCATGGACACTCCTGACCCTTTGAGCCCGCTTCCTTCTGGAACATTTTTCATTTATTCTCTATTCAGTTATTGGACAACATTTCAGGATCGGCCACTTTGTGGTCCGCATCCTGCTAGGTCTGGGTATGCAAAGGTAAGCCCTGCCCTCACAGAGTTTTCATTCTGCTGTGCTTGGCGCCCAAAAGGCACAGGATGTGGTCCCCGCCATCAAATCATGTAGGTCCTCCGCCCATAACATCTATCCTGTGCTCTTAACGCGCCTGCCTGCCTTAACTCAGATCGTCTAGGACTCTTCACCAGGCAGTTGAACCCACCCTCCCCAAACTCCCCTCCTCCATCTGATCATGCCACTCACTGCTTTAAAATCCTTCAAGCAGCAAGAAGGAGAGGAACAAGGGGCACATGGGACGCCCCCTTCCATTTGAGTCAGCCTCCTTTAAAAAGATTTCTCAGAAGTCTCGCCCAGTGATTTCCATGTCTGTCTCATTGGCCCCTTCTTGCTGCAAGGGACGATGAGAAGTGCTACCTTCTAGCTTGGGTGCCTTGCCCCCTCACCTTACGAAAGAGGGAGGAGGGGTGGCCATTGCGGTGGGTGACGGGCCTCCTCCGGTCATCTACGCACGAAGATATGTGGCAGATAGCAGGAAAATACTTAGTAGGTGGTAGGAGAGGGTTCAGGAGGGACCTTTGGGTCCCTGTTCCTGGTTCGCACCCCAGTTCTTTGGAAGGGGCCCTTCGTCTCCTCCCCGAGGTCGGGTCACCAGCAGGCTCTATGTTGCTGTAGTTCCAGGGGGAGACTGCCCCCGGCCGAGCCCTTCTGTTCTTTTTGTTGGGAAGGGCAGATTGGGAGAGAAAGCTGGTCTGTCAGGCCAGGGCTGGCTCCACGGTGTGTGACTACAGCAATCACCCAGCCCCCTGCTCAGAAGGGCCCCACACTCAGGGTTCAATGCTCTGCAGTTGCTCTCTTGACATGCTGAAGACTGTGATTTCTAATTCGCGTTCGGTAAGTGAAGCCTAGTGGGACATTGGAGCATGAACCAGAGGCTTGGAGCCTCGGCTCCTGCATGGTCTCACTTCTTGGTTTACCTCCCTGAGATGGGTTCTCAAATGCCTGCTTCCCAACCCCCGGTTCCTCCAGCCCGGCCTGTCCTCGCACCCTCTGCCCCGGGTAGGGACCTGAGTGCTAACATGGGGGTGGGGCAAGGGGGCAGCCTTCCCTCCCCAGGGCTAGGAGGACCACAGCACGGTTGGCTGGCAACTTGGCGGGGTCCTCCAGCTCACCCACTGCCAATCCAGGCACCGGGTGTGTCCCCGTGTGGTGGCTGTGATCCCTTGGAGGCCACCGCCTGCTGTGGGTGGAGGCGGTAAACACGTGGGAAACAGAGATTGACTTCCCTGCCCCTGACTGGGGCCCTGCATTTTAATTTCGTTCTGGGCCCTGCACGTTCTGCGGTCAGCCCTGCCTGAGCGTGGGGCCATTGTGTTGCAGCCTGTGGATGCCGGGCCAGGGAAAGCGGGTCTGCAGAAAGGCACAGAATAATAAAGTGCAGTAAAGTCACAGAAGGCCTTCAGAAACATGGGGCCCCACAGAGGGCAAAGATGGGTTCCTGGGGGGGACTCAGTGCCCAGGTCCTGCCCCCAGGGAGGCCTGGCCGTGCTGGTGCTGCTCTGTTCTTCTTGTCAATTCTCTTCTGTTCCTTGTGCTGCTATGAATGGGTTTCCCTGATTGCCAACTACAAGTTCCCCAACCAAGATTAAAAAAAAAAAAAAAAAAAAGGCTCGGTTTGTAGTGTCTAGCATTGGGCTCCAGTCCCAAGCTGGCCATTTAACTAACTGTGTGATATGGGGCCAGTCAGTTATTCTTTTCCAGCCTTCATTTTCTCAACCTTCAAAAACAACCGGACATCATGGGACCAACCTTGTGGGTTGCTATGAGGATTATCTGTTTGTGCCCCTCCTTGTTAACAGAGGGACTTAAGGCACAAAGCCTGCAGGAAATTTAGAGCAAAATGACTTCCTTCTTTCACTGTTTTCTCAGTACTTAAAAATGGCTTATTTGAATCTGGTTAACTCAAGTGGTTAGAATAGGGTCAAACAGGAGGGCTGTCATAGGATCGAGCATGAGACAGGTTTGCTCAGTGCATTTCCGTGACGAAGACTGACCGCGTAAGGTAGGTATCCCAGTTATCTCTTGCTGCACAGTGAACAGCCCCCAAACTTAGTGGCTCAAAATAATAGCCATGTTACTGTATCTCACGATCTGGTGAGCCAGGACTGAGGGCAAGACTAGGACGGGTGCTGGGGCGCCTGGGTGGCTCAGTCGGTTGGGCATCTGCCTTCAGCTCCGGTAGTGATCCTGGGGTCCTGGGATTGAGGCCTGCATCAGGCTCCATGCTCAGCGTAGATTTGGCTTCTCCCTCTCCCTCTGTGCTCTCTCCCTCTGCCTCTCCAATAAATAAATAAAATCTTAAAAAAAATGGGAGGGGCACCTGGGTGGCTCAGCCGTTAAGTGTCTGCCTTGGGCTCAGGTCATGATCCCAGGGTCCTGGGATCGAGCCCCACATTGGGCTCCCTGCTTGGCGGGAAGCCTGCTTCTCCCTCTCCCACTCCCCTCTCTTGTGTTCCCTCTCTTGCTGTCTCTGTCAAATAAATAAATAAGATCTTAAAAAAAAAAAAAGGGAGAGAGACTAGGATGAACGAGCCTTCTGCTCCATGTGGGATTGACTAAGGTCTCTCAGTGGTACGACGTGGAGGATGTACCAGTCTGGAAAATCCAAGTTGGCTTCATGTATATGAGTGGTGCTTTGGTAGGGATGGCCGGAAGGCTGGACTGAGCTGGGGCTGCAGAATGTGGCTCGTATCTGTGGCACTTCCAGCATGGTGGTTTTAGGGTAGTAGTACTTCTTATATGGTGGCCCAGGTCTTGAAGAGTGTTCCGAAAGAATAAGACAGAATCTAGAAAGCCTCTTCTGACCTAGCCTTGGACATGATGCAGTATCCCTTCTGCCCATTCACTTAGTTACAAGAGAGTCACAAGCTCACCCAGATTCAAAAGCAGGGCACACGGAAGGGCGTGAGTGAATACCAGGAAACACGCATCATGGGGGCCATCTTTGAAGACTAGCTATCACGGTGGACCAACCACTCAGACGTTTGTGTCCTCAGTTGTGGGAGGCAAAGTGCGAGTACGCAGATGGAAGAGCTCAGATCCATCCTCATTCATCATCAGAAGGGTTCTGGGAGATCCTGAGTGAGGAGCCCAAGATGGCAAGGCTCTTGGGAACATTAACCCCTGCAGAGTATCTCAGAGCTGAGTCCCTGGGCTCTGGATGTTAAACCCTAGTCCTGCTTCAAAACCAGCCTCTTGGGCTCTTGAGCTTACAAAAAAAAAAAAAATTGCAGATTCCTATGAGGGAATGACTATAATTATCTCCATTTTCTCTATGAGGAAACTGAATTAAATTGCCCAGAGTCACAGCTAGAAAATGGTACAGCTGGAATTTGAACCCAGACATATCTAATGCCAAAGCAGGAGGTCATTTTAGAGTTTACAGTTTTAAGTAACTTTCCCAGGGGGTCAGCCAGAGAAACCAAAAATATAGTTCAACACTCATTTATGATATAAATGCTTAGTAGACTTAGAAGAGAATGGAAATTCCTTCATCTGATAAAAAGTATGCACGTGCAAAACTTACACCAAACATTGTCCTTAATGGTAAAATGTCGAGGGACACCTGGGTGGCTCAGTCGGTGAAGCGTCTGCCTTCAGCTCAGGTCATGATCCCAGAGTCCTGGGATCAAGTTCTGCTTCGGGCTTCTTTTTTTTTTTTTTTTTTTTTTTAAAGATTTTATTTATTCAACAGAGATAGAGACAGCCAGCGAGAGAGGGAACACAAGCAGGGGGAATGGGAGAGGAAGAAGCAGGCTCATAGCAGAGGAGCCCGATGTGGGGCTCGATCCCACAACGCCGGGATCACGCCCTGAGCCGAAGGCAGACGCCCAACCGTTGTGCCACCCAGGCGCCCCCTGCTTCGGGCTTCTTGCTCAGTGG
This sequence comes from Ailuropoda melanoleuca, assembly GCF_002007445.2. Lineage (NCBI taxonomy): Eukaryota > Metazoa > Chordata > Mammalia > Carnivora > Ursidae > Ailuropoda > Ailuropoda melanoleuca. The sequence continues at coordinate 34,481,999 of NC_048238.1, forward strand.
GGGGAGCCTGCTTCTCCCTCTGCCTGCCGCTCCCCCTGCTTGTCCGCTCTCTCTCTTTCTCTGACAAATAAATAAATAAATAAAATCTTTAAAAAAAAATGGTAAAATAGTGGAAGCTTTCCCTCCTGAGATCAGGAACTAGAGAAGGATACCTGCTATCCCTTTTCCTACTCATTATTATTCTGGAGGTTATAACCAGTGCAATAAAGTAAGAAAAAGAAATAAAAAGCATTGGAAGTAAAAGGAAGAGATGAAACTGTCATTCACAGATGACGTGGCTGTGCACATACAAATCCCAAAGAGCCCCTGCAATTCAACTATCAGACTTAATACGGGAATTCAGCAAGGTCACTGGATTTAATGTAGGGCTCTTATGGGGCTTCTTTTTTTTTTTAAAGATTTTATTTATTTATTTAACAGAGATAGAGACAGCCAGCGAGAGAGGGAACACAAGCAGGGGGAGTGGGAGAGGAAGAAGCAGGCTCATAGCGGAGGAGCCTGATGTGGGGCTCGATCCCATAACGCCGGGATCACGCCCTGAGCCGAAGGCAGACTCTTAACGACTGAGCCACCCAGGCGCCCCTCCATTTTCTGGCCTCCTTGACAGTACCCTCTTTTGTGTCCTGTCCTCCTTGCCCTGCGGATTTCTCTCCCAACCTCCTCTTTTGGTATCTGCTCCCACAACGTTGGCCACGCCCAGAGTTCTGTCCACAAGCAGTGCTGTGCTGAGCACAACTCCATCATGGTCTACGTGGACGGCACCTCCCACGATTGTCTGACACCCTCGTAGCATTTCTTCCCTGGACTCTCTCACTGATCTAGACCTCGACTCTCCCATCTCCAGTCTTTCCTTATCCCCCCATTTTTGTTATTGTGGCAATATACTCATAACATAAAACTTAGTATCTTAAAAGAAAAACTTACTATCTTAACCATCATAACTGTACAATTCGGTGGTATTTTTTTTTAAAAAAAGTTTTATGTATCTATTTGAGAAAGAGAGCACAGCAAGGTGAAGGGCAGAGGGAGAGGCAGACTCCCTGTTGAGCAGGAAGCCGGATGTGGGACTCGATCCGGGAACTCCAGGCTCCTGACCTGAGCCGAAGGCAGATGCTTCACTGACTGAGCCCCCCAGGCGCCCCAATTCGGTGGTATTGAGTATATTCGTCTGCTTCTGTGACCATCACCACCGTCTTTCTGCCTTCAGTCTTGCTCCTTTTGTATCCATCTGTCAAACAGTCCCTGGAGTTAGCTTCCTAAAATGCGACCTTGATCCTTGCCGTCTTTTCCCTGTTTACATGCTTTCAAGATCTTCAAGACCTCGTCAGGCTCGGCATCCTCTGAATGGTGCAATAGCCCTCCATGATCCCTCTCCTGCTCACTCCCAATGCACACCGTCTGTGCTCTCTTGCTTCCAGTCCTGTCTTACCTCGGGTACCTCCAAAAACTGACCTGAGCCGGGGATCTGGAGGTGTAAGAGCAGTGATCTCAGCAAGCACAGTGGGAGAGTGGGAATCCAGACAGGCCAATACAGGGTGCATTGGTGAGTGGGTACCCATGTGGGCAACGGGGCTCAATCCTGCTGCTGCCTCTCTGGGATCCTGTGTAGCACAGCCCTCTGAACTGTCCCAGTGAGGGGTGAGGAAGCTGGAGTACTTATTCACCAACTCCCATCCAGTGGTGTGCTGGTAAACCAGCTTTCTGGGAGGACAAAGCAAGTCTCAATTTGCAGTGTTTGCCAATTGCCATGATATAAATATTCCCACTGTGGCTGATTCTAAGCTAGCAATGGTTTAACAATTGGCTTGCAAATTTTCTGAATATGTAACAATCAGGCTCTCCAGAGCTAGCACCACCGCTCCAACACACCCCTGCTCCCATTCCGCATTAGTTGAGGGTTATTTCTGGGCAGCCGAGCACTTAGGATCTGCCCACACATATGGTGGCCAGCTGAGCAGGCTGCAGAGGCCAGAGAACACTCTCTGATGGAGTTTCAGGAAGTCCTCATTGCATTTGGGAAGTCCTTTCAGGTGCCTTCCGGGGTGGGTGCAGGGACACGGGTGAGGCAGCAACCGAGCTTGCAGGAAGGTCTTGGTAGGCCCCTCCCCCTGCTGGGAATGCCTGCTCCCTCTCAGCCCACCTCTGAGCTTCTGCTCCTCCTTCAGGGCTCAGCTGTGGTGTCACCACCTCCGGGAAGCCCTCTCTGCATTCCACAAACCGTCCTTGCTCTTATGACAGCCCCAAAGCATGCCCTTGGCTTCTTAATTGTCACCTGCCTTTCTCCCTCGCTAGACTGCAAGCTGCCAAGGCCGGGGATGTTGTTTATCACTTTCTGTGACCGCCGTGGTTAGCCAGTGCCCAGCACAAGCTTAGCTACTTAATAAATACATAACTCATCCCTCCCCACCTGGCACCTAGTAATGGTTGAGTCAAACGAACACTCTCGCCCTCCCCTATGTATACATCCGCTGCTCCATCAATCAGTTGGTCTCTCTATGGCTTTATTGCTTATTCCCATCCGTTTCCAAAGAGGACTTTAGGCAGCAAGCAGGTGCTTCCTTTCCCGTGAAGGTGTGAGCGACCATATTTTCTGAAGCAATGATCAGGACACGTGATCCGACACATGTTCCAACACATGGTCTGACAATGGGACAGAATATTTTAAATCACCACCGTCTCGGAAAATCCGGGCTGCGTGGCTCTGTGTAGAAAAGAGCCAGGAGCCACGGCCTCATAATGCAGCCCCAGAACAGGCAGGAGTTCTGTTTTAAAGACCTCTGTGATTTTAAGAGCAGCATGTGAAGATAGCTGAAGAGAGAAGTTGATTTCTGTGGCACTCTAGCTGGAGCGATCATAGGGAGCGGGGAAAAATTTGTGGCAGAAACAAGCTCTCATTAAGACCATATGCTGTATTTCTAATCGATGGCTCTTAGAAGTAATTCCCCGACATTTCATTCATTTTTACTGCCTCCCCTTCAGGGGCAGGAAGAACAGCGTTGTTAGCCTGCGTTTATAGATGAGGGTATTTAGAAACAGAGAGGTTAAATGGCTCAGCCCCAGTCACAGAGTGAATCAGAGACACCGCCAGCCTTGAATTCAGAATTCCAACTTGAGCTTCTGTGCCAAGATCCCTCGGGGCACATTTCCTTTCTCATTTGCATAAATCATCAACATTTTTTTCCAAGCTTGTGCTGAGAAAGCCCCTTTTCAAACAGTGGAAACTCCCTTTGCCTTCTGTTGCCTTAGTTTTATTTTGTGAACCAAATTCTTTTACTTCAACACGTAGACTTGCTATTTTTCCTTCCGTCGAGCCCTTTTCGAGAGAGGTCGTGACCTTTGCTTATAGATGCAATGGAAACGGGTGAGCCCAAATGAACGAAAACAGATGATCTGGAGACCATATAAAGTGTAATTCCAACTCATGTTCACAATCCCATGCCGTTGATTGCAAATCTTGAATCGTGGCAGGTTATCAGAAATATGCGAGTGGCTAATGGCTATACCAGTGTTTGAGCCCTGTCGGGTGTAAGACGTGTTTCCAACCTGGGGGGTAGATTTGTAGGATAAGAAATAAGAAACTGGGCAGGGGCACTTGGGGGGCGCACTCTGTTAAGCATCCGACTCTTGCTTTCGGCTTGGGTTGTGATCTCATGGGTTGTGGGATGGAGCCCCCCCTCCACCCCCCGAGTTGGGGTCCCTGCTCAGCCAGGAGTCTGCTGGAGGTTCTCTCTCACCCTCTGCCCCTCCCCCACCCCATGCGCGTTCACTCTCTTGCTCTCCCTCAAATAAATAAATAAATAAATCTTTAAAAAAAAAATAAGAAGCTGGACAAATCAGGGCCAATGGAAGTCTGAAAAATGTCGATCTGGAAATACATAGGGAGTGGTACCTGAGATCAATGGTATGTAAACTTGGACTTCTAATCACCAGTGTAATTACATAATTACTCACAATCCTTTCACATATTTAAGGAATTCTTAGCTCATGACCTCATCTGTCTGATGGTCCTTAGGTGACTCCAGTATTGAGGTTTCTGGGCATGAACTGCGTTTCCTGGATTCCCAGGTCAGCACTTAGCACATTGCTGACACTCACAAAATAGTAATAATCCTCTTGAAAGTGAAAACATATGCAACGTGTTTGGGAAAAACTTCCCCTCCCTGTCAAATATGTTAGATAATCAAAATAATTTATGGCTCGTCAGTTTAACCATTAGGCAGAAAGAAATTATATCTATTCGGAATCTTCCGTAAAACAAAATTCCACATAGACAAAGAGCTTTCTGTCTACATGGTGTAGTAATTGACTTTATCGCTTATCGCGTTGGTTAGCTATTGGTGCAATAATGCCGTGTAACAAAAGTTTTAAACACACCACAACTCAGTGGCTTAGAACACTTATTTCCTGCTCATGGGTGGGTGGCTCTTTCTGTGGATTTCAGCTGAGTTTGGATGCATACTGAAGTCGGGTCCAGGCCTGCTCCTACGTCTCCTCATTCTCCTCGATCCCTCAATTTCCTGGGGCATTCTCGGCTTGTGGTAGATCACCAGAGAGCAAAAGTCAGGCTGAATGGTGCAAGCACATTTAAAACCTTTGTTGGCTTTGTATCTGCTCACAGTACATTGACTAAAGCAAGTCACAGGGGCAAGCCCAAAGTCAGAGGGGCAGGGGAACACAGCACCTCGAGAGGGAGAGGGAGAGGGAGGGGGAGGTGAGTGAATGTTTGCCAAACAACAGTCTCTCGCGATTATCATCCCTAAAAGGCTGTGTCACGTCCCCTGAAAATTCATACGTTGACCCCCAAAACCCCGGAATGTGGCTGCATTTGGAAGTAGGGCCTTAAAAAGAGTGATACTGTACTATACGTGAACCGACTTGAATTTAAATAAAATCTGGAAGAAGAAGAACAAAAGCGATTAAGTGCAGTGAGGCGGTTGGGGTGAGCCCTCATCCCATCTGACTGGTGTCCTTACAAGAGGGGATTCGGGCACACAGAAAGAAAAGGCCTTGTGAGGACACAGCGAGAAGGCAGCCAACTGCAAGCCAAGGAGAGAGGCCTCAGAAGAAACCAAAGCTGCTGACACTTGAATCTTGGGCTTCCAGCCTCCAGAACAGTGAGAAGTAAATTTCGGTTGTTTCAGCCCCCTCCAGTCTGTGGCTTTTCATCTTACAATGTGACTTTGGCACTCCTCCCGTTGAGAGATGGGATCTATATTTTCTGGGTTTCTGGTTGTGTTTTCTTTTGTTTTAGGGATAGAGAATGCACGCGAGCAGGGGTGGGGAGGGGCAGAGGGAGAGGAAGACAGAGAATCTCAAGCAGGTTCCACGCACAGCACAGAGCCCAATGCAGGGGCTGACCCCACAACCCTGAGATCATGACCTGAGCGGGAATCAAGAGTCATATGCTCAACCGACTGAGCCACCCAGGCGCCCTTGTATTTTCTGTTCTTGATGGGTCTGGGACCGTAGTGGAAGGGACACTAGGCACTTCCAAGGTTAGGTCATAAAGGACAATATGGCTTCTGTCTTGGTCACTGGAACATTGCCTTTGGAGTCCTGAGCTGCCACGGCAGAAGTCTGAGGCGGCCATGCTGTCAGGAAGCCCAAGCTACGTGGAGAGGCCACATGAAAGTGTTGTGACTAAGAGCTCCAGCTGCAGTCCCGGCTAACAGCCAACATCAACCACCACATGTGAGTGAGGATGCCCCTAGATGATTCCAGCATACTCCCCCACCAGCCCCACCCATCCAATCATCGAGTCCTCCCTGTTGAGGCTCCAGATATTGGGAATCCTCCCCACTGTGCTGTCAGAATTCCCCACCCACAGAATCTGGGAGCATGATAAAATGCTTGTTTTATCCTGCATCTTGACATAATTTGTTATATGGCAATAGTAAGGGGAATAAAGAGCCTGGGATTACATCTTTTCTTTTTAATTAATTTATTTATTTGAGAGAGCAATAGAGAGCACACATGGGAGAGGGGCAGGGGGAGAGGGAAAGAGTGTTAAACAGACTGCATGCAGAGTGTGGAGCCCGCTGTGGGGCTCGATCTCACGACCCTGAGATCATGAGCTAAGCCAAAACCAAGAGTCCAATGCTTAACTGACTGCACTCCCCAGGATTACATCTTTACAGCTACCCCTCCTCCTCCTCCTCTTCTTCTTCTTTTTCAATATTTTATTTATTTACTTGACAGAGCGAGAGAGCACAAGCAGGTGGAGCAGCAGAGGCAGAGGGAGAAGCAGGCTCCCCACTGAGCAGAGAGCCCCATGCAAGCCTCGATCCCAGGACCCCAGGATCATGACCTGCACAGAAGCAGACGCTTCACCGACTGTGCCACCCAGGCGCCCAAAACTCCACTTCCTTTTTAAGAAAATTCTGGGATGGTGCGCCTGGGTAGCACAGTCGGTAACAGTCTGCCTTCAGCTCAGGGCGTGATCCTGGTGTTCCGGGATCGAGTCCCACATCGGGCTCCACCGCTATGAGCCTGCTTCTTCCTCTCCCACTCCCCCTGCTTGTGTTCCCTCTCTCGCTGGCTGTCTCTATCTCTGTCAAATAAATAAATAAAATCTTTAAAAAAAAAAAAAAGAAAAAAGAAAATTCTGGGAAAGGTCTCCAACTGTCCAGGCTTGGGTCTATGCCTGCCCCTTCAGCCACTTGTTCTGTCTGGGAGGAAATAGACTAGATTTAGCTTAGTTTCCGTGTTAATTCCTAGGGGGTAGGTACGGATGTCATAACTGCCACACCAGAGGCTCATGGCTGGAGGTCTTTACCAAAGGAAGAGAGGAGTATCAGAAGAAGGGGTATGAGAATGTGTTCCAGGCTGACTAAACTAATAGCTACATTATAACAGCTTTACTTTATTTTGTAACTTTTTTTCTTTGGGAGGATTAAGATAGTTTCCTTTAAAAAAAGCCTGGAGAACAGGCTCCATCCATTACCTACAAGCTGTGTGACTTTGGGCAGGGTACTTTGCTGTCCTGAGTCTAAAAAGAATATTTTTGGGGAGCACCTGCTTGGCTCAGTTGGTTAAGCATCTGCCTTTGGCTCAGGTCATGATCTGGGGGTTGTGGGATCAAGCCCCATGTGGGGGGGGTCCCTGCTCAGCAGGGAGTCTGCTTCTCCCTTTCCCTCTGCCAGCACCCTCCCCCACTCATGCTCTCTCTCTCTCAAAAAAAAAAAATAAAATAAAATCTTTTAAAAAAAGAATATTTTTTATACTTCTCTGGCAAGTTGTTAAGAGCTTGCTAGAAACACTTTTCATTTAGCCATAATTCACGTGGGGACAGTCATCGCTTGGAAGCAGGGACTTCAACATCCTGGTCCAAGAGATACACACGTATACACCAGTCACATACGATTGTGCATACACACATATTAAATTTATATTTTTCACATATTCCAAAAAATGCCAAATTCTCTTCTCTACTGAAAGCCAGTAATATTTTCCACCCTAGAGATACTCCTAGGGTCAATATTCTCTATCAGAGATTGGCAGCCTTTTTTTTTTTTTAAAGATTTTATTTATTTATTTATTTGACAGAGAGAGACAGGCAGTGAGAGAGGGAACACAAGCAGGGGGACTGGGAGAGGAAGAAGCAGGCTCCCAGCAGAGCAGGGAGTCTGATGCGGGACTTGATCCCAGGACTTCCGGGATCACGCCCTGAGCCGAAGGAGGCATACGCTTAACGACTGAGCCACCCAGGCGCCCCGGCAGACTTTTTCTGTAAAGGGTGAGAGAAGAAATAGTTCGGGCTTCTGGTTTCTGTTGGTTTCTGTTGCAAGCACTCACCTCTGCCCCTGCGGTGAAAGCAAGCCACGGACAACGGAGAAGTGAACGGGCATGGCTGGGTTCCAACGAAACTTTATTGACAAAAACAGGTGACTGGCCAGATTTGGCACACAGTGTGTAGTTCTACCTTGTCCATAGCCACACTGTCTGATAAAAATATAATGCAAGCCACATATGTGGCTGCAGGGAGAGGAGACGTCTCCCCAGCATCAATTCACAGCTCCCCTGTTGCAAAAGAAGGTATCCAGGCAGAGCATCAGAGGACAGGAGGGTGGGAGAGCATAATGAATTGTCTCCAGCAGCTACAGTGAGCTCAGACAGGCCGAGGGGATAAGGAACGGGGCATCAATAGTGTCTGCATCAGGGAGCAAAGCTGAGGAGGAAGCCTGTGCCTCGAAAAGCCGAACAGTGAAATATGGAGGTACTAGGGCATGGGAGATAATACAACGTCCCTGGATCAAGGCTTGCCTGAAGCCCACTCTACCTCTGCACTCTAAGGTCATAGGAACCAAGATGTCTCCCAATTGGTATTGAAGCCAGTTTCAGTGGGGGGTTCTATGCCTTCTAACAGAAAGCAGTTTTTTCTGCTTAATTATCCCAGCAGTTCTTCAGATGCTGAATACTATGAAAACTGAGACTGGCAGGGGTGCAGAGATTCTCATTTAATGTTTCTGAGCCCCCCCTCTCTATTTTTTTTTTAAAGATTTTATTTATTCACTTGTGAGAGAGGGAGAGAGAGCACAAGCAGGGGGAGTGGCAGAGGGAGAAGGAAAAGCAGGCTCTCCACTGAGCAGGGAGCCCAATGTGGGGCTTGATCTCAGGACCCTGGGATCATGACCTGAACCAAAGGCAGATGCTCAACTGACTGAGCCCCCCAGGCACCCCGAGCTCCTCTATATTTGATAGGAAATTTCCCTCTCACTCCTGGCTCGTCAAACAACAAAATGAACCTAACTTTTATTTTTTTATTTTTTGTTTTTTATTTTTTTAAGATTTTATTTATTTATTTGACAGAGAGAGAGAGAGAGAGAGAGACAGCCAGCGAGAGAGGGAACACAAGCAGGGGGAGTGCGAGAGGGAGAAGCAGGCTCCCAGCAGAGCAGGGAGCCCGATGAGGGGCTTGATCCCAGGACTCTGGGATCACGCCTTGAGCCGAAGGCAGACACTTAACGACTAAGCCACCCAGGCACCCCTCAACCCAACTTTTAAATAACACACCCTGGGGCACCTGAGCAGCTCAGTCACTGAAGCCTCCGACTCTTGATTTCAGCTCAGGTCATGATCTCAGGGTCGTGAGATTGAGCCCCGTGTCAGGCTCCATGCTCAATGTGGAGTCTGCTTGAGATTCTCTCTCTCCTTCACCCTCTGTCCCTCCCCTTGCTCTCTCTCTCTCTCGAAATAAATAAAATTTTAAAACACACACACACACACACACACACACACACACACACACGTCCTGTATCAGTAGTAAAGTAAGACTTAAGAAACACTCAGGAGTTTGGGTGGACCCATTTTTTTTTTTTTAAGTAGACTCCATGCCCAGCACAGAGCCCAACATGGGGCTTGAACTCACGACCCTGAGAGCAAGCCCTGAGCTGAGATCAAGAGTCAGACACTTAACTGACTGAGCCAGCCAGGTGCCCCAGGTAGGACCCATTTCTGAACTGCACATGGCAGTCTTGTCACTGGAAGGTCGAGACTGTTGGCTGAAACAAAGTGTAAACATAAACACAGCATCATTAAAGGGAATGTGGTATAGATATACAATGGGATATTACTCAGCCGTAAAAAGGAGTGAAACCCTGCCATCTGCAACAACACGGATGGACCTTGAGAGTATTCTAAGTAAAGTAAGTCAGACAGAGAAAGACAGATACTGTCGGATCTCACTTATATGTGGAACCTATAGGAAAACAAACAAACCAAACAAACAAACAAAACCCCAAACTCGTAGTCACAGAAAACAGATCGGTGGTTGCCAGAAGTGGGGGGTGTGCAAAATGGGTGAAAGGAGTCAAAATGTTCAAATTTCCAGTTACAAAATGAGTGAGTCCTGGGAGTGTAACGTACAGCCGGTGATTATAGTTATTAATACGGTCTTGCATATTTGAAAGTTGCTAAGAGGGGAGCCTGCTGGGCTCAGTCAGTGGGACATGTGACTCTTGATCTTGGGGTTGTGAGTTTGAGCCCCACATTGGGGATAGAGACTACAAAAAAAGAGAATATTAAAAAAAAAAAAAGAGGGATCCTGGGTGGCTCAGTCGGTTAAGCATCCGACTCTTGGTTTCAGCTCAGGTCGTGATCTCAGGGTCGCGAGATTGAGCCCTGCATCCAGCCCTTTGTCGGCCCGACCTCAGTGCAGAGTCTGCTTGAGATTCTCTCTCCCTCTCGCTCTGCCCCTCCCACTCGTGCTCTCTCTCTCTCTCTAAAACAAATGAATAAATCTTTAAAAAAAAAAAGTTGTTGGGCACCTGGGTGGCTCAGTCAGTTAAGCAGCTGCCTTCAGTTCAGGTCATGATCCTGGGGTCCTGGGATCGAGTCCCGAGTGGGGCTCCCCAGTCAGCGGGGAATCTGCTCCTCCCTCTCCCTCTGCCCTTCCCCAGCATGTGCTCTCTCTCACTCACTCTTTCAAATGAATACATAAAATCTTAAAAAAAAAAAAAAAAGAGTTGCTAAGGGAATAGATGTTAAAAGTTCTCATCACAAGAAAAAAAGTGTTGTAGCTGAGTGTGGTGACGGATGTTACCTGGACTTACTGTGGCGATCATTGTGTTGTACACCTGACACCAACATAACGACATGTCAATTACATCTCTGTGTATTTAAAAAAAAAAAAAAAGGAAATCACACCATCGGTCCAAGAGAGACCGGGGTAGGTACGGGAGGTTGGCTCCTTCAATCCCCATTTCAACTCCTCTTTTGCTGACAGCTCTTCAGAGTAAGGTTCTGGAGCCAATAACCCACTTTCCCAGACATCTGTGCGGTAGGCGTGGCCATGTGACACAATCTGAAGTCAGCTGCTGTCGGCTCTTCTGCTGCCATCTCCTTTGGCTGGAGCGAGGGCCTCGGGCCGGAGATGTGGCCATCAGTGCCAAGGCTAGAGGAGGGCGGATCAACGGGCCCTGGCTCCTTCTTGGCTCTCGTGGGCCACCCTCCCAGACCCGGGCTGTATTACCCCAACTTGTTCCTGCCGAGCGCAATCAGTTCCTTTTGATCAAGCCACCACAGTTGCTGAGTTTCTATTATAGGAGCTGAATGCAGTCCTGCGTGATACAGAATTATGTAAGCCTCTTTACTTTTACCAGAATATTCCTTTACCATTTTCCCACGGCCTAAACTGTGGCCAGGGCTACAGTTCCAAATCAGGGCCGATAAAAGTGGGTAGGGAGAGCTAAAAGATGGTGCGAGGGCTTATCTAAGCTTATTTTTAGCCAGGGGAGATCATACTTGGTTGGCTGATAGATCAGGACCCAGTTCTTGCCCTTCGTTGATATAGATTACATGCAAGGAAGAGTGTCCAGATGGATCCCAATTCCAATGTATGAGGGGAATGGGTGTTTCTCACACATTCAACTCGAGTTTGACCCTACTTTCTTGGAGACAGCATAGGATCCCACAGGTTAAGGGCTCAGTCCTACAAGACTGCCCCCCCCCACTTCAGACGCCAGTCCGAGTCGAAATTGTCACCTGGGCTTTTGACTAACCAGCTGTAGATTGGAGGTTCCAATGACCCCTCCTTGGATTCGATTAATTTGCTAGAGCAGCTCATAGATCTCGGAGAAACTTTTCATTTACTATATCACAGGTTTATTACAAAAGGATAGAACTCAGGAACAGCCAGGTGGAAGAGATGCACAGGGGGAGGTCTGGGGAAAGGACAAGAAGCTTCCACACCCTCTCCAGGCCCCACCACTCTCTCCACATGTTCCCGTGCTCACCAACCCAGAAGCTCTCGGAACGTCTTTTTTTTTTTTTTTTTTTTTGGATTTTTGTGGAGGCTTCAGTACTCAGGCATGATTGATCAGATCATTGGCCAATGGGGATTGATTCAACCTACAGCCTCCCCCTCCCCTCCCCCAGGTCAGGGGGTGGGACTGAAAGTTCCTACCCTTTAATCACTCTTTTGGTTCCTCTTGACCAGCCCCCACCCTTAGGTGATCTAGGGCCTTCCAAATGTCAGCTCATTAACATAACAAAAGACATCTTTCCGACTCTCCTGGCTTAAGAAATTCCCAGGGTTTTAGGAGCTCTGCGCCAGAACCCAGAACCAGGTGGTCAAGGACCAAACGGTATTTCTTTTTTTTTTTTTTTAAAGATTTTATTTATTTATTTGACAGAGATACAGACAGCCAGCAAGAGAGGGAACACAGCAGGGGAGTGGGAGAGGAAGAAGCAGGCTCCCAGCAGAGAAGCCCGATGTGGGACTCGATCCAGGAACACCAGGATCACGCCCTGAGCCGAAGGCAGACGCCCAACGACTGCGCTACCCAGGCGCCCCGCAAACGGTATTTCTTATTATAAATCACAATACCACAGCGAGTTTTCTTGGATTCTACCAGAAGTGAGCAACGCATCAGAGGTTAAACAGAAATCCGGAGCAGCAGGACGGTGAGGTCTTGAATTTCTCTAGGACCCGAGTGGCCACCGAGACCTTGTCACTCAGGAGACAGGCCTTTTGTCTTCACCCCAGCTTCTCTTCGCTGGTAGTTTATGGCATTCAAAAAAACCCCAACCATCACAACAAATGTCCTTTTCTGGCCTTTCCAGCAAGAAACCCAAGTGCCAGTATTATTTTCCACTTTTAATCACAGCTTGACCGAGATGGAAAGTTAAATCACGTAATTGCTTTTGTTTTGTAGCTCTTTTCGCTATTTTGGAAAAAAGAAATCGTTCAATGGATAAAATGTGGGTTCACACCAAACCCCAAACATCATGAGCGTTAATGGTAACCATGTGTTACTCCTGAGAATATGCACCCGGTTTGTTGGTGGAGAGAAAAACCACAGCACTGCTCGGCTCGTGCGGAGAGCCAGCCGAAGGGTTCCCGAGACGTGTTTGGGGACAGATAGCCTTTCAGGTATTTTCAAGTAAAAGAAAGGCGTATTTTGTAAAAACGTCAGATGCAGCTTACAATAGGAATATGGGAAGCAAGATTGCTTTCCCCAAACTCTTGAGTCATAAAACATCTGTCTCCGAATTGGAAGGCTGGGGAGGCCTGGAGGCACATCTGGCCCATCCTTCTGCCTGGATTGTCCACAAAGCGCCAGGCCAGCGTGTGGACCCTCTGAGCAGCTCGACCATGTGCGTGCCCCCCTCCCCATGCCAGACCAGGACACGGGGCTCTCCACACTGCCCTTGATCCTTCCCCTCCTCTCTCATTGCCAGAAGCCTCAGGGCGGCTGGGGGTGCAGCGGAACGAACTTAGAGACCCACTTGGTTCCAGGGCCCATTTATACCGCTAAATCTCGATTTCCTGCTGGCAAGGCTAGGGCAGGCTTAGTCTTTGTGTATGTGAGTTTAGTGCCTGCTCATGGACTGGAGTCAGGGCTGTGGCTGGACACATCCCAGCCCCCAACTGTAAAGTGGGTAGGAATTTTTTGCTTGGTCACAAAGTCTGGTATGCAAAGACTAATGCTCTTTATTTTCCTGAAATTAAAATTACCTTGGCCCTTGAGCTCACATTTCCACTGATGGTGGAAAACGTCAGCGTGCCAATTCAAACCAGCTCAGGTCCTTCTAGTTTAAAGGTAGTCCGCTTTTGGGGCGCCTGGGTGCCTCAGTTCGTGAAGCATCTGCTTTCGGCTCAGATCATGATCTCAGGGTCCTGGGATCGAGCCCTGCATTGGGGTCCCTGCTCGGCTGGGAGTCTGCTTCTCCCTCTCGGCCTGTGATCTCTCTTGCTCTCTCTCTCAAATAAATACATAAAATCTTAAAAAAAAAAAAAAAAGGTAGTCCCCTTTCAGGGTCAATGCGGTTCTTCCTCATATCCACTTCCTTCTTCCCTTCTCCCCTGGTCTTGGCCCAAGGAAGGGGCCTACACGCCACTCCTGGTACCCACTGACTTCTGTCCTTGGCGTTATCTATCTCCAGCTTCATACCAAACCACTGCAAAACTTAAAACAAACACAGCCTTTCTTTTTCCCATAAAATCTGTGATTAGAGCAGGGCTTGTCGGGGACAGCTATCTCTGCTCCACTTGGTGTCGGCTGGGGTGGCCGAAGGCTGGGGGGTTGGGATCACTGCAAGGCCTCCTGGGAGAGTTGATGCTGGGTGTCGTCTGGGACCTCACCTGGGGCTGTCAGTTAGAACAGCTGTCCCCAGCCTCTGCCTGTGGCCTGGACTTCCTCACATCATGGCAGCTAGGCTGTGCCGGTGAGTGCCGGGGGTCAGGGAGAGAGACTGAGGTGGGGGGAGGGAGAGAGGGGGAGAGAGAGAAAGAGAGAGGAGAAGCCAATCTGCCGTGCGTGATCCAGTCTTAAGAAATCATACAGCATATAGCTTTTATCACATTCTGTTTGTCAAGATGGTCCCAAAGGCCTGCCCAACTTCAAAAGGAGAGAGAAATAGGCTCATCTCTCTCCTTTAAAAAAAAAGATTTATTTATTTATTTGAGAGAGAGAGAGAGAGATAGTGGGGGAAGGGGCAGAGGGAGAAGGAGAGAGAATCTCAAGCAGACTCCACACTGAGCACAGAGCCCCACCCGGGGCTCCATCCCACAACCCTGAGATCACGACCTGAGCCCAAACCAAGAGTCAGAGGCTTAACCGACAGCACCACCCAGGCGCCCCTGGACTCATCTCCTGATGGGGGATGGCCAGGTGGTTCTGGAAGAGTATGTGAGATCATAAATATTATGGAGACCCCTTTCGAAACACAATCTGCTATGCTAAACGCACAGCTCTCACAGCCGTATCTGTGCCCATCTCAGGGATGGGGAACATTTTGAGAGCTCTGTTTCCCATGCTCGAGAACTCTATTGGCCTCCAGGCCTCCTTGGGCTCCTTGGCCTGTAGCTACCCTGTGGCTCCTGGACCATGTGGGATGTGACGGGGCTTTTCCGTGTGGCTTGCCACCACCCCTGGTCCCCTCTGCTTGAGTGCCAGCCTTCTGGTATCCATCCCAGCGGGCAGAGAAGAAGAAGCCACGAGGAAGGGAAGACCCCTCGTTAAAGACACTTAATGGAAATTGCAGACACCCCTTCATTTTACACCCTATTGGCCAGAACTTTGTCATACGGCCACATCGAATTGGGTCAATGTAGATCTTGCTCTGGCAAACCATGGGTTCAGCCAAAAATGGGAAGTTATTTGTCAAGGGAGAAGAAAATAAAGGATTTGGGGGGAGAACTATCTTGACAAGAGGCAACATCGAACCTGAGCGGTTCGGGGTGAGTCAGAGCTGACAATGATAGAACGAAGGGAAGGGTATTTTAGGCAGAGGGAACAGCCAAAACAAGGGCTTGGAGGCAGGAAATGGCTGGGCCTGTTCAGGGAATGAGGGTGTAGTTCGTGAAGGATGCGGCCTGGGAAAGTGGGGGCAGGTAGACAGGAGGAGAGAGATGAGATGAAAGGGAAAGTGGCCAAGTCCCAGATCCTGTGGGCCATGTTGGCCAGGATAAGTTTGGATTTTATTCTAGAACCTGCTTTGTAACACATTCTTCAGATGTTGACAGTTCCCACAATGAGCAATTTTTCTTTTTTTGGTGAAGAAGTCCATTCAACATAAATATTTATTGAGTGCCTACTCATGACAGGAAAACAGAAGGCATCGTGGGGCCGTAGGGAGAGCTCGATACATTTAGAAGTATTCGGTTTGATCGATTTATTAGCTGAGTATCCCTGGGCAAATTACTTAACTTCTCTGAGCCCCAGATTCCTTGGTAGGCAATGTTGTGAGTTTTGTTTTGTTCTTTTAAGGTTTATTTATTTATTCGAGAGAGAGTGAAAGAGAGAGAGAGAGCACGTGAGCCCACACAGGGAGAGGGGCAGAGGGAGACTCTTCAAGCCGACTGTCCACTGAGCACAGAGCCTTGCACGGGGCTCGGTCTCTGGAGATCATGACCTGAGAGGAAACCACGAGTCGGACACTCAAGCAACAGAGCCACCCAGGCGCCCGGGCGATATTGTGAGCTTTTTTTTTTTTTTTAAAGGTTTTATATATTTATTTGACAGAGATAGAGACAGCCAGCGAGAGAGGGAACACAAAGGGGGAGTGGGAGAGGAAGAAGCAGGCTTATAGCAGAGGAGCCTGATGTGGGGCTCGATCCCAGAATGCCGGGATCACGCCCTGAGCCGAAGGCAGACTCTTAATGACTGAGCCACCCAGGTACCCCGATATTGTGAGCTTTAAACAGAATAATGCATGTGAAGGTTCACGGTGAACCCTAAGGAACCATATACATGTTACTGTTACTGATACATTGTTACAACATCTGTGTAAATTAGTTCATACCATTCTTTCTGGAATGCCAAAGGGCCTGAGGGTAGGTGGTGTAGGGGAGAGCATGGATATCGAGAAGGACCCAAGAAGGACCCAGCAGGGAGAGGGCTGAAGGGAGGTGCCCCGAGGGGTGGAGTCGAAGAGGGACAGCAGAAGCCCCCCCACTGCGTCACTCTGGCAATAAGCGTTGGTGGCCATAGCAGGCACTATTTTTTTTAAAGTGCATTTATTTATTTATTTAAGCCATCTCTACACCCAGTATGGGGCTCGAACTCATGACCCCAAGATCAAGAGTCGCACACTCTTCCGACGTAGCCAGCCGGGCACCCCTAGCAGGCACTATTGATGCCAGTCTCTGTATGCCCTCAGCCCGCCTCTGCGTTCACCTGCAGCTGCCGTGAGCTCTTTCTGGAAAGCCGACGGTGCTCTCTTCTCTTTTCTTCTTGGTCTGTGGGCTTTCTTCGGCATCAGAGATCTTGCTGTAAGTGTGCAACCTGAAACTGCCGCAGAGCTGGCACCGTGGGGGATACCCTCGACCTGGCCGCCCCGGGCTGGGTGTTTTGAGTTGGGGGTGGGCTCTGAAGCATGTCACACACAGCCTCTCGTGGGGTTTCCGGTGGGATCGAGCCTCAGCTGGTCCCAATGCTAACATGCTCATCAGCACGTCCTGATTCGGCTTCCCTCCCTGTCTCACTGCCCCTGTCCCTCACCATACTTCCTGGGGTCACCTTTTTTTTTTTTAAAGATTTTATTTACTTATTTGAAATAGAGAGCAAGAGAGAGCACAAGCAGGGGGAGTGGCAGGCAGAGGGAGAGGGACAAGCAGACTGCTCACTGAGCAGGGAGCTGGATGCGGGGCTCCATCCCAGGACCCCGGGATTGTGACTTGAGCTGAAGGCAGATGCTTAACTGACTGAGCCACCCAGGCACCCGCTGGGGTCACCTTATGAATAAGCTACTTGCCCCCAAGTCCTTGTCTCAGGCTCTGCTTTTGGGGAAACCTCAACCAACTCCCATTCCCATCCCCCTCCCCTGATATATGGGGGGAGGGAGGATGAATGCTTACTTTCCTGGATCCCTTCACAGTTATAGGTGGCTTATAAGCTGAAGTCTTCCAGAAGATTCCTTGGAAAGCTTTCACTTCTTTATAAAAGGAACAGTTATTTTTGGAGCTGCCCCACCTCCTCCCACCTTCCTGCCTTGACCATGAACATGTTCTTGGAGCTTCAGCAGCCATTTTGAGGCCTGAAGGAAAGGCCAAGAGAATCACAGAAATGCTGTCCCTGATGTTTTACGTCGCAACTCATGCCTATAGACGCGAAATTCTAGACTTCTTGTGTGAACAAAATAACCCTTGGGTTTGTTCAGGATGCCGATCGTAAAGTTTTTGGTTCCTTGCATCCGAATACAGTCCTAACTAATACACTTGCTCAGGGCACCAAAATGAGGGGAGGCTGCTTCCCAGACATCCCCATCGCGGAGCCAGTGAGTTGGGCTTCTCCAGAGCGGCGCCGCATCCCCTCCCCGGCCAACATGCGAGCAGGTGGGACAGGTGCCCCTGGGAATCCTGCCTCCTGCTTCTCAGACTTAAAGCACGAGGCATGCAGGTGGCTTTTAACTCACTTTCCTTCCTAAACCCAATTTCCTTCTTTTTTCACTTCAGCTTTGCAAAGAGAGCAAGCTCTGAAGGAAAATGAGAAGAGTCTACCCTGCACGTTTGGGGCAATTCCCTGATTTCCCTGTGACTCACATCTCTTCATCGCTTTCTGGCTTGTATTGTCTGAGTGTGCAAGCCCCGTGAGCAGCGGGCTACGGCTTCTTTGGGCCGAATGGTGTGCAATTGTTAACTTCTGCTTACGGACCACTGACGTTGCTCTGGGCTGGGGAAAGTACCAAGGGAACAGAAGCCCTGCTCTGTCCTTAAACAAGATGCAGTCTGGATGGGAAGGCACACGGAGCCACCCAAGACAGCCTGGAGTTAGAGGGGCACCGTAGCCCGGGGATGGCGAGCAGGTGCTCTAGAACGAATTGCCCGTGTTAAGCCAAGTACTTAACCACTGCGTGGCTCAGCCTCTTCCCCCGTAAAATGAACAGAAAAATCGTACCTAACCCTTGGGGTCCCCAGCACCGGCACACCCTAAGCTGCCATACCCATTCGTGAGTACCCAGTGCACAGCGTGCTAGGAGCCAGAGGCACGGTGGTCGAGTAGACAGATGAGGTGCCTGCGATCACGGTCTAGCAGGGACACGGACATGAAAGTCATCACACGTGTGACAACTAAGCGTTCCAGGCAGAGCGTCCAGCTGAGGTCCAGGCCTTGCAGTGAGAAGGGGGCAGGTCCGGCAGCCCAGAGACACAGGTGTAAGCAAAGGCTGGAGCAGGTCCAGACCTTGGGGGCCTGGAAGGGTAGGTGTAGACGGATGCCCAGTGCCAAATAACAGTGATCTGGACCAAACTGCGGGGGACTTCTCTCATGGAGAAGCAGGGCAGGGTGTAGGACAAGCACACACCATGCCTCCTGTTGACCTCCGCCTCGCCCCCCTCCCCGTGGCAGTGTGGAGGGATCGGCCCCCCCCCCGCGGGAGCCAGGCAGCGGTCTCCAGCAGGCAACCGTTCTGATCCAGCCGCAGAGGAAGATTAGCAATGGAAGATTAATTTCTCCTTGTCATTTCCCCAGTGGCCTTAAGCAATCTCGGGAGCAATTTTCTTCGCCTAGAACACCGCCCTCGGGAAGCTGGCGGTGATCTGCTGCCGCGGGGCCCCCAGGTGAAGGACAGCCCTCCAGTCCCAGCTTCGGAGCTGGGTGGCAAGCCAGACAGAAATGTGCCCGCCAACCAGTCAGTGCCGTCCCGTAATGGACGCTGAATGAAAGAGAAGAAAGCAGAAGCATCACTTGCTGTGTGGGCTTTCCATTTGGCAAAGGAGCTTGAAGGACGCCCGAAAGGGGGGTCCCGGATTTTCCACACCGACGGCCACCCGGAGCCAGGCAGCCTTTGTCCCCATGAGATTTGTTTTCATAGTCGCTGCTCTGCCTGCAGGGAGGGGTGCTGAATCCCAAAGCCCTGTTTATTCCTTCTGTTCAAGAGAAGGGAGAGGGCAGGGTTGTCTCGTGCTGGAGTCGGGGACTCAACCCTCTGGATTGTCTTCAATCTGGATTTCGATTGGAGGCTGTTTGAGGAAACCCAGAAAGCTGTTGCTTGGGATGCATTGGAAGATGCTTAGGCTGGAGAGTCAAGGCATGATCTGAAGATTGGGACAGAGTGTGTCCCACACAAGGTTGTGTGTTTGGGCCCCCAAGACAGGCGGTGGTCTTCAGCCCCTCAGCGGCACCCCTGCTTGGTCATTCATTCATCCATTGTAGCTTTCTTGGGCACCGATTGTGTTTAAAAGAGGGCTCCACCAGTGTGGCCTTGGATGTGGTATTCACCTCTCAGACTCCATTGCTTCATCCCTAAAATGGGCTTGAAGTGTCTGCCTGACAGGCAGCTGGAGAATGGATGAGCTCACGTAGGTAAAGCAGCCAGTCTCCGTGGCCATCGGATGGGGTGCCTTCAGCTGCAAAGACCCGAAGACCCCGCTGAAAGTGCTTAACACAATGGGGCTCACATAGCTCACAAGATGAGAGCTCCTGAGAAGGACTTGTTCCCGGGGGGGGGGTCTAGCAGCTGGGGGGCTTTCCATCTCCCTGCTCTGCTCTCCTTGGCTGGTCGGAGGGGGCTCTCCTCATGGTCTCGAGATGACTCACGCAAATCCGGGCATCACACGGTCAGCAGAAAGAGATCGACGCTTCCGTCTTGGCCAGTATTTCAGTAGTGGATTTTACTTCCCGTCTCACTGTCTAGGTCTGGGTCACATGGCCAAGCTCAACCCGTCTTTGGAAAGGGATGTGAAGCCACCATGGCTGACTTAGACCAAGCATGATTCACCGCCCCCAGGACTGGGGAAGGGTCGCCCTCCTTGACCATACCGAATGGTGAACACTAGAACAAAATTTAGGCTTGACGGTCAAGGAAGATGGAGGGAAGTTGGGGGCATGGAAGGGGAAAAATGCCCCTTGGATAAGCAATGCACAGCCTTGGCCAGAGTTACCTACGTACCTTTTTATTCTCTACTGAGGGTCATATTTTCATTAAGAGAGAGTATGGGGGCACCTGGGTGATTCGGTCAGTGGAATAAGAGACTCTTGATCTCAGGGTCATGACTCCCGCATCCGACTCTTGGTTTCGGCTCAGGTCATGATGTCAAGGTCATGGGATCGAGCCCCACATAGGGCTCCACGCTCAGTGGGGACTCTGCTGGAGATTCTCTCTCTCCCTCTCGCTCTGCCACTCCCCTGTCTCTTAAATAAATAAATATTTTTTAAAAAGAGAGAGAGTATAAAACTTTGCTGGCAAGATCTCTGTTGATTTTTCTATTCCCCAGCCCCGGTCACACAGTAGGCATTTTATAAACATTTGTTATTGAGGATGGCATACAGAAATAATAGTAAAATCATGGAGCAGTAGAGTTGCCCATCTTTCTTTCTTTCTTTTTCGAGAGCTGTAAGGGACTTCAGGAAACATAATTCTTGAAGCGGTTCTTAAAGTGTTACTCTGAAATTCATTATGAGAGAGTGACCAAGCAGGAGATACTACAGACAAAAGTATGTCGTCTGGCGACAGGAAGTCAGGAGGAAAGAAATAACCAACATACATCTAAGGGGAGATATATATATATATACACACACACACACACACACACACACGCTCATGCAGACTTTTTTTTTTTTTTTTTTTTGGCCCATTTTCCTTTCCTGCTTTACCAAAGTAATCTGCATTGAGACTTTCCCCCTATGGTAAAGCATTTTTAGTTTGGTTAACCGAACAAATCAATAGTGGCACCCAGTGGCTGGAAGGGTTAATCAGGGAACAGCAATTTCTTATTTTTCTGTGTCTCAGTTCTGCCAAGTGGGGCCGCACCCAGAAACGAAGCCTCAGTCACGCATTTGGAGAAAACGTCTGTTTGGGCAGTGTCTTGTTTCCTACGCCTCCATTACCTCTTAGCAGCGGGGACCTTCGAGGCCCATCTTTCACCTTGGAGCTCAGAACCGGGGAGTGAGAAAAGCTCCGGCGTCTGGCCCGGTGGCGGGGTTTGTTTAAAGCTTATTTATTCTATGCTCACTCTGGAACTGAGCGAGTGTGATTATGTGCATTGCTGGAGTTCCAGCTCTTTCCCCTCCAGAGGACATTTCCCCCCCAAATTTGCTGATGTCTGGTCCTTACTGCATTTCAGGAGACAAGCGATCCAGAGGAAACAAACCTCTGCCAGTTAACAGGATAACCAATTAACTAAACCAGCGAGAGGGAGCATGAAACTGTTCATGTCTAGCTTTGGATTTCATGGTCATTCTTCCAGCAGTTCGCAGGGAGAGCACGTGACTTTGGCCAGGCTGGTAATTACTTAGTCACCAGGTTTTGCAAGGTTCTAAGACCTATTTATGAAGTTGCCTGGCCTGTGCTTTTGACTCAGAGGGAAAGGTGGGCCTAGGTTACACACCAACACAGGGAATGAATTATCTCCTGTTCCAAACAAGGTGGAAGATCCCCATGACAGAGGCCATTAGTTGAGCCTAAATAGCTCTTTACCCCACTATTTATAAGCAATAGAATGTTAGCTGGGGCACATAGCCTAGAGGAAAAAAGGCCTCTATTTCCCAGCTTATTTGCAGCTAGGTGTGGCCATGTGACTAAGTTCTGGTCAATGGCATGTAAGGGGAAGTCTTGTATGCAATTCTGGGAAGTAGGAAGTGTCCTTGAAAGGAGTGGTCTTCCCCTGTTCCTTCTAACATTTGCTTGGAATCTAGTCCTGATGGCTGCAGCTCAGGCAGCCACCTTGGGCTATGAGGTGGCATAGAGTGGTCAAGTGCCAAGATAGAAGAAACATGGGTCCCTAAGTGCCATTTCAGTTCTGGGAACAATATGGACAGGTTTTTCCCCTAACATTTTCCTCCTCAAAATGTGGTCCTGAACCAGCAGTCAGAATCACCTAGTAACTTGTTAGATATGCAAATTCTCAGGCCCTATCCCACACCTACTGAACCAGAAACTGGGAGTGGGACCCAGCCATCTGTGCTTTAATAAATGCATGGGTGATTGTGATGGACTTTATAGCTCAAGAACAACTGCCCTAGACTATTACGCTATTTTCTCATTTTTTTCCTACTAAGGTATTTTTCATTGATTTTTCTCCCAAAATCTATTAAGAAAAAGTATTTAGAACTAGGACACCTTAGCACTCCTTTTTTGGTCTTTTCTTCTACTTATTTCCTCCCACCTAATTTAACAGGAGATGTTATCAACATCAATAAGAAGATGAAAATACACAAATTATGTATGGGCAAGGGCAGGACTCCTGAAAGCATAACATTTAGGCCAAGCAAGAGCAAAACTACTCCAAGCTAAAAATCCAAGGATAAACAAGCCGAGTTCATGAAGGACACTGTGATGGGTAATTGTAGATGTCAACCTGACTGGATCACGAGCACCCAGATATCTGGTCAAAACATGATTCTGGGTGTATCTGGGAGAGCGTTTTGGATGAGATTAACATTTGGATTGGTAGACTGAGGAAAGCCGATTGCCTGCCTTAATGTGGGTGGGCCTCATCCAATCAGTTGAAGGCCCAAGTAGAACAAAAATGCTGACCCTCCTGGGAGTAAGGGGGAATTCCCTCCACTTGACTGCCTTGAGCTGGAATATGGGTGATTTCCTTTCTTGGAACTTGAACTGAAACAATGACCTTTCCTGGATTTTGAGCCTGAAGGCATCCAGACTGGAGCTACGATAGGCTCTCCTGCATCTCAGGCCTTTGGACTCAGACTGGAACTAGACTATTGGCTCTCCCGCGGGCAGCTTGCTGGCTGCAAATCTTGGGACTTGCTGGCCTCCATGAACATAGGAGCCAATTCCTTATAATAGAAGCTCTGTACACCCATCCACTCCCACCCGCTATTGTTCCTGTTTCTCAGGAGAATCCTGCCTGATACAGACAGGGAAGCAGTGTGACATTGGTCAAAGACCCAGAGGGAACTCATGTGGTGAATTGTGGTTCCATTACCGGCTAGCTGTGAAGTTGTTCAAACTTTTTTGTTTTTTGTTTTTTTTTTAAAGATTTATTTTATTTATTTATTTTAGAGAGAGAGAGAGAGTGAGCATGAGCGGAGGGAGGGGAGGGGCAGAGGGAGAGGGAGAGGGAGAGAGAATCTCAAGCAGACTCCCCGCTGAGCTAGGAGCCCACAGGGCTCGATCCCAGCACCCTGAGATCAGGACCTGAGCTGAAATCAAAAGCCAGATGCTTAGCCGACTGAGCAACCCAGGGCTCCCTTGTTTAACCTTTTGAATCTCGCTTTTGACATTTGTAAAATGGGGCTAATCATACTTTCTTTTTTTAAAGATTTTGACAAGATTAAAGAAGATAATGTTTGTAGAACAGTAACACAGTGCCTGGCCCCCGGTTAGATAACTAACAGCAGTGACCAAGATGATGATTGCTACGGTCGGGGCGCCCGGGGGCTCAGTCGGTGAAGCGTCTGCCTTCGGTCCAGGTCATGATCCCAGGGGTCCTGGGATCGAGCCCCATGTCGGGCTCCCTGCTCAGGGGGAGTCAGCTTCTCCCTCTCCCTCTACCCCCCACCCCTGCTCATTTTCTCTCTCTTTCTCACTCTCTTTCTCTCAAATGAATAAATAAAATCTTCTTAAAAAAAGATGATGATTGTTATGGCAATCAAGATGAGCTCTGAGCCCTAGTGAATGAATATGACAAGGGAGACACATCCTGAACCTTTTAAAATAATGTTTCATGGCTGTCATCTTTCTCAAAGCCATGAGTAGGAGAGCCATGTCTCACCTACAGTCCTTGTCACTCTTATACATCATTGTCTACATACAGAGATGACGGGGGGTGTGGTGGCCCATCTGCAAGATGGCCCCTCATAGCGCTCCTGTCCTTGTGCCGTCCCTTCCTCCACTGAATCAGGGGGAATTTACTCTGAACCAATTGTGACCGATAGACTCCTACAAATGTGCCCGAGTGTGGCTTTTGGGGCTGGTTATAAAAGTCATAGTAGCTTCCTTTTTTAATTCATTTTTTAATTTTAATTTTTAGAGAGGGGAGGGGCAGAGGGAGAAAGAGAATCTGAAGCAGGCTCCATGCCCAGCATGGAGCCCAATGTGGGGCTCAATCTCACAACCCTGAGATCATGACCTGAGCTGAAATCAAGAGTTGGACGCTTAACCAGCTGAGCCACCCAGGTGCCCCTTAGCTTTCTTTTTAAAAAAATTCATTTTTATTGAGATATGAGTGACATATAGCATTGTGTAAGTTTGAGGCATACAACAGGTTGACTTGATACATTTATATATTGCGATGTGATTGCTAACACTTCTATCATGTCCCATTGTTATTTCTCCTTTGTGGTGGGAACAATTAAGATCTAGTCTCTTAGCAACTTTGAAGCTCATGTTACGGTGTTGTTGTCTATGATTGCTATGCTGGGCATTGCAGCTTTCAGCTTGCTCTCTTGTGTTGCTTGCTCTGGGGGAGGCCAGCCACCATGTTGAAAGGACATTCAAGAAGCCCTATGAAGAGCTCCACACAGAAAGAAACCAACTTGCCAGTACCACCTTGCCTGCCATGTGAGTGACCTACCATGGAAGTGTATCTTCCAGTCTCCTAACTTCAAGTCTTCCAGAGGAAACCCCAGACATCATGGAACTCTATGGCTGCAGAAGCTCCGGTCATCACGTCTGCATTCCAGCCAGCAGGAAGGAGGAAGGGATGAAAAATGGGCACACAATCTCTATTTCAGGACACTTTGTGGAAATTGCATCTGAAATTTCTGCTTATATCCCATTGGGCACAACATAGTCTCTCAGTCACATCGGCTGCAAGAGAGGCAGGGGTGTGTAGACTTTGCTTCAACAGCTAGATTTCTGGAATGATTATCAGGAGATTCAGAGTTCATACTCCCACATTGCATCAGTAGGAATTAGTCTCAACAAGAGTGACTGAAAACCCTAAAAAAAACAGTGGCTTAAACAAGATAGAAGGCTAGTCACACCAAAGTCTGGAGGAAGGCATCCCAAACCAGTATGGTAGCCCTTTTATCTGAAATGCTCCTGGATCCAGACTCTTTGTCACCTTCCTCTTACCTGCAGTGTGCGTCCTCCATTCCTAAAATCTTCTCGTGGTTTGGGCCAGCTTCTCAAGCTCCAGCCAGGATTGCTACATAATTTGGTGCCAAATGAAAATGCAGGACCCCTTGTTCAAAAGATTATTCAGAGTTTTCGTACTGCCAGAGGGAAGCATCAAACCCAGCACGGGGCACACGCTGCAGATCGCCTTCCGTAGAAGCGAAGGACATGTACGCTCAGTACTACTGTTTCTGCCTGGCCCGCATCCGTTCTCCCCCCCCCTTTGATAACAGTATCTCTTCCACTTACCTACCACCGCGTCGCGAACTACCCTAAAAAGTAGCGACATAACCTAACCAGAATACCAGCACATAGACTCTACCAGTCGAGAATCTGGCAAGGGCCTGGAGGGGACAGCTTGTGCCTGCTCCGTGATGTCTGGGACCTGGGCTGGGGAGAGTCAGACAGCTGGGGCTCGAGGGTCCACTTCCAAGATGGCTTCTTCCCTGGCATGGTGGCCACTTGGGCCCGGAGCGCTGAAGGTCAGGTTCGGCTACGAGTGTTGACGGACTCCCAAGATGGCAGTCTCAGGCTGGAAGGACGTATTCCTTTCTTGGAGCTGCCATAACAAAGTGCCACAAACTGGGTGACTTCAAACAACAGGAATGTATTGTCTCACGGTTCTGGGAGCCGGAAGTCTGAGATCAAGGTGTCGGCCGGGCCATGCTCCCTCTGAGGCCTCTAGGGGTGGGAACTTCCTTGTCTCTTCCGGCTTCTGGGGGCCCCAGGCGTTCCTTGGCTTCTAGATACATCATTCCAACCTCTTCTTTTGTCTTTGTGTGGCATTCTCCCTGTGTCTTTTTTTTTTTTTTAAGATTTTATTTATTTATTCGACAGAGATAGAGACAGCCAGAGAGAGGGAACACAAGCAGGGGGAGTGGGAGAGGAAGAAGCAGGCTCCCAGCGGAGGAGCCCGATGTGGGACTCGATCCCATAACGCCAGGATCACGCCCTGAGCCGAAGGCAGATGCTTAACCGCTGTGCCACCCAGGCGCCCCTCTCCCTGTGTCTTCATGTGTGTTTTCCTTTCTCCCTGTGGATCTGTGTCCAAAATTTCCGTCTTATAAGGACACCAGTCAGATTCGATTAGGGCCCACCCTATACCAGTATAACCTCATCTTAACCTAGCTAGCCTTAGTTTCAAGGACTCTGCTTCCAAATAAGGTCACATTCTGATGTCATGGGGGTTAGGACTTCAACGTATCTTTTTGGGGGACACAATTTAACCCATAACGCAAGACTTCTTACATGGTGACTCAGACTCTAAGAGCAAGTGTTCCCCCTCACCCCCTACCCCCAAACGACACAGGAGCTGCATGGCTTTGGAAGTCAGATAGGGTCACTTCTGCTGTCATTTGAAATCGTCAGAAGCCCGTCCATCGAGGGCAGGTGTCCTAGTCAGCTCAGGCTGCTGTAACAAAATACCACAGGGGAGGGGCCTGAAACAATAGAAGTGTATTGTCTCACAGTTCTGGAGGCCGGAAGTCTGAGATCAAGCTGCTGGCAAATTCTGTACCCGCTGAGGCCTCTCTGATTTATAGATGGCCACTTTCTGGCTGTGTCCCCACACGGTTTGCCCCTCTGTGGGTGGAGAAAGAGCTCTCTGAGGTCTCTTCCTCTTCTAAAGACACCAGTCCTATGGATTAGGGCCCCACCCTTATGGCCTCCTTTGACCTTAATTATCTCCGTAAAGGCCCTATCTCCAAGCACAGTCGCATTGGGGTTAGGGTTTCAACCTATGAATTGGGGGGGGCACAATTCAGTCCGTAACAAAGCGCTGCCATATACATATGTGTCTTTGCTGTTTTTGTTTTATTTTTTAAATATTTTATTTATTTAGTTGAGAAAGAGAGAGAGAGCACGAGTGGGGTCAGGCGCAGAGGGAGAGGTACAAACAGACCCCTCGCTGAGCACAGAGCCTGCAGCTGGGGCTGGATGCAGGGCTCCATGTGGGGCTTGACCCCAGGACCCCAGGATCATGACCTGAGTCAAAGTCAGACGCTTCACCGACTGAGCCCCCCAGGCGCCCCCACTTTAATCTCTACTGTAGAAGACGAGGGTCTGCGTTTGAAATACACTAACGAAGAGTGTACACCTCAGGGATGGTCAGTTAACATTTGGAAAACCGGAATCAGAAATCCGCACTACAAAGGGGCGCCTGGGGGGCTCAGTCCGTGAAGCCTCCGACTCTTGATTTCCGCTCCGGTCATGATCTCGGGGTGTTGGGATCGAGCCCCACGTCGGGTTCTGTGCTTAGCTTGGAGTTGGCTTGTCCTTCTCCCCCTGCCCCTTCCCCCCACTCTCTCTCTGTCAAATACATACATAAAATCTTAAAAAAAAAAAAAGAAAAGAAATCCACACTGCAAAGACAGCTACAACCAGCACATCCACTATCTAAATCTGTATCAGAGGGTTCACCGATGAGCATTTAAATATGTTGGGAATTAGTTTTCAGTGATAAGACAAGCAATGCCCAAGACATGGGGATGGGCTAGAAATATACTAGCACCTCTGATGTTGCCTGAATGGGGGGGGGTCTATGAATCTGACAAGCCCAGAGACCAAACACCCTTGGGTATGCAACTCAGGCCACAGACTTTGTTTACTCCCGTGGCCGGCCATCCAACAGAGGACATCGTGCCTGCTCTAAGCAGAGGGTTAGTTGAATCCTGCCCCCTAAACAGTGTCACTTCTATACTCAGTGTGCCTTTCAGCCAATGTGCTTGCTGGTATGCCCAAGGGCAGAGACCTGGCTCTTCACTGGGTGACAAGAGCAGATTGCGTAACTGGTTTTGTGCCTGTTTGTAATAAACACTTTTATGTGCAATTTCTGATTCAGTTGGAGGCTGGCTATGAGTTGTTTTTTTTTTTTTTAATGACATTGAACAGGACACCTGGTAGTGACGTTGTGAGAGACGGGACCAATAGCCTTTACTTTGTTCTGGGCTGCGGCTCTTAAGCTGAGATTCAAGGGTAAAATTCACAGGGTCTGTGAATTTGATGCGGGAAGGCATGACATCTTCATTTTCCCTCGCTTCTACCTTAAATTTAGCATTTCTTTCAATTACGATCGTAAGCAACAAACCTCAGTAGTATTCGCGGTACCTGCGACTGTCACCAATTAAAATCGCGTTCCCATTGTTACAGAGATCTTGAAATATCATTTACGTTCATCAGCGCTCTGCAATGATGATAGTTATCCGATCTGCCACAGGAAGTTGTTACTTAATGATTTACTAAAGAAGCATGTAAATATCGATATCACAAATTTGTTTTAATAATCTGATGATGATCGAAATGCTGTTGGTTTCCTTTGCAAGCTGCCGTATTTCTTTATGTTTAAGGACCCCGTTCTGGCGGCTTCTGCTGTTCGTCAGATAGTCCCAATATAAAATGTACACTCAAGGCCAGGCTTGTCATTAAAACGGCAGTGATTGGAAGCTCGTGTTTCAAATTGTCTCTTGATATTTTCAATTTGAGGGCCGACTTCATCTCAGATCTGATTAGATTATGGTTCTTTTGTCCTCATGATGTGGCTGACAAAGAGCTCGGACCAGAGGAAACTGTTCTGCCTCCATCTTGTTCGGGCGTGCTTGTATTATTAGCATTATTTTTAACACATGGCTTCTTTGCAGGAATCTTTTTAAGCCCTATGGCTCATTTGGGAGTTAAGTTAAAACTAGGTCATATGATCAGTAAATCCACAACACTAGGCACCTGTAAGCTGCCAGGCGTCACGATATGCTGACAGTGGAGGAGGGAGCTGGCTTCTTGCTTTTCTCCTGGTGGCGCAGGGGCCGGGGGTGACCAGCATTCACCGTGGCACTGGCCAGGGAAGGGCATTCGCCAGTGGCAATCTGCTCAGGAAACAGAGACTAGTCACATTGATTTGAATCTGCAAATAGAAAAGAAAGTAATCTGGGGCGCCTGGGTGGCTCAGTCCATGAAGTGTCTGCCTTGGGCTCGGGTCATGAGCCCAGGGTCCTGGGATCGAGCCCCGCATCGGGCTCCCTGCTCTGCTGGGAGCCTGCTTCTTCCTCTCCCACTCCCCTTGCTTGTGTTCCCTCTCTCGCTGGCTGTCTCTCTGTCTGTCAAATAAATAAAAATAAAATCTAAAAAAACCCAGTAGTCTTAAAAAAAAAAAGGAATCTCCCTTAATATTGACATTAGGACTTTACATATATTTTTCATCCTAAAAAAAAAAGAGAGAAACTAAAGTTGTCAACGCACGGCAGGGGTGTTGAAGACCACCACTCAACAGCATAAGCCTTTGGTATTAGCATTTTTTGGCGGCCACATGACACAGCCAATTCATGTGGCATTTCCTAAAGCCCCTAAGTCATATTTATCCATGTATTTGTTTTGTTCATTCCTTCATTTATTCATTCCTTCAACAAGTATGTATTAAGTACTGCTTCATGGAGATTCTGCTGGGCGCTCGGATCCAAGGATGAATTATCTACCTTCTCCACCCTCCCTTGGCACACGAGGCAAGGGGAAATGGGCAGGGAAGAGTGCTGGGCTGCTGAAGGAAGGCTGCCGTGCCGGTGGATAGAGGGTAGGAGGCACAAGGGCTGGGGGCTCCGTCTGGAAGCGACCCCTGGTCTGGTTGCAGGAGATGCATTGGGGCTGGGGTACGGAGATTGGAGAGGGCCTGCCAGACTGCCAGAGGAGCTCACAGCGGGTGTTGGGGCAGTCGTTCGTCATGACTGGTGGGCCTGTGAATGAGTGACAGCAGCAGCCTGGGGCCCAGAGACTCTCCTCCTTGGAAAGACTTGATTAAATCATGGGGTCGTGAAATGGATTTTTTGGGTGCAATTGTGGGGGGTGGGGGTGGGGGGGAGGTGCTCCTAGACAAGACTTGCTATTGATTTCAACCTGTTGAGAACTTTCCCATCGTGATTGGTCCTACGTTTTGTACCACGAAAATTGTAGAATGGGACCGTGGTACTTCACGTAAATCACGAAAGGCAGACAATTGCATGGAAGGGAAATGTGTAAGGTGACAGATACTTGCCTGCACAGCAGCCCTGGGGTGGGGCTGGGCAGACACCAGCTGAACCACTTGCTCTCCACGTTGGTGTCATTTGACTTTTTTTTTTTTTAAGATTTTATTTATTTGAGATAGAAAGAGAGAGAGAGAGCGCACAGAGGGAGAAGGAGAAAAGGACTCCCCACTGAGCAGGGAGCCCGACGAGGGGCTCGGTCCCAGGCCCCTGGGATCATGACCTGAGCCAAAGGCAGATGCTTGACCGATTGAGCCACCCGGGCGCCCCTCATTTTGACTTTAAATAGACCTCCGAAAGAGGTACCATCCGAGTGAAAAATCCCTGGCCATAAAACATATCATACCATACTCCAATGTAACGGCAAGATACTTCCCTATAAAAAATGAAAAAGGAATCTGTGTCATCTAATTATACCCTAGCGTGTTCTCCTTCCATAAAACAATGACCATTGCCAATCACCAGTTTCGTCGACCCATGACAGCGCCTGGACCCAGACATTTGGAATTTCACACTGGGGAGACTCTGAGATCGTTTGATGATGGGGAGTTTGAACTTTGATGATTCTTTTCCCTTTTTAGTATGATAAAATTGGCCTAGATATTTTTGCCTTTCCAAATGTGCAGGGGGATGTGGCTGCTGGTGGAGGAAGGCAGA
Organism: Ailuropoda melanoleuca; assembly: GCF_002007445.2. NCBI lineage: Eukaryota > Metazoa > Chordata > Mammalia > Carnivora > Ursidae > Ailuropoda > Ailuropoda melanoleuca. The sequence continues at coordinate 34,513,126 of NC_048238.1, forward strand.
GGCGGGAGCCGGGCCTTTTCATCTTTGCATGGAAAATCAGAATTCAGGCCAGGCTGTAGTCACTGAGCCGTCTTACCACCTTCTGGCCACCTCTGTTTAAGGAGGTCGCTGCGGCCCAAACTCTCCCAATTTACTAGATTTCTCACTGTGCCCAGGCACCTCAAGACCCTCTTGTTGGTCACGGCTAAGCAGGAGGCCTCAGAGCAGTGCCTGTCTAGAGCGGTCACTCCTGTGATTAAGGCTCAGCTGTCACCCTGTGGTCTCCTTCTCTGATTTTGGAGAATTTCTCTGCTTCTATCTTGGGTGGCACCCCAGGTTCCCTGGATTCCACATCTCCTCTTTCTTGACTTCTTCCAACATTTTGGTGGCTCCTCTCCTCCAGCAGCTTTCTGCGAAAGGATGCATGGGCAGCAACGTTTTGAGACCTTGCACGTCAGAGAAGTATTTTTCTAGGCTCACACTTAACTGATAGTTTGGCTGGATATAGAATTCTAAGTTGGATCATTTCCCCTGAGAATTTTGAAAAGCATTTTTCTCTTTTCTCCCAAATTGCAGGGTTGCTATGGAGAAGTCTATGGCCATTCTGATTCTCAATACTTGTGTATAATGTGTTTTTTCTTTAGAAACCTTTAGGGTCTTGGGGGCACCTGGGTGACTCATTCGGTTAAGCGTCTGCCTTCTGCTCAGTTCATGATCCCAGGGTCCTCGGGCTTCCGGCTCAGCGGGGAGTCTGCTTCTCCCTCCCTCCCTCCCCCCTTCCTCGTGCTCTCTCGCTCTCTCAAATAAATAAATAAAATCTTTAAAAAAAGGGGGGGAGAAACCTGTAGGGTCTTTGTCTCCAGTGCCTGAAAGTTGATGATGGTGTGCATTTACATGGGTCTGTTGTCACCCACTGTAGTAGGTATTCCAACGGTCCTTTTGATCTATAAACACATGTCCTTTAGGTAGGGGGACATTTTCTTAGATTCTTCCTTTGATGTGATCACCCTCCTCCCCTCTAAAACTCCTTTTATTTGAACTTTTGGACTAATCATTCAGAAAATTTTTTTCTATTTCTCATCTCTTTTTCTTTTCTCAAATCTGATTCTCTGAAAGTTTCTTTCTATTCTCTGAATGCTTATTTTTTTTGTCTGGGACAAATTTTTTTTTAAAGATTTTATTCATTTATTTGAGAGAGAGCGATCGCGCAGTTGCACCTATGAGTTGGGGGAGGGACAGAGGGGTGAGAAAGAGAGAGAGGGAGAAGCATACTCCCTGCTGAACATGGAACCTGATGCAGGGCTGGATCCTAGGACTCGATCCCTGGACTCTGGGATCATGACTGAAGCCAAAGGCAGACGCGTAACTGACTGAACCACCCAGGCGCCACTCCTGAATGCTTTTTTTTTTTAAAGATTTTATTTATTTATTTGACAGAAATAGAGACAGTTAGCGAGAGAGGGAACGCAAGCAGGGGGAGTGGGAGAGGAAGAAGCAGGCTCATAGTGGAGGAGCCTGATGTGGGGCTCGATCCCAGAACGCTGGGATCACGCCCTGAGCCGAAGGCAGACGCTTAACCGCTGTGCCACCCAGGCACACCCTGAATGCTTATTTTTAATGCTATTCAATAATGTCTCTTCTGGGACATGATCGAGAGGTGGACATATGTGCATGCATACGTATGTGTGGTGTGAGTGTGTGTGTGGTTTACATTTCCTAGCATAGTCTCTGTTTCCTTCAGATTACTTCATCTGTTCCTTTTTCCTAAGATATATTTATTTATTTTGGGGGGGAGGGGCAGAAGGAGAGTGAGAGAGAGAATCTCCAGCAGACTCCCCTGCTGAGCAAGGAGCCCAACGCAGGGCTCGATCTCACAACCCTGAGATCATGACCTGAGCCAAACCCAAGAGTCAGACACTTAACCAACTGAGCCACCCAGGCACCCTCATGTGTTCCTTTTGGTCTTGGTCGTTCATGTTAGAGGTTTTCCCTAGATGCCTGGTAATCACCACTTACGCGTCCACGTTTATAGCAGGACACTACAACACTGCTAGGACCCTCTGTGTGTGTGTGCACGAGGCCTGCCAGCTGCAGACTTTGCTTTATTTTTTTTCATTTTTAAAAAAGATTTTAAAAATTTATTTGTCGGAGAGAGAGAGAGGAGGGGGGAGCACGTGTGCACAAGCAGGGGGAGTGGGAGAGGGAGAAGCAGGCTTCCCGCTGAGCAGGGAGCCTGACGTGGGACTCGATCCTAGGACTCTGGGATCATGACCTGAGCAGAAGGCAGATGCTTAACCGACTGAGCCACCCAGGCGCCCCTCAAATAAACAAAATCTTTAAAAAAAAAAAAAAAAGAAAAAAAAGAAGACTTACATCTAATCTCTGCGTTTGCATTTGACCATCCTACTTTCAGCTGAGCCTGATATCTCTGTCCAAAGACCGTTTCCCTGGAGGCGCCTGGCGGGCTCAGTCGGTGAAGTGTCTGCCTTCAGCTCAGGTCATGATCTCAGGGTCCTGGGGTCGAGCCCCACATGGGGCTCCCTGCTCAGCAGGGAGTCTGCTTCTCCCTCTGCCTCTGCCCTCTGCTTATGCTCACTCTCATGCACTCTCTCTCTGTGTCTTAAATAAATAAAATATCTTTAAAATAAAGAACATGAAACATTGAATGCTTCCACGGAACGCTGTGCAGATAATAAAGGTCCAGTCTTCTGCCTCTAGTCGGTGGTGGTGAAGGGACTGTCACTCAGGTGTGCAGAGCAGGGGAAGGCACCTGAGTACCTGACCGCTTCTAGAAGAAAGGACTTTCAATGGATTGGTTTCACCTCCACTTCCAGAAGCACCTGGCATGGCCCCTTCTGGGTCTTTGGAGGGGAGAGAAGTTCTGGTAGTTTCTCAGCCTTTCCCCCCTGCCAGCTGAGGGTTGGGCTTTCTCAGTCCTGCTATAAGTCAGTCACCAAACAACCCTCTGCTTTCCAGCTTCCAAGCTCTTGGTTATTTTCTCCTTTCCTGTTCTCTTTAGACTTGCTGGCAAATGCCTTTTAAAAATCCCTTTACTATCATTTTCATGAAGTTTTGGAAGGAAGCAATGGAATGAATGTATGTGTACAATCTTCCATCTTTAACCAGACAGACCACGGTTTTCTAAAAGTGTTCCCTTCGGGGACAAGAAACCGTCGATGAGAGAATAGGGTTCCCAAAATTGCTCCCTGCTGCTGCTACTGCAATCCGTGGCAGGGCTGCGGCCCTGGCTGTGTTTTGGCCTCCTTGGGCCCCCTGGGTAAAAGGGAAAGGGGATCCAGGGCCTACCATTATTCTGGCAGAGTAACCTGAAAATATGGCTTCCAAGCCTCGTGCGGGAGCCAACCGTGGCTCCGCACTGCCTATCGCCTGCAGTGTTCAGGCCTCCGGGGAGGCGTTCAAAGCTTGCCTTCACTGGGCTTCATTCAGCTTGCCTGGCGCACCCCTCTGCTCTCTCCTCCCTTCTCCTGACCAAGGACGTTGACCCCTTGCCTGTCCTCGCACACCTAGAAGGACTCCTCTCACCCCCTTTGCTTTTGCAAATCCCCCAGAGTCCAGCTGAGGTGCCCTCTCTCCCTTCTCTGACCTCACACACTCGATGTCGCCGTCACACAACGTACCTCGACGGCGTCAACGGCACGAGGACAAGGACTAGCTCCAGTCCACCTTCTGAGCCCAGCATCGTGCCGCAAACACTGGATATTAAATATATATATGTCTGACTGATGGGTGAGGACCTACTGTGTTCATCTCTTATAGCCTTTCGTACTAATATATTAATACATGACACATACTATATATTAATATGTATTTAAAAGTGACCGGCGATATCTTACCTTGGTCCTCAATTTCTCTTTCCTTCTGGTGTTTCTCTCTGTACAATCTTGCCCCGTAAGTCTTAAGGAAGGTTTTTGCTACCGTTGATTAACAGTCTGTTTTTTAATAGTAGAATTTCTGCCTGACAGATTTCTCTTAAGCACGTAAAAAATACATTGCACAAACTGTTTTAACAATTTTTTTTCAGAACTCAAAATGAATCCACCAACAGTCTTATGATCCTAATGTATTAAACAGTTCTCGTTTTTCCACATTTTCTTTCAAGCTCCTCCCAATCCAGTTTTTTAAAAAATTGAGGTGCAATTCACATGACACACAATTAACCATTGTATTTATTTTATTTTAATTAATATATTTCCTTATTTATTTATTTATCTGACAGGAAGAGAGAGAGAGAGAACCACAAGCAGGGAGAGCAGCAGGCAGAGGGAGAGGGAGAAGCAGGCTTCCAGCTGAGCATGGATCCCATGCAGGGCTCGATCCCAGGACCCTGGGATCATGACCTGAGCTGAAGGCAGATGCTTAACAGACTGAGCCACCCGGGTGCCACACAATTAACCATTTTAAACTGAACCATTCAGTGGCATTTAGCACATTGACCATCTTGTGCAACCAACACCTCTATCGATTTCCACATTTTTATCATCCCTAAATAAAACTCTGTACCCACCAGTTACTCCCTATTCCCTCCTCCTCCCAGCCCCTTGACAATCACCGCTCTGCCTAATCCAACTTTTAAGAAAATTAACGAATTTTTTCATTGTAAAATATACATACCATAAAATGTATCATTTTAACCATTTTTCGATGTCCAGTTCAGTGGCATTAAGCACCTTCACTCTGTCCCGCAACCATCACCACCATCCATCTCCAGAATGTTGGCATCTTCCCAAACAGAAACTCTGTGTCCATGAGACACTAATTCCCTGTCCCCATCCCCCACCAGCAACCACCATTCTACTTTCTGTCTCTATGAATCTGACTACTCTAGCAATAGAATTATACAATATTTGTCCTTTTGCAACTGGCTTATTTCATAGTATTTGCATAATATCCTCCAGGTTCAGCCATGTAGCATATGACAGAATTTCACTCGTTTTCAAGGTCAAATGATATTGTATCCACAGTTTGTTTATTCATTCATCTGTCTGCGGACCCTTGGGTCGTTGCCACCTTTTGGCTATTGTGAATAGCGCTGTAATGAACATGGGTGTGCTGTTTCTGTTTGAGCCACTGCTCCTAATCCGCTTTTGACATAGCTGCAACGGCACCCCGGCCCAGTTTTGGAATTCTGATATTTCGTTTAACAGACATATCACGCCTGCCTTTTTCCATGTTGCCACATGGTCTTTACAATCGTCCTTCTCAATAGCTGCATATAGTCCGTCTAAGTAACTCCATTTTCACGGAGAGAGGCAGCACCAGCTTAGACAAGTTTTTACAAGCCTCCCCATCCGTGTCTTTGGAAGGCTTGGAGCGGGACGCATTTGGAAAATGCTCCCTGGGAGAGCAGTCTGAGCCTGGAGCCCGGATACCCTTCGCCTCTCACCCCCCTTCCCCTCCCCCCATCAAAGCTTCAGGAAACAAAAGGAGACATCCAATTCCTGAAAACAGACAACAACAAACTGCAAGACACAGACAGGAGTCTCTCTGATGTTCTATACGGAAGATGGGGGGGTGGTGGTGGAAGGAGGCGAGAAGCAAAGGCAAGCAGCATTCCGGTGCGGTTGCCTTCAGCCTCAGTGCGCAGCTGCGAGCCGAGCCAGTGCCCGCAGCGTGCCTGGTCCTCGCTACCTCCGCCTTCACCTGCATCCCTCATCCTTCGTGCACATCCTTTGGTGACCCTCACGATGTGCCGGAACACCACGTCCCCTACTTGTCTCGGCTCCTGTCACATGCCATAAGCAGCATTTATGGGGGGGAGCCCGAGGGGGGAGCAACAGAGGAGAAAACAGCTTTCGATGACCCAGGGCTGAGAGCCCTGGGTGCCTGGTAGGGAAAGAAAGTGTTTTGTTTGGCTTTGTTTTGTTCACAGAGCCTCCTCTCCCAGCCCTGTTCACCTTTACAGCATCACTTGAAGCAACAAAGCAGCTTAATTACGCTGCCTTTGAAAACTTTGAACTAGACAGGCTGGATTCCTTGTGTTAAAATCCTTTCCCGCCCGTAAGGGCTGAAAGGAGCTTCCCTGCTCAGCCTGGTTTTAAAACCCTCACACCAAGCATGGAAAATTCTATAAATACCAAATGCGAACCTGGAGTTTAACCTTTAATTATTCTAGCCTCCAGCTCAACCTCCCGATTCCACCATTTTCTTTCTGCACATATGTCCTCTTTAAACTCTGTCTGGAGCTTGACCAACGTTAATAATCGTAAAAAAAATCTCCTCGGGAAGACTTTCAGAGCCATCTGAAAATGAATAGGAATCGTAGAAGTGGGTGTGATCTTTGCAGACACACTCATCTGGCAGCCTGCTTTGTCGCCTTGGTGCCAGGGGTTTGTATGGGTTTGATTGTCTGAAATCACTGTCATGCCCCCCAAAGCGAGTAGAGCCTAGACGCTGACTTGGCTTCATTTTCTCCCAGGTAGTGTCCTGGATGCATTTGTTCTGAAGACCTAGGGTCTGGGTATGTGCATAATAAGCCACCTCCAGATTAGTGGCTCAGAACACCAAATCGTTTCTTTTGCTTTCAAATCTGCAGTCTGGGCAAGACCAGTGGGGACAGCTTGTCTCTGCGCCACTCAGTGTCCCTGCGGTGGCTTGACTGCTGGGGCCCGGAGTCATCTGAAGCCTCTCGCTTGCAGATCTAGAGCTGGCACCGGCTGGCTGCCAGGACCTCAGCTGGGGTTGTCCACTGTGGCCTCGCCATGCAGCGTCCCGTCCTGCTCTCCTTGAAGCCTGGCGGCTAGGTTCGAAGGATGAGTGGCCAGGGGGGAACCAGGTAGACGTGCACAGCAGTTTGAGGCCCTAGCCTCAGATGTCCCAGAGCTTCGCTTCCGCGGTCTTCTGTTGGGTAAGGCCGTCATGAAGCCCTGGTCAGCTTCAAGGGAAAGGGGCGTAGACTCCATCACCGGAAGTGTCATCGTCATTGGAATGTCATTATCATCTTGAAGGAGACCGTGTGGGATGGGAGATACTGGGGTGGCTCTATCCATCCCTGGGGCTGCGGTAACAAAATCCCACAGGCGGGGGGAGGGGGAGGGGGGAGCTTAAGCAACTGAAATTTACTTTCTCACAGTTCTGGAGGCTAAGAAGTCTCAGATCAAGGAGTTGGCAGGGTTGGTTTCTCCTGAGGCTTCTCTGTCCTTGGCCCCCGTGGTCCCTGCATGAGCTTTTCTCAGCGGCAGATCCCTGGAACGGCTTCCTTTTTTTATATGGATACTAGTCTTAAGGGATGAGGGTGCCCCCCCCCATGATTTAACCTTAATGACCTCTTTATAGGCCCCATCTCCAAATACAGCCACACTGTGGATTAGGGCTTCAACTTATGAATTTCACGGTGGTGGGAACACTACTCAGTCCTTAGCAGTGGCCGTCTTTGGAAATCTGCCACAGGCCCTTAGCTGTTTCTCTCTCTCTCTCTGAGTCTCCCAGCCTGAACTCATCCTTCTCAAGTGAGAAGCGGGTTAAAAGGACAGCGTTGAGGTTGACCTACAGGTGGGGCTTGGAAGACGCTCTCCGTGGTGAAGGCCTTTGCTTTCATGAGCCGGGTCGACCGGACGATCCTGGGGTCCAGAAATGTTTGAGGGCTAGCGGCATGACCTTCACTTTGAAACTAGCTGGGCCAAAGAGCGACCGCAGATGCTCCGGCAATACGTTCAAATCTAGCCCCCTGTGGTAGTTTCGTGCTGTGTCATCTTGGCCAGGCTGGAGCCATGTTTCCCCCAAATTCCCTTCTTTTTGTGGTTCCAGACAGAGCTGGTCAGAAGAGAAATTTGCACAGCATTTGGAAGGTGGAGGAGAAGCAGCTACCCCTCCTCTCTGGTCATCTTGGTTAGAGTCCGTGAACAACAGAAGGTGCCAGAAGGTGCCAGCTTGCCCTTATTCTCTGCCGTGCATGCAATTCGGCTTCTTGACTGCCGGCCCTGCTGAGCCATAGCCACGCCGCGCCAGACCCACCCCAGACGTAGAGACACGTCTTCCATGGGCTTCTCCCCAAGCTCTCCTTCATGGTCCCGCTCTGGAGGCTTGGTGACTCTCCCCTCACACTCCAACTTCCCATTCAGAGCCTGCCTGTCCCAGACTCCCCCACGGTCGGGAGGTCTTGCTCCATTACAAAACCCTTACTCCACACCCCTGCTCAGTGACTACACCCAGAGCACGGTTTGCACGAGGGAGGGAGAGGAACCCAATGGGTTCAGAGCAGAGTTTCTGGTTGAGAGTGGGCCTTGAATGGTGGTGTCGGAGTTGGGCAGGTGTCCCTTTCAGGCCTTTGCAAAGCTAGGAGGAGCCTGTGGGCCGGAAGCAGGGCCTTTGATCCCTCCATGAGGCCCCGGCCCCTGGCTACCGCAGAGCGCCTCAGCTCCTGGCTCAGGATGGGGCTCAGGAGGCCTGACACCGGCGTGTGTCAGAACTTTTTCCATGACATCATCTCTCCCCCAGGCTTCAGAAAGAGTGTGAACGCAGCTCTACACTGGAGAGCCCATGGGTCTACGCTCCGTGCTTTGGGGGGACAGGCCTACCCTGCGTTCACCGATAGCACCATTGTAATTCCACAGCATAAAACACACATGNCCACTCCCCCCTTGTGTTCCCTCTCTCGCTGGCTGTCTCTATCTCTGTCAAATAAATAAATAAAATCTTTAAAAAAAATAAATAAAACACACATGAACTCACCCAACAAGTTAATAAATCAGTTCGATGTGGTGAGCTGACCTCCTGTTTTCTTTTTAAAAGACTGTATTCTCCCCTCCCCTCCCCTCCCCTCCCCTCCCCTTCCCTTCCCTTTCTTTTTTTTCTTTCCTTTCCTTTCCTTTTCTTTCCGTTCTTTTCTTTTTTCTTTTCTCTTCTCTCCCCCTCTCTTTTCTTTTTTGTGAACTGACTTTCAAGTGACTTTCAAATGGTCTCAACCCCAACAGTGAAACATTTTTAGCACCCCTCCCCACTATATGTTTATTTACTTATAACTCACGTTCATGTGCTAATACTTCTTGCTAAGATCGTAAGGCCATATGCCTGTGTGTGAGGTCCGTTATTAACAATAGAAGTCAAAAAGCCATATTTCAAATTCTCTCCTTAAGTGTGACAGTTTTAAAAGGAACTAGCTCTCAAAGTAGGAGAACTGTGAGCTCTGCCGGTTTCTTCTTAGCTCATGCTTCCTTTTTACAAGATGATCTTCAAACCACGGTTTCATTAGAGGAAGTGTTTCAAGCCCCTTGCCCATTTGGTGATGATTAGTTGGGTTAGGGCGACATCATGCATCTGTAAACTCCCCCAACGTGGCCCTCGTAATAGGCCATTTGCTGAAGGCGAAAAACCACTTGAGGCGGATGCTGTCCAAGTTATGGGACTGCCACTCTTCCTGTAGCACTCCCCACCTGTCATGCTGGATGCTGAGCGCTGGCAAACAGCCCAGACAAGGCCCCAGGGCCAATCTGCACGTTGCATATTCGTCGTTGTAATCGTCAGCTCTCGCTGCAATAATGCTGTGGAACAAACACTCCGAAACTCACTGGCTTACGATAATGGGCATTGATTTTTCTTGCTCATGGTCCTGCAGGGCTGTGGGGGTTTGATTGATCCTGGCTGGGCTTGGCTGGTTCAGGCTGCCGGTTGACCGGGAGTGGTTCCAGGTCACAGGGTTTTTGGGGGGTTTTTGTTTGTTCGTTTGAGGCGGTTGACGTCTTTATTGCTTTGGAGGTGGGGCACAGATGCTCAGGAGCTCTTGGGAGGGCAGGCTGCAGCTTCTGGACCATCACGGGCTTCTGGCTGTGCAGGATGGCTCTGGCTGTGGGAATGGCGGCCATGCGCAGATCTCGGCGGTACTTGTTCTTGCAGATCACGTGCCTGATGCTGCCGACGGTGGCCCGGCCATTGTGGTTCGTGGGGGTCTGCAAGTAGGAGGTGGTGGGTTTTCACCTGCAGGATCTCTGCTTCCTGGTCACCACTACACCTTTGCTGTCAGGTCCCGGCTCCACGCCCAGAGTCTAGCAGTGAATCAGCCCGTGTAGAGGAAGGACTTGTTTGTCTTCAGGTTATTGGGGTCGGGGCTGGACGTCTGCTTGTTCCCCTCCATCAGGGTGCTGAAGCAGTTCCGCAGGGACCATCCACTGCAGGTGGGCAGACGTGGCGGCTGCTCCTTTCACTATGGCAGCTGGAGACGGAAAGAGCTCCAGGTCACAGATTTTGTGCAGGTCTGGAGCCTTGGCTGCTGTGACTACAGCCACCTGGGACCTGTTCTTCTCCTAGTGATGGCAGAAACTCAAGACGGCAAAACATACCACACAACACGTTTAAAGTGCCCACTCATGTGCCACGTCTGGTAACAATCTTGCTCAAGCCCAACTGCTGGGGCTGGGGGGCGTATACTCCACCCACGGTGGGAGGCACCGCAAAGTCACGTGGTAAGCGGTGGTGTTTCTATTCCAGGTGAGCGATGAATTAGGAGCAATAAAGCCAAACTACTGGGGCCCCTGGGGGGCTCGGTTGGTTCACCATCTGACTCTTGATTTCGGCTCACGTCACAGCAATCAGGATCCTGGGATGGAGCCCTAAGTCAGGCTCCACGCTCAGTAAGGAGTCTGCTTTTCTCCCTCTCCCTCTGCCCCTTCCCCTGCTCTCTCTGTCTCTCCCTCAAATAAACATATAAACCTTAAAAAAAAATAAGCCAAACTATTGTAAGGATGTAAAGGAAAGTTCTAAAGTTCTGACACTTTCTTCCTACCTATATTAGTTCGCCAGGGCTGTCATAACAACGAACCACACACTGAGGGGCTTAAACAAGGGAATGTGCTGTCTCATGGTTCTGGAGACCAGAAGTCCAAGATCAAGGTGTTGGCAGGGTTGGTTCCTTCTGATGGCCGTGAGGGGAGCATCTGTTCCAGGCCTCTCTCCCTGCCTTGTCTTTTTCCTGTGTCTCTTCACACTGTCTTCCCACTATGTATGTCTGTGTCTGTGTCCAAATTTCCCGTTTTTATAAGGCCAGTCATGTTTTCTAGGCCCACCCTATTGACCTCCTTTTAACTCCATTACCTCTATAAATATCCTATCTCCAAATACAGTCATATTCAGAGGTTATATGGGGCTTAGAACTTCAACATATGAATTTTGGTGGGACACAATTCAACCCATTACCCCTACTCCTCAAAGGATTGTCTTGTCTCAGGGTATGTGTTACCCCACTTTGGAGACTTTCCAGCATAGAGACCAGTGGAAAAAGTCTTATACCTGGCCTTAACTGACAGCTCTTGGCCCAGTGGTGAGCAGAGAACAAAGGCTTCAGATTTCAAGACCCCCAACCCCCCAGCCCCATAATGATCAGAAGAAACTCTGACCTCTTCGGCCACGCCACACCCAAGCCACCACATCTCAGTTAGCCGGGGGGGGGG
>NC_048238.1:34531072-34604164 GCF_002007445.2 Ailuropoda melanoleuca
GAGCCTGCTTCTTCCTCTCCCACTCCCCCCTTGTGTTCCCTCTCTCGCTGGCTGTCTCTATCTCTGTCAAATAAATAAATAAAATCTTTAAAAAAAATAAATAAAACACACATGAACTCACCCAACAAGTTAATAAATCAGTTCGATGTGGTGAGCTGACCTCCTGTTTTCTTTTTAAAAGACTGTATTTTTAAGTGATCTCTACACCCAACGTGGGGCTCAAACTCACGACCCTGAGATCAAGAGTTGNCTCTGCCGGTTTCTTCTTAGCTCATGCTTCCTTTTTACAAGATGATCTTCAAACCACGGTTTCATTAGAGGAAGTGTTTCAAGCCCCTTGCCCATTTGGTGATGATTAGTTGGGTTAGGGCGACATCATGCATCTGTAAACTCCCCCAACGTGGCCCTCGTAATAGGCCATTTGCTGAAGGCGAAAAACCACTTGAGGCGGATGCTGTCCAAGTTATGGGACTGCCACTCTTCCTGTAGCACTCCCCACCTGTCATGCTGGATGCTGAGCGCTGGCAAACAGCCCAGACAAGGCCCCAGGGCCAATCTGCACGTTGCATATTCGTCGTTGTAATCGTCAGCTCTCGCTGCAATAATGCTGTGGAACAAACACTCCGAAACTCACTGGCTTACGATAATGGGCATTGATTTTTCTTGCTCATGGTCCTGCAGGGCTGTGGGGGTTTGATTGATCCTGGCTGGGCTTGGCTGGTTCAGGCTGCCGGTTGACCGGGAGTGGTTCCAGGTCACAGGGTTTTTGGGGGGTTTTTGTTTGTTCGTTTGAGGCGGTTGACGTCTTTATTGCTTTGGAGGTGGGGCACAGATGCTCAGGAGCTCTTGGGAGGGCAGGCTGCAGCTTCTGGACCATCACGGGCTTCTGGCTGTGCAGGATGGCTCTGGCTGTGGGAATGGCGGCCATGCGCAGATCTCGGCGGTACTTGTTCTTGCAGATCACGTGCCTGATGCTGCCGACGGTGGCCCGGCCATTGTGGTTCGTGGGGGTCTGCAAGTAGGAGGTGGTGGGTTTTCACCTGCAGGATCTCTGCTTCCTGGTCACCACTACACCTTTGCTGTCAGGTCCCGGCTCCACGCCCAGAGTCTAGCAGTGAATCAGCCCGTGTAGAGGAAGGACTTGTTTGTCTTCAGGTTATTGGGGTCGGGGCTGGACGTCTGCTTGTTCCCCTCCATCAGGGTGCTGAAGCAGTTCCGCAGGGACCATCCACTGCAGGTGGGCAGACGTGGCGGCTGCTCCTTTCACTATGGCAGCTGGAGACGGAAAGAGCTCCAGGTCACAGATTTTGTGCAGGTCTGGAGCCTTGGCTGCTGTGACTACAGCCACCTGGGACCTGTTCTTCTCCTAGTGATGGCAGAAACTCAAGACGGCAAAACATACCACACAACACGTTTAAAGTGCCCACTCATGTGCCACGTCTGGTAACAATCTTGCTCAAGCCCAACTGCTGGGGCTGGGGGGCGTATACTCCACCCACGGTGGGAGGCACCGCAAAGTCACGTGGTAAGCGGTGGTGTTTCTATTCCAGGTGAGCGATGAATTAGGAGCAATAAAGCCAAACTACTGGGGCCCCTGGGGGGCTCGGTTGGTTCACCATCTGACTCTTGATTTCGGCTCACGTCACAGCAATCAGGATCCTGGGATGGAGCCCTAAGTCAGGCTCCACGCTCAGTAAGGAGTCTGCTTTTCTCCCTCTCCCTCTGCCCCTTCCCCTGCTCTCTCTGTCTCTCCCTCAAATAAACATATAAACCTTAAAAAAAAATAAGCCAAACTATTGTAAGGATGTAAAGGAAAGTTCTAAAGTTCTGACACTTTCTTCCTACCTATATTAGTTCGCCAGGGCTGTCATAACAACGAACCACACACTGAGGGGCTTAAACAAGGGAATGTGCTGTCTCATGGTTCTGGAGACCAGAAGTCCAAGATCAAGGTGTTGGCAGGGTTGGTTCCTTCTGATGGCCGTGAGGGGAGCATCTGTTCCAGGCCTCTCTCCCTGCCTTGTCTTTTTCCTGTGTCTCTTCACACTGTCTTCCCACTATGTATGTCTGTGTCTGTGTCCAAATTTCCCGTTTTTATAAGGCCAGTCATGTTTTCTAGGCCCACCCTATTGACCTCCTTTTAACTCCATTACCTCTATAAATATCCTATCTCCAAATACAGTCATATTCAGAGGTTATATGGGGCTTAGAACTTCAACATATGAATTTTGGTGGGACACAATTCAACCCATTACCCCTACTCCTCAAAGGATTGTCTTGTCTCAGGGTATGTGTTACCCCACTTTGGAGACTTTCCAGCATAGAGACCAGTGGAAAAAGTCTTATACCTGGCCTTAACTGACAGCTCTTGGCCCAGTGGTGAGCAGAGAACAAAGGCTTCAGATTTCAAGACCCCCAACCCCCCAGCCCCATAATGATCAGAAGAAACTCTGACCTCTTCGGCCACGCCACACCCAAGCCACCACATCTCAGTTAGCCGGGGGGGGGGGTGTAAAAAAATCTATGCCTTTGGCCATAAGGTGTCACGGAGGCAAAACCTTCGTATCAGTCTTAGCACCTGTGAAATGAGCACCTCACCTTCCCTTAATGGGGTGTTGTGATGTTTAATGTTTGCCAGAAGAGCCCCAGAGGAAAGGGCAGAATCAGTCCTTCTGACGGTTCTGTAGAACAGCCCTGCCTCTCTTGTTCAGGCTCAGGAAGGGGCCTGGGACAGATGACTGCACTCACACAAGTTTGTGTTCCAACGAACAGGGCAGAACGGGCCAGCATGTACGCACGCTGTAAATAACCTTAACACTTTACAGGAGCGCGCGAGGAGGTAATTCTCTTAGCAGGCTGCCCTGTAATGCCGGTCTGATTCATTCCCGGGCGACGTGGCCCCCATGTGCTCCTGCAACCGCAGGAACAAGTGTCCTTTCTGCCATGTCAGCATTTTCCGTCCTGGCGTAAATTACGCACACTCCAGTCACTTCATTAAGATGTTACGTCTCTGATGTGACGTGTCTGGTTTCCAGAGCCGGACAGAACAGCCCGTGGGTGGCTCAGGATGGCCATTTCCCCCGAAGACAATGATACTCCTGTGACCCCTGGCCATTAGGGAGAGGAGGAGAAGGACCAGCAGCCACTCAAGAAATGCCACCGCAGACGACGACGAGGCTAGAACAATGATCGGCAGCTTCCTTCCTTTCTTCCTCCCCAGCCCCATGCCTGGTGCTGGAATATTCCAGACATCTGGAATTATGACTGGCTAAATGCAGTCGAACACAGATTTCTTTTTGTGGAAATATTCTGATCTAAGACCCAGGAGGGCAGGGATATTGGGTAATTGCCATCCTTGCAATAAACATATTATGGAAGTTTATAAACTCGGCCTATCTCTTGGCTGCTTTAGGCTTCTGGTGTGCCTGGGATGGCTTTGATTTTGAAATCACTTCGACGATAGGCAGACTTTTCCTCTCCGTGCATTTGCAGAGCAATCTGATAAACACATCTGTGGCAAGTCCTGTTTGGGCTAGTTGGGGGCCGACCAGAGGATAGAGCACTTTTCATGAAATAAATACATACATACAAAGCACGTATGTGACCCAACTGGCATTGGGAAGACTGGAAACTATCACAAGATATTCTGTGCACACGATATCTAATCTCCCTTCTAGACAGAAGAAATTCAAATGAGCCTCTGCCATTAAAACTTTGATTATCAGAAACTTCATTTTAATCAGAGCTTGCCATAAACTCTGTGTGCTCAGCCGACTTGTGTATTTAACATTCTCGATATTATATGCTGTTCCAATTATCCAAATTTTTCTTAAATTCAATTTCCCAGGGCCTTGTGGTGTTCAGCTAATCAAGCTTTAACTTTTTTAAAAAAGTGTTTATCCCTAGTCTCTCTCTGCACGCTGTGGATAGATACACACAGGCAGCAGATGAGAGGACAATGTCGGGGTGCCATGGTGTGGCACTTGGCGGATGAAGCGGCCACGCTGGGGCTGGCTGGAATCTAGATGCCCGCTAGTTTCATGCCTGATCACTTCAGTGCCCTGCGCCAGCGCTGCCCCGCGACCTCCCCAGGCTGCCCCCATCCGCCGAGGCCCCGGCGCTGCCCACGGAAGGCAGCCATGTGCTCCGTGGACAGATCCGTGGCCGGCTGCTGTCCCCCTCTGCCCCCTTCTGGGTCGCTCACAGAGATTAGCCTTCAGGAATGTGGTTAGCACACGCTACCCTCATAACTCAACCCAGGCTATCACAGCACACAATCGCAGGAAATACCACATGTCATTACGACGTGCGCGCTCACGCGTCGGTCCCCCCACGCCGCACGTAGCCGCAGGCGCGTGCACGTACGGCACGCTCCCGGGGCCCTCGGTTCTGCACCCGCAGTCGTTGCGCCTGCCCTGCGCACACCTGGACCCCAGCGGTTAAGGGAGAGGAGCCACCTTTCTTGCTTTCTTTCTTGCTTTCTTTCTTTTTTTAAATCGCCATGGCTTCTTTGCTTCCCCTTCTAGGCTCAGCCCCCAAGGGTCAAGAATTGTAAAGAAAGTCGCTCTTGGCCCCCTTCCAGGTACCGGAAGGGTTGGGGCTAGCGACTGTGTTATTGCAGTTGACGGAGGCGAGGCCGGCTCTGATCCGGCGTGGTTGTCTCCTGCAGACCCCGCGGGAGCCAAGCCGAATGTCCCCTCGGCCTCTTCTGCGCATGCCAACGGAGTTCCTTTGCCCTTTGAACCAAGCTCTTTTCTGCCCTTGGAATGTTCTTTCCCCCTTTCTCTGCCTATTGAAATCTTCCCTTTTCCTCAATGCCTCGCGCAAGCCCCACCTCCCCTGAAGAGGCCAGCTGGAAATGATCTCTCTCTCATTTCAACTTCTTAAAGGCTTTATTTTCTATAGCACTCATTGGACCCAAAGTAAACACTGCCATTGGGCGTTTGGGGGGTTTTTGTGCATGTGAGAGCAGGGACTTTGTTTTGTGCTTCTCCGCCTCCCTATGGAGCCTGAATATGATGGCTCATGCATAATAGTCATTCATAATAGACATTCAACAAATGTTTGTGGATGAGGACAATGATGCTAACAGCTCCCATTAATTGAACACCTACTGTGTGCGAGGAACCTTATCTAGATGATTCTATTTGGCCTGTTTGGTTTGGATGAAATACATTTTCTACATGCAGTACTTTGATATGTTCTCTTTGTAAAAACTTGAAATTTGGGGCACCTGGTTGGCTTAGTCGGTTAAGTGTCTGACTCTCCATTTCAGCTCAGTCGTGACCTGGGTGTCCTGAGATAGAGCCTGGCGTTGGCCTCCAAGCTGGGCATGGAGACTGCTTGAGATTCTCTCTCTGCCTCTCTCCCTCCCACTCGTGGTCTCTCTCTCTCTCTCTCAAAAAAAAAAAAAAATTAAAATGCAATACATAGAGTAAAAAGTGAATGCCTCTTCCAGTCCATTCTCTACCTGCTTTACCCCCCCCCCCACTTCCTTCCCTAGAAATAACCACCCTCAATAGTTTGGCCTACCTGACTTTTGTTTTTATATATATATAATATGATCTAATATGTACTACATATGTAAGCTATACATACAGTATAAAATATATATATATAATTATACAATATGTGCAGTAAATCAGAATTTAAACTTCACAAAATCTTAAGAAGAACATTATTATTATTTTTATTTTAGATTTGAGAAAAATTGAGGCTAAGAGAGGTTAATTAGTTTTCCAAGGTCACCCAGGTGGAAAGTGCAAGAGCTAGGACTTGAACCTGACCCTGCTGTTTCATCTGAGCGCTTGTGGGGTTATCAGAGTTGCCTCTGGACGGCCAGCATCAGATCACCTGGGGAGCTTGCTGAACTATAGACTGTCACCTGCCACTCAGTCCAGGGGCCTGATTCAGGATGAGGCCCTAGACTATAGTGTGGCCACCAACCATGGCTGCTTCTGATGTATGCCGAGGTTTGCACACATGCTCATCTGATGGCATCCAGGTTGGTCTCCTGCCGTCTAGCACTCGTCTACCCCGGCCAGAGGGCTACTTCCCACTGTTCACTTGGGCAAATTAACTTCTCTTGGCCACGGTCGTCTTATCTGTAAAATGGGGATGGTAAATAATAATGCCTCGCTCATAGGGTTGTAGGAGGCTTAAATGAGGCTAACAGACAGAAAGTGGTTAGAACAGCACCCGCCAGGGGCGCCTGGGTGGCTCAGTCGGTGAAGCGTCTGCCTTGGGCTCAGGTCATGATGCCAGGGTCCCAGGACCGAGCCCTAGTTTGAGCCCCGAGTTGAGCCCTGCGGCGGGCTCCGCGCTCAGTGGGGAGTCTGCTTCTCCCTTCTCCGCTGCCCCTCCTCCCTGCTTGTGCATGCGCTCTCTCTCTCAAATGAATGAATAAATGAATGAATGAATGAATGAATAAAATCTTTGAAAAAAATTTATAAAAAACAAAATAGAGCAGCAGCTGGCTGCTGTGGTTCTTAGCTTGGGTCTTTCCTGAAGGCAACCGCCCAAACGTCCTGCTTGGGTCTGCAGCTGGGTCTAGAAAGATCCAGCTGGGTGAAGGCCGTTCCCTGTCCATTGGTTCTCTTGACTGGCAGTGGCAAGGAGCGCCAGAGCGTCCAGCCTCCTCGAGAGGCTTTTCCCGGTGTCTATCCTACTTCTCTCCCGCTGTTGTTTGTGGATGCGGTGGCGTCTAGCCAGATTCCCCGAGTGGACCATGGTGCTCATTCCCAGCTGAGTGGCGCACCATGTCAGCGTGCTCCCGAGAACTGGTCTCTGCCTACAGGACTGCCTTGCCCAGAGCTGAGGACTTGGGGCTTACGTGCCCCCGTGCCCCCAGTGGGGGTGGCCTGCCATCAGTGACTAACGGACATGAGGTATATAAAGGGATATAAAGGCATGGCCCCTGTGTCATGTATGGGGAGGAATGACTCTGTGATCCCCCCACCCCCTTCAGCCAGGGAGTCGGGCTGAGGCTAAATCTCCAGTTTCACTTCGCTTCTCCCCCTGCTGTACACGGCTTCCCTCCTGTCTCTCCTTTTTTCTCCCCAGAGCCCTCCCTCAATAATTCACTTGCACAAGGACCTGTGTCTGGGGCTCTGCTTCTGGGGAACCCGACCGGTGACGCTGCTGGGCACCACGGCCTGCAGTAATGACCCTTGCGCTGCTCAGAGACCATTACCAAGCCATCGCGTGTCCTCTCTGTCCCCCACTTAAGTAATTAGCTCCCCCCCAGGGCCTGTTTTCTAGCCTCTCCTCAGAAGCTGGCGTGGGGGTGAAAGAATGATAAATGAGAGAGGGAGCCGTGGTGCGGTATGAAGCTGAGAAACGCAGTCACCTGGGAGCCAGAACTGTGGGAAGGTCCCGCTCCAAACCGAGCGTCGGGACCACCGGCTGGAGGCACTGATTTGCCTCACCTTCCTGCATATTTGCAGCCTGAGGTCAGGAGCCCCGAATGCCTACAAAATGATGTTAGTTCATGCCTCTTGCTACTGATGCAGGGAGCTTGACATAGTGAAAGCTGGACACTTGGACATACAGAAGACTTTGCAACCTGTGTATGTGTTGCATGGCGGGTTTGGAGGGACAGGAAGGCAGTGCAGATCCACAGGGAACGGTTGTCCCGCCCACCACCTGTTGGCTGAACACCTTCTTGACAAATATCTATTGACATCAGAGCCTTCGTGTTTCTTTCTGCAGTGCACTTCCCTGAATACTGTCTTTCCAGAAACCGTTGGGTAGGCAAGTAATACTGCTGTACTGTTGCACTTTTTTTTTTTTAAAAGTATTCTCAGTGACCAGCGTGGGGCTTGAGCTCACAGTCCGGAGACCAAGAGTTGCCTGCTTTACCAACTGAGCCAGCCAGGCGCCCTGGACATTTGGTTTTTAACTCTTTTTCTTAGTTCTGTGAATGAAATCATATGTGGCCGTTTCCTTCCCTTTAGCGCTCAGGGCTGGAGAAGGCCTTGAAAGGGGATTTCAGATATAATTAAGGATGCTTTGGTTCTCTGTGAAAATTACTTGTGATTTCAATACAAAATATGATAACGCTAATTAGGGCAATGTGTAAAGAAACACAACTTTCTGTGTAAATTTTAGCTCACAAATAAATGCTTACTCCTCTTCCAATTTTTCTTCTTTGGCTTCGAGGAGAAACTTTAATTTATTCCCAGCTATGTTTCACTGCATTTTGAAAAACATCAGGTTTGCACCCAAAGCAATCTATCGATTCAACACAATCTCTATCAAAACTCTAGCAGCATTTTTTACAGAAATAAAACAATCCATCTTAAAATGTGTATGGAACCACAAAAGACCCTGAACAGTCAAAGCAATTTGAGAAAGAAGGACAGAGCTGGAGGCATTATGAACCCTGATTTCAAACTATACTTCAAAGCCATAGTAATCAAAAAAGTATGGTACTGTCAGAAAAACAGATGCATAGATCAATGGAACAGAATGGAGAGCCCAGAAACAGACCCATGCACATATGGTTAATTAATTTATGATGAAGGAGGCAAGAATATACAATGGGAAAAGGACAGTCTCTTCAATAAATATTGTTGGGAAAACTGGACAGCCACATGCAAAAGAATGAGACTGGACTGTATTACACCATACACAAAAATCAACTCAAAAAATGGACCAAGGAATTGACTATAAGACCAGATACCATAAAATTCCTGAAAGAAAACATAGGCGGTAAACTCCTTGACATCACTCTTGGCGATATTTTTTGGATCTGACTCCAACGGCAAAGGCAACCCAGGTGAGAATAAACAAGTGGGACTACATCGACCTAAAAATCTTCTGCACAGCGGAGGAAACGCTCAATGAAGTAAAAAGGCAACCTACGGAATGGGAGAAAATATTTGTAAATCATATATCCAATAAGGTATTAATATCCAAAATACACAAAGAGCTCATACAACACAAGAGCAAAAACCAAACCGTCCAATTAAAAAATGGACAGAGGACCTGAATAGATCTTTATCCAGGGAAGACATATAAATGGCCAACAGGCACATGAGAAAGTGCTCAACATCGCTCATCATCAGGGAAATACAAACCATAATGAGGTATCGTTTCACACCTGTCAGAATGTCTAGTGTCAAAAAGACAAGAAATAACAAGTATTGGCAAGGACGTGCAGAAAAGGGAACTTTCACGCACTCTTGGTGGGAACGTAAATTGGTGCAGCGGCTGTGGAAAACAGTATGGTGGTTCCTCAAAAAACTAAACCTGGAACGATCCAGTAATTCCACTTCTAGGTATTTAACCAGAGAAAAAGAAAACACTAATTTGAAAAGATATATGCGCCCTTATGTTCGTTATTTACAATAGCCAGGAGATGGACGCAACCAATTCATCGATGGATGAATGGATAAAAAAGATATGGTACGTATATAGACAATGAAATACAGCTCAGTCATAAAAAAGAATGAGATCTTGCCATTTGCGACAACACGGACCCAGAGGGTAGGATGCCAAGTGAAATAAGTCAGACAGAAAAAGACAAATACCATATGATTTCACTTACACGTGGACTCTGAAAAACAAAACAAACGAGCAAACAAAACTCACAGATGCGGAGAACAGATTGGTGGTTGCCGGAGGGGAGGGGGGTTGCGGTGGGTGAAATGGGAGAAGGGGGTCAAGAGGTACAAACTTCCAGCCATAAAATAAATAAGTCATGGGGCTGTAACATACAGCATGGCAACTATGGTCAACAACATCGGATTGCATATTATGTAACTTTATATGGCGGCGGGGGGAAGCTAGACTTACTGCGGTGAACATTTCACAGCGTATACACAGATCGAATCCTTATGTTGCGCACCTGAAACTAATATAATGTTATATGTCAATTATACCTCAATTAAAAAAAATGTCAGGCCTGGATAAACCTTTCCAGCTCCCTCATCACAGAGGGAGGATGTGGATGTGGTTTATGGGAAAATTGGGCAGACGGCACTGAGTTCCCACGTACCCCAGTTCCCCCCATTAGAAGACTGGTCCAATATTGGTACGTTGTCATTAAACAATCTCCATAGTTTCCATTAGGGTTCACGCTCTGTGTTTTACTATGGGTTTTGATACATACATAATGTCATATATCCATCATTATAGTGTGACACAAAGTAGTTTCACTGTCCTAAACGTCGTCTGTGTTCCATATCTTTGTCCCTGCCTCCCTCTCTGGAGCCCCCTGAATCTCTGGCAACCACCAATCTTTCCTGTCTCCATAGTTTCATCTTTTCCAGAAAGGTCATGTAGTTGGACTCATACAGCGTGTAGCCCTTTCAGTTAGTAACATGCATTTAAGGTTCCTCCTTGTCTTTTCATGGCTTGACAGTTCATTTCTTCTTAGCGTGAAACGGTATTCCATTGTCTAGATGTGCCTGCCGCTTACTATACACTAGACCATGATGCGAGCGCTAAAGAGATCCGAAAGGGGCAAAGAGTCAGTGTCTACCCTCGAGGAACTTCTAGTCTAGCCGGGGAGAGAAGACGCACATAGCCATACAAAGTCAGCTAATAATTAAGCAGTAAGTCAGGTGGGCTGAAAGACACCCATGGAATGAGTAACTGCTGCTGCAGCCACGGCACAGGAAAAGATCGAGAAGGTTCTACAGCAGAAGTGCAGTGGGACAGGGGCAGGGCGAGACAGAGAGGATGGAGAGGGGACTCAGGAAGGCTCTGTGTGTCTCACCTTTTGATCCTGCATCCCCTCACCCAGGCTGTGCACAGAGAAAAGAGGAAGGGAAATGATGTGCCCACAGTGTGTCCGTTTCTCTGGCGGGAGACTGTCCCCGCACGGGGAGTTTGGCAATTAGCTCGCAGGTGGGTGAGCTCATTCCCTTTCTCAACAGGTGAGCAACGAGTGCCAGGGAGCTGGTGTCTTTATTAAGTTCCATCTCCAGGCAGCAAAGCCTCTCAAATCTTTAGCTAACCTCGTGTGTGTGTGTGTGTGTGTGTGTGTGTGTGTGTAGTATAAACTTTATTTTAGAAGAGATCATTTTTTTATACTTTTATTGTGGCAACATAGGTTGTAGGATACTAGGACATTTTTATTCCAGTCGTCATATTTTTTCTGCATTAAAAAAAAAAAAAGCACGGAATGCTTCCTGAATTCGCATGTCATCATCGTGCACGGGCCACGCTGTTTGCCTCTGGATCGGCCTGATTTTACCATATGCGCTGCCGAAGCGAGCACTGTGCCATGTTTTAATGTAGTAAACTACACATAACATAAATTTGACCATCGTAAGTGGTTTTTAAAATGGTTTATTTATTTATTTTGGGGGGAGGGGCAGAGGGAGAGGGAGAGAGAATCTCAAGCAGACTCCCTGCTGAGCTCAGAGCCCAATGCGGGGCTCGATCTCACCACCCTGAGACCAGGACCTGAGCCAAAGTCAAGAGTCGGACGCTTAGCCGACTGAGCCACCCAGGGCCCCATCTGAAGCATTTTTAAGTGTACGGGGCAGTGGCCTTAAGACATCACCACCACCCACCTCTAGAACACTTTCATCTTCCCCAACAGAAACTCTGTACCCCTTAAATACTAACTTTCCATTCTCCCCAGTGCCCCGGCCCCTGGCAACCACCATCCTACTTTCTGTCTCTATGAATGCAACTGCTCTCAGGACCTCATCTAGGCAGAGTCATGCAGTATTTGTCCTGTCGTGACTGGCTCGCTGTTCTCCAGAGCAGCTGCCCCATTCTGTGTTCCCACCAGCGGGGAGCAAGGGTTCCAGTTTCTCCCCATCCTTGTCAACACTTTGTATTTTCTGTTGGTTGGTTGTTTTTAATCATGGTCATCCTATCGGATGTGAAGTGGTCTCTCGTTGTGGTTTTGATTTCTTCAGTGAAACCCATTTGGTGGGGAAGCCGTGGAGAGTCATGATTCTTGAACGGAATGTTCACTGGGGTGGGACTCAGCTTTGGGCATCAGAAGGCCCAGCCTGCCCACCTTTGGCAGTTCACTGGCTCTCTAGGGCCAGTTGTATAAAATATGTATAAAACGTTGAAATCCCTTCCATGTACCTCCTCCTTCCTCAACAATTGTTAGTACTATTACTTCATAGGTAAAAAGTCCTCCTAAATATTTAAATGCCCACATAGGCGCATAGAATTGTGTTTTATCTTTCATTGATGCATTTTTTAAATTTTATTTTAATGTTTGTTTGTTTATTTATTTATTTATTTATTTTAGGAATCTCTATACCCAACGTGGGGCTCGAACTCACAACCCCAAGATCAAGTGCCCCGTGCTCCTCTGGCTGAGCCAGCCGGGTGCCCCTATTTTGTAAACATCAAGCAAGTTCAAATACGGGGGACCTAAAGGCTGGGTGCTGGATGCGGGGGAGGAGAGGAGCACAGAATTGGGAGCCATCCTTCGTGTCCCCTTTCTCCCACCTCTGTTGGCAAGATTTGTGTTTCTGTTTTTGCAACACATTCCAGTGCCTGTTGTCAGGCACACACGAAGACTTTGCAGGAAAGCCAAGGCCAAGGCTGGGCGAATTTGGTCACAAGGCAGTGAGCCACTTTTAGATTTGGACACTTTCTTACTTATGAAAACAGGGAAAGGAAGATCAGCAGAAAGTGCTGGCTCCCTGGGGCGTCGTCCCAGCCCCAGAACGGGTGCCATGAAATAAAAGGGCCTGGATGGTCTATTTCCAGGCTGGCAGTACACAAACGAGGCGGTTTTGTGGCCCGTGGTCCTGTCCTGTGGCAGGATGAATGAAGGTCTCATACCTCATCAAAACCCAGGAATTTCTCCTGCAAGCCTCCCAGGGGAGATAAGGAGGTGTTACGGCTGAATGAGGTACCCCCCCCCACCGCAATTCGTACGTTGGGGCGCTCACCTCCAGTCCCTCAGAATGTGACTGTATCTGGAGTCAGAGCCTGTGAAGAGCTGCTGACATCGAAGTCCGGTCCTGTGGGTGGGCCCTCATCCAATCTCCCGGTGGTGTCCTTGTAAGAAGAGGAGATTAGGACACGACCCCGCACACAGAGGGAAGAGGACGTGAACACACCGGAAGAAGATGGCCATCTCGAAGCCAAGGAGGGAGGCCTGGAGCAGGTTCCCCCTCACAGCCCGTGGAAGGAACCAACCTGGCTGGCGCCTTGATTTGGCATCTAGCTCTGGAACTGTGAGAAATCGCATTTCTGTCGTTTAAGCCCCCCAGCCTGTGGGACGGGAGGAGAATGGAAGACAGCCTCAGAGCCGGTCCCCACAGACCTCCATCTTCTTGCGTTCTCCCTGGACCCAGAGCAGCTGCGGTTCAAGCCCTGCCTGCGTGGCCACGTGGCCGGGCACTAGGACACCGTGGCAGAGCTATTCCTAGGCGAACACTTGCTTGTAACCCGCTTTGTGGGTAACGAGATAGTGCGCTAGCCATGGCTTTCAAAGATTTTAATGTCCCTGTATATGTTCACTTGTAAAGTATTGTTTTAACTTTAACATTTTTATTTTAAGGGGCACCTGAGTGGTTCATTTGGTGAGGCATCCGTCTCTTGATTTCGGCTCAGGTCACGATCTGACTCGTGAGACTGAGTCCCCTGTCAGGCTCCATGCTGGGCGTGGAGCCCGATTAAGATTCTCTCTCCCTCTGCCGCTCCCTCTCTTTTTCCCTCTCCCACTCTAAAATATATATATATATATATTTTTTTTAAATCAGACTATATTTTGTCTACCTTTTTGCAAGACACTTTTTTTTCACCTGATGGGCAATACCGTGGGCCGTGCCACGGATAGTCTTACAGTGGCCTCCTGAATCCTGGATCACTGCTGTAGTAGCATACTCTTGAGGCCAACACTTCCACGGGAGGTCTCCTGAGTCCCCACCTCCGTTGTGATGGCGCAGGTGACTTGACAGGTGAACCAGTAAGAACACCCTTGTGTGGGCGGCACCTGGGTGGCTCAGTCGGTTAAGCGTCGGACTCTTGATTTCAGCTCAGGTCATGATCTCTGGGTGGTGGGATCGAGCCCCGTGTCGGGCTTTGTGCTCAGCTCAGAGTCTGCTTGGGATTCTCTCTCTCTCCTTCTCTCTCTGCCCCACCCCCTGCTCGTGCGCTCTCTGTCTCTCTAAAAAATAAAATAAATAAATCTTAAAACAAAAGAGGACTGTTGTGTTTTCAACACCAAAGTCATGGTGGCTTAGCATAGGACAGTGGCAATGAAGATGGAGAAAAGTAGATACATCGGAGATATGTAAAGTGTATGTCGAATCTCATCCTCCCCGTTGCATTGCACCCCCTTCCCTAGCTCATGTGTGAAAAGTCTTTAAATATTGAATACCCACAAATCTCCATGTATAAAGTTCTGTTTTACCTTTTGTTTGCTTAAAAAGTGGAATAACACAATGTCTATCTCTATATTTTAATATCTGTATTTTTGCAGGATGCTTTTTTTCTGACTTGACAGCATGTGGGCAGCTTTACACATCAGAACCCACATATCTCATTCCCCTTTTTTACCAGCTACATACTATTCCAAGTCAGGATTAAGCATTAGACTGTGTATGTGTGTATATACATATATATATATATATATATTTTTTTTTGTAATAGTCTCCAGTGAAGCCTAATGCAGGCCTCAAACTCATGACCCCAAGCCCAAGACCTGAGCTGAGATCAAGAGTTGGACGGTTAAACGACTGAGCTAGCCAGGTGCCCCTCGATAATAGTTTTAACCATATCATTTTTAGTAAACACAGAGGTTGACCCCACTATTTTTTAGAAGATTTTATTTATTCATTTATTTGAGAGAGAGAGACAGAATGAGGGCAAGCACGGGGAGGGACAGAGGGAGAAGGAGAGACAGAATCCCAAGCAGACCCTGCACTGAGCACGGAGCCTGACTCGGAGATGGATCCCACCACCCTGAGATCACGACCTGAGCCGAAACCAAGAATCAGATGCTTCACGACTGAGCCACCCGGCTGCCCCTTGACCCCACTGGTTTTAGCGTGACAATAAACACCCTTGGGCATTCGGGCTTATTCTCTTGGCGGCTTCTGTAAGACAGATTCCAGATGGAAAGACACCCGACAGAAATGTGTTTCTATGAGCCCCCAAAGTCACATAAAAGAATGTTCACAGCAGGACTATTTACAACAGCCCCGAACTGGAAGCCACGCAGACGTCCTTCAGCAGTGGAACAGAACAATCAAGCATGGTCTGGCTGTGCAATGGAATTCTATACAGCCACAAAGATGAATGTTCTGCCTTGCAGAGCAATACAGATGAGGCTTGAAAAGACAATATTTGGTGAAAGGAGCTGGACACAAAAGAATATACACTATATAATTCCGTTCACGGTATGTTCAGAAACAGGTGGATCCTGCTAGGGGGTCAGGATAGTGGTTACCTGGGGGATTTACCGGGTAGGAGAGAGCACGGGGGCTTCTGGGCACTGATAATGCCCTCTTCCTTGTTCCAGGCCACAGTTACATGGGTGTGTTTCGTGTCTGAGCCAAACACTTATGATCTGTGGCCTTTTCTATATGCACGCGCTATTTCCATAAAAAGTTTCCCTATATTTCTTTAAAGGTGTACGTCTTTAAAATAATAATTGGAACTACAAATCAGCCTCCAAAAAGGTTGCACCCTTCTACACGCACACCAGGAACGCACACACGTTCTCCTTCCCCCACACCCTCGCCAACAGCGATGCTAGGAAGCGGTTTGATTTTTTTTTTAAAAGATTTTATTTATTTATTTGACACAGATAGAGACAGCCAGAGAGAGAGGGAACACAAGCAGGGGGAGCGGGAGAGGAAGAAGCAGGCTCCCAGCAGAGGAGCCAGATGCGGGGCTCGATCCCAGAACGCTGGGATCACGCCCTGAGCCGAAGGCAGACGCCCAACGACTAAGCCACCCAGGCGCCCCAGCGGTTTGATTTTTTGCCAGCTTGATGGCTTTTGAAAATATAGTATCTTCTCGTTTTCCTTTGCATCTTCCTAACCACCAGTAGGTTGCTTATCTTTCAGGTTTATTTTCCACTTGCCTTCCTTTTTCTATGAATTAGCAGTTTATGCTTTGCCCCATTCCCCCCCTTAAACTCTTCATCTGGTTCTTATTTCTGTATGATGGATATTAACTTTTTGTTGGATGTGTTGCAAACCTGTTCTCCGAGAGCATCTTTTGTCTTTTCCCCGCGTTAGTGGCACATGTCAGGGGTCTGCTGGGGCGCGAGGCCAGCAGCGCGCATAAGCGAGGCTGTGGAGGGCCGGGAAGCGCGCCCCCCTCTGCTGGGCTCCAGCCAAGCATTGCCCGGTGGGAAGGTGGGAACCAGGGTGCCAGATCTTCTGATTCTTCAGAAGATGCTGGAAATACTGATTTTTATGGGAAAACTTCCAGTTTTAAAGTGCGGGCAACTCATTCAAAAAACTGTAAGCACTAAAAGAACGCGTGTTGGGGTTTTGCAATATCAGGTCAATGCCGTATTCCACTGAAAAGGCGGTTTGTCTTGTCATACCTGTCCGTCTTTTCCCTGATGACTTCTGAGTTCGTTCTCTTTTTTTCCTTTTAACCAGTATAACACTTTTCCCCCCACTCTCTAAATCCTTCTCTTTTAAGGATACAGAGAGAAGCCTTTCCTGCTTTTATTCGAGTCCCCTTAATGAGAGAAATAAAGGCAAATACACACATTACTAGACTCGGAAAGGAGGTCCTGACCTTGGGGATGTGGGTGGCTGCGCCCAGGACAGTTAAAACATCAAAATTAGAACTCATTTTCTCAGTGAAGGCCAAGGACCTTCCTATATGGTGGTATTTCAAGGGACGGGAGGCCATCAGGAGCGCTGAAATTCATGCTAACATGTAAATGACTCACTGGGAAAGCCTTTCCTGGGATCAGGTGCTCAAGTCAGAGCAAGGTGTGAGCAGCTGGGTACTGCAAGCCTGAAAGTGCAGGAGGATGGAGGAAATCATCTCGAGCCCCACTCCCCTATGGGAGAGGACTTTGTCATTCCCAATTGCAGCTGCTTTCCCCAGACCCTCTCTGCCCCAGTTGGCTCCCACTGTGGCTGGGGCGTACTGGCATTGCTCCAAGCCGAGCTGATGGGGAGCAAAGCAAACATTCCCCGATCATCTGGGTTACCGCAGTGGCCTTTGGTGGTATCATCTGCACATTTCTCACCCGTGCTAATCAGCGGCTCGCCTTGGTGCACAGGAACAGAGCACATCTAAAAATTGCTCTGGGGGTAGAAAAAAAAGTCTCTGGCTGCCTGGACAGCAAGACCCAACAAGGAACAGAACAGGGGATCACTGGCTGAGGGTATGGAATAGCTCATGCCTTTTCTGGCACCGGATGACTGAGATGCTGAGCTCACGCAGAGAGTTGGAGCTGGTGGGCACGCATTTATCCCTAATAATCATAGCTGCATTTAGTGAGCGCCTAGTGTGTGTTAGGATCTGTGCTGAGCACTGTATATGCACCACTTCCCCTCCCCATAATCCACATTCAGCCTGCAAGGTAGGGTTGTTACTCTAAGGGATGGGGTCCAAGGTGACCCAGGTGGCATGCATGAACTGAGCCCCAGAATTCTACTTCCAGCCCAGGGATTCCTGTCCTCCCAGCCCCAGGCCAGGCACGGTGGCCTTCCATTCCAGCAACTTCTCCAGCCCAGACTGGCACTGCCATTGGACTCAGGTCTCTATGGTGAGGATGTGCAGGCTGCAGGCTCACTGACCCCGCGCCCTTCTGCTGTGCCTCAGTGGCCCCGCCCCTTTTGCCTTAAGAGTTGGTGCCCCTCTCCCCCCCCACCTCCAAGCCCCCCACCCCCACTCCCCTACTTGAATACTAGAATGTCCTGAGACACCAGCTAATAATCCAGGCGTGAACCAATAATGAAGGTGCTGGACGGGAAGAGTTTTAAGGTGTGACTTTTCTAGGCTACTCGCATTCATAAAAAGCAGCACAGACAATATAGTTTATTTTCTGATGCTAAAGGCAATCGTGCCCTTTGTAGTGAAGTCGAAGATGCGGAAAGATATAAAGAAGAAAAACACGTCATCTTACGGCTTGAGACAATCATTGTTAACATTTTCAGATGGTTCTTGCCACGGATTTTCATGTATCTTTCATATATACATATTTATAAATTTTAAATATATGTAATTTTTTTAAATTCTTTTTTTTTTAAAGATTTTATTTATTTATTCGACAGAGATAGAGACAGCCAGCGAGAGAGGGAACACAAGCAGGGGGAGTGGGAGAGGAAGAAGCAGGCTCATAGCAGAGGAGCCTGACGTGGGGCTCGATCCCACAACGCCAGGATCACGCCCTGAGCCGAAGGCAGACGCCCAACCGCTGTGCCACCCAGGCGCCCCTAAATATATGTAATTTTTAAGCAAAGTTGAGATCACTCTAGCAATATACTTTCAGACCAGCTCTTTCCACACATTGTATCGTGGGTGAGTACTTCCATTTTAAAAAAATTGTTTATTTGAGAAAGAGAGAGAGAGTGTGTGTACTCGTGCACGCGAGCAGGGTGGGGACGGGGATGAGGGGCAGAGGGAGAGGGAAAGAGAGAATCTTAAGCAGGCTCCACATCCAGCACGGAGCCCAACTCGGGCTCGATCTCATCACCCTGAGATCATGACCGGAGCTGTAATCAAGAGTCGGACGCTTAACCGACTGAGCCATGGGTGAGCACGTCTGAAAGGGAGGCTGTGAAGGCAAAGGCTTTCTGAGTAAGATGGGTGGAATCAAGGAAATGGGGAGGTTGTCGGTTTTTTTCAGCCAGGGGGTTCTGTAGCCCACCCAGGACATGCTGCTCCTGGGCCTCTGGGGTGGAGAGGTTGCTGTCAGCTTGGGTGAGGACAAGGGGAGATTCCTTCAGTGTCACTCACCAGTTCTTGGGAGGGTACGGAGGGCGTCTGTCTGGGCCAGCAGGGGTCTCTGGCCCACTCCCCACCCCACTGTGGGCCAAGGGCCCACAGCCACCCCCTCCCCCATGGTTTAATGTGTGTGTGTGTATTTCTAGGGGACTCATTGGGGGACAAATGGGCTGGCTTATGGCTTCTTGAGGCCCTCCCGTGGTGGGGGCAGGGCACCCGTGGCCCGGGCACTTCCTGCCTCTTGAGAAACAAGCCGTCTTTTGGCTGTGACCGTGGAGTTGCTGACCCCCATTAGCTGCTTTCCTAGAAGTGAAAATGGATTTGCTCTGAACTCTGTCATCCCTTGTGACCCAGGGCTCCCAGAAGCAGAGCTGAGAACACAGGACTGGCCACGAAAAGGAGCCAGCTAACTTGCCCTCAAGGAGACAGGAGCTGGCTTGACGTCAGCCATGTGAGCATGCGCCCCGCCTCCCTCCTCCAGTCACCTGACAAAGACAGAGTTCCTGAAATACAGGAGGGTTTGGCGCTTCCCTGAAGGAGGCCCTGCTGGGCCATCGTGGTTAGAAGAGGGACCTGGGGTAGGGTCCCAGCTCTGAGCTTAGATGCGCCACCATGGGCAAGTCGGTGAACCCCTCTGAGTTCAGGCTCCTTACGAGTAAAGTGGGCCCAACGGTACCCATTGCCAATAGGAGCCCTGCAGACTAGATGCTTCACGTTCTGTATACATGGCGTCTACCACGTTACCTAAACCGCAGCACGTGCTCAGCAAATGAAATGATCTCACTGTATCTTCAATTTACTCCTCATAACTTTTGGGTGCAACAGATATTATCACCCCATTTTATGGAGGCGGCGGCCGAGGCTCAGGAACGTTGAATGTTGTTACAGTTATTTATTACTTAGTAGCTTCGTACCTTAGTGGCCTCAAAGAACGCTGAGGGTTAATGAATGAAGGATAATCTCTCATGGTTCTGTGGGTTAATTGGGTGGTTCTTGAACTCCACATGGCGTCGGCTGGGGTATCTCATGTGGATACAGTCAGTTGGCAGCTAGATTGGACTGAAAGACCAAACAGGGCTTCTCATGTGCCTGGGGTCTTGGTGCTGGCTGTTGGCATGGCGGCCTTGGGCCTTTGTTTCCTGACCTTTCTACCAGGCTAGCTTGGACTTCCCCAAGCATGGCAGCTAGATTCCTGGAGAGAGCGTTCCAAGAGGACAGACCTCAGCATACAAGTCCATGCCAAGCCTCTGCTTTCCATCATGCTTGTTAATGTCCTGTTGGCCAAAGAAAATCACGTGGTCAAACCCAGAGCCAACACGGGAGTGGCCTCCATCAGGGTGCATGTGCTGGAAACATGGCTCATTGGGGGCTGCCCACAAAGCAATCTACCAAAAAAGGCTCGCCTAAAACCCCACGTCTGCTGAATGGCATAGTGGGATCTGAACCCAGGGCTGTTTGACTCTAAAATCCACTCTCCTCCTTCCAGGCATGGCTGGGGCTGGCTGCATGTTGGCCGGTATTTGCAGCCCCATCACAGTCTGATGGTGAGCTGATCCCCCGTCTTGTCTCCAACCCACCCCTGCTGCACCCCATAATGACCTTGAACCTCTCCTGCTCACGTGACAGAGGGGAGAAAAGCCCTCTTTTCCTGCTGGTCCCCGTCTGCCTTTCTCTCTTCCCTGTTGCCCACAGAGAGCTACTCCTGCTTCCTCCAGGGTCCCAGCCAGGACAGGGGTGGCCCTATCCATCCTGGCGATCCTGGTCTCTCGGGCCACCGCAGCATTCTGGCTCTGCCAGCCTTGGGGCACACCCAGCTCTATGTTCAGAAGGACACCTACTAGTAAAACCAGGGTCATGGGAACAAAGACAGAATCTAGGGGATAAACCCAAGTTTACAGCTCGTTGTGGTAATCCCGGCAGACTTGCAGACTGCTCACTGGCTGGGATAGGCTCCCTCTCCTGACCTCTGTCGCCATGTGGCCAGAGGCTGCTTTGAGCAGGCCCCACCGTCAGGACTGTGGGAACCCAGCCCCTTCCTGTTCCCTCCTGCCTCTGGCTGAGAGAGGCTCCGGTCAATCCCACCACTGCTCTGACGCCCCAACCCGCACCTTAGGCAGGGAACGGCCTTCTCTCAGTCCTTCCCTGCTCACGGTCCGGTGTTGGCACTGAGCATCACTCCGCTTTCCTACAGTTGGACTCTCCACCCCCCTTCTTAAGGCCCCAAGGAGGTAAGCCATCTGTTCAATGCCCTCTCATGAACCGATGGCAGAGCCGAGGCCTTGAACTTGGGCTCTCGCCTTCAGCCAGTACTCTCGCGGGAGCCCCTGTGCCCCAGCCTGCGTTTCTGGATTCTGAGCGGGACCCACAGCTGTTCTGTCTCAGCTCAGAGCGAAGGCTAACAAAAAGCAAAGCCTCTGGAAAAAAAGAGAAAATGTTCTCTGGCTGCTGAATTGGTGACCTTGGGGAGGTATGTGTGTGGGGGGTGTGTGGGAGGCCTCTGACTTGTGCCCAAGGAAAGGTCATGGTCAATAGGAAGCCTTTGATGGGAGAGGGTCTGAAACAGAGCCCAGGAATGTCATCATGCAGCTGCCGGCGATGGACAGGGGACCAGGCCCGTTCTCCTGATGGAAGGGCAACGTGCCGAGGTCTTGGGAGATGGAGCTCCCAGGGAGCGGACTGGGTGGGATACATGAGGTATCTAGGCATTGGTGGTGTCCTGTGTGGTCTCGCTGAGCGAAGCCAGGCAAAATCTGGCAACTGAGCCCGGGCTCTTGGCTCAGAGCAACAGGAAGTAATTCTGGTTTATTTAAGCAGAAAAGGACTTTATCAAAAGGAACTTGGGGAGTTCACAAAATAATCAGGAGGGCTGGAGAACTGGGTTTGGAAAGCAGGCCAAACAAAGGAGACTGCATGGCGGTCAGGACCACGGCCAAGGTCAGGCCAATCCAGGGACAACCCCTCTGCCAAGTTCAGGACGCCCCGGCTTACAGTGCCACCTGTGGACATGGATATGGTCCCCGCCATCCCAAAAATGGAATGTCATCGCCATGATGACTGCCACCCTCCACCAGAATGGACCTCAGGGCTCCCTGCCTCCCTGCATCACGGGGTCCTGCCTCTGAGTCTTTGACGGGGGCATCTGATTGGTTGAGTCTAAGTCAGGAGCCCATGCTATGCGCAACAGCAGCCGGGAAAGTGACTCTGGCGTTTTTAGCTTCTCTGGGGAGTGGCAACTAGGAGGATGGAGACTTGCTCAAACATGGTTGTGGGGATTGGATGCGGGTCAGCCATGCCACTACTTCCCCTGGAAAAACGGAGGGAATTGCGTGCCTCCAGGGACAGCCTGAGTTTCTCTCTTATCTTCCCATCCTCCAGATGGTGATGGAAGTGTGTGTGTGTAAGGACAGGAACATGTTACACCACATGTGGTCGGGAACCCTGGGTTCGATCCCTGCCTGTCAACCTTAGACCAGCTGTTCTCTATCTTGGGGCCTCTGCTCCACTTCACTGCCTGCCGCCAGCCCTTGAGCGCGCGGGAGGTGCGCGGTAGCTTCTGCTGCCGTCTGGGCTCTCCATCCGAGATGCTCCAGGACTGCCAAAGCCCCGGATGGAAGGGGGCCATTGGTTCCATGTCACCGATGAGAGTGCAGGTTTGGGAGCGAGAGAGACGGGGATTAACGGCCATGTGCCCCTGTCCCCGTTCCTTACCCTTAGTTCCCTTTCGGCAAAATGGAGACGGGGTGGTAGGCACCCAGCCTCCGTTCCAACCTGGTCCCGTGATGCCTTCAGGTCCTGCAGAGATGGGAGGGCTGAAGACCGCACTTCCCAGACACCTCCGCAGCTGGAGCCGTGGACGAGAATTACGTTTCACTGGGACGCCTGGGTGGTGCAGTTGGCAGAGCATCCGACTCTTGGTTTGGTCTCAGGTCGTGATCTCAGGGTTGTGAGATCGAGCCCCGCGTCGGGCTCCACGATCAACGCGGAATCTGCTTGAGAGTCTCTGCCTCTCTGCCCCTCCTCCCTCTCTCAAATAAATAAATCAGTCTTTAAAAATATTTTCACCAATTAGATGAGCTGGTGTAAGGTTAGGAGGGCCCCAGTGAGGTGGATACTGCTTGCTTGCTACTCTGGCCCTTGCTGCTGGAGACACTGAGTTGTGTGTGTGTGTGTGTGTGTGTGTGTGTTGTGGGACAACATTCTAGTGTTTGTTGGTCACGGGCTTGGCGGGTATTGAGAGGTGTTGTGGGGGCAGTGGCCATGGCTTCCTGACCCCGGATCGTCTCTGTGGGTGGCTCTCTCCTTCCCCACCTTCCGGACAGCGGTGGCAGGAACGGCAGCAATCTTGGTGGCACAGCTCCGTGGTGTTATGGGAGTCTGGGGCCCGCTCCTCTGGCCCTGCCGGCGATTTTGTAAGCACCTAATTTCCCGTATTCAATGTCTTCTTGCTTAAAATAGCTGGAGAGGTTTTCTGTTTCGGGCCACCAAATCCTAACCGCTGCAGAGCTAACCCTCCATCGCTCACGCAGTTGCTGGAATGAGATGGGCTGGTGGAGGCTACACGGTTTTGTAAACCGTAAAGCTTGTGAGCTGTGTTAGGTGTTTTTCAGGGAAAGGTATCCCTTTTGTCGGGGGAGACTAGGTGGGAGAGGCAGCCTTGTGACCAGCTTCTGGAAGTGTACATGCTCCCAGTGGGTTCTTTTACCTAGAGCGGCTGGGGCACGAGCGAGCCGGAAGGAATTCTGGTTATTTGGGCGGAATGCCTGCTTTGGGAGGCTGCAAGCATTCTCCTATGTATTCGGGGGAATTCTGCCTGTCTGTCCCCCGTTAGAGCAGTGACTGGCCCCAAGGGCAGCTGGGAAAGGTGGCAGGCTTTTTGGTGTGAGCCTGCAAGGTCGGCTACCCCGGGCATCACCCCTACAGGTAGGCGCCTGGGCTCCCCAATCAATTCCACTGGTTTGTGTTAAAACCCACATTAATTCCTTACCCCTTCCCAGTTCAACGTTTGTATTTACAAAACCATCCCCTCACCTCCCGTCAGGTTTGAAGGATCTCCCTTTCTGTGCTAAAAAACATTCTCATGGCCGTGGCCTTGGCCCCGCTAGCGTAAGAGTTTCCAGAGAAGTGAACTGGCAGAATGTAAATTCTTCGGGGTTGCTTGGGATGAAGTTCAAGATACAGGGGCCCAAAGGCTGAGGTTGGGGGGACGGGGCAACCTCGGCATAAGGGTGCTGGGTCCCGAGGGAGAAGAGTAACGCAGAACGAGGGAAAAGGGCACAAAAGGAAAGGGGGGTCTTGTAGAGCCCCCTACTCCGTTCAGTGAACAGATTGCTTCTCCCCCTCAGAGATCCAAACCCCTCACTCTCCCTCATCCTATTTCCTGCCACAAAATGGGGAGCGCCCACGGCGTCCGGGGCCAGGCAGGTGGCCCTGGTGGTTTCGGGACTGGGTGAAGCTGGGCTGGGGTTGGCCTCCAGAACAATCCAGGCCCCACATCAGCCCGTCAGGGGGCTTGAGGCTGAGTGGGCGAGATAAACTCCTTCAGTGGTTTTCAGGAGCCCTAATCAATTGAAAGGCAGGGCAAAGCCCTCGGGGGACAGATAAAGCCAGCCCTGCACTCCAAAACCCGTGGCAGCCAACGTTTGTGCGGTTTGAACTTTTGTGTGGTTTGGACAAGTTCGCCAGGCTTTGCCGGAGTGGTTTACCCTGCTTCCCAACAGCAGCACAGAGAGGCCAACAGGCTTGGACCCCCACAGGCCGCCCCTGAGATGAGAGAGGGGGCCTGTCCTCTGTCCCCTTTCAGTCCTGCAGGCTCCGGGAAGAGAGGCTGGGCATGTCGGGGCCGTATCCCTGACTCCCGCCAGTGGTGGGGGGTGTAGACGCTTTTAGAAACGCTCCCTCGCCTAGGGCGGGCGAGCCATTCGAGTTGGAGAGTTGAGCTGTCGCTGGTCTGAGTGTCTGCTCCCGCCTCTAAACTAGAAAGCCCGATGCCCACTCTCGGATTCCATCTGCAGCCCTGGACGCCTCGGGGACGCACAGTCGCCCCGCGCAGAGGAAGCTCGGGACGCTGGGGACACCGCCTGGAGCCTCAGCGCATAGCACCGGGGAGGGTTTTCTTTCCAGTTTGAGGTTCCTCGTTTAACCTCTCACGTGCCAGAAGATCCAGAAGACTCTCTGGCGGGCCTTTGGCTGGCTCCAGGGGAGGCTGGGCCCCCCAGATCAGGTCGCCACCGGCATCACGCGGCGTGCCCATGTCTGCTGCCCTTGCTTGCGGGAGAGCAAGGCTGCCCAGCGAGGTGCACCGACGCTGGGCAGGCAGGGACCCATCTGACCGTGCCTGTCCCCTGGGAAGCCTGTGCCAGCCTGCAGGGGTCACAGCAAAATAGAACCAGGAACACGTGCTGCTCGGGAAGGAAACTCGGGCACCGCATATGTCAGGGATGCTCACACCCTCCAGGGACCTTCCCGGGGCCAGAGAGAGAGGCGCGCAGGGAGAGAGAAAGGGAAGTGGGAAGAAACTGGTCACGGAGGACGCTATTTTTATTCTTCGCTACAGCTGCGTGCATTTCTCTGACCAACTAGGCAGCGAAAATTAGACCAGCTCCTGCTGAAAACAGGCCTTAAACTTGGGGGGGGGAGAGGGGAGGGGAGCTGGGCCAGGGAGTGGGTGCGGCAGGAGAGGGGTGGAGAGGGGGAAATCCCCGAGAACACAGCAAAGCAGTCTCCAGAAGCTCTCACCAGGCGGAACCAGCCCCTCCGCTGTCCCCTGCCGCAGATGCCGCAGGCTTAAGCTCCGCTCTCAGAGCTGGGGTGCCCTTTCCCTTCTGGGTGACATCTTGGGCATGACACAGTCAAGACGGGGCCTTTGTTCATCCGTGTCTTCTGCCGTTAGGCCTCAGAGGACAGCCTTATCCCTTCCGGCAGGTGACATGACGGCTTGGGTGGTATCAATTACCATGGTCACCCCAGCGCCCGGAGAAACTGGAGTGTGTCCTAAACGGGAAACCAAGGTTGGAGGTGAGGGCCCTGGAGTTAGAATCCTTTGAATCCATGAGTGTCCAGGTCAGCAGTTCCCAAAGTGTGTTCCGAGGATCCCTGCCGCTCCTGAGACCCTTTCAGACTGTCTTTTCTAACAGCAAAACTCCATGAGGCTGCCTTTTCATCCTCTGCTGCGACCAGAACAACGTATCACAACAGATTAAATGCCGAGGCAGCTATGAGAAAGCAGCTGCCTTCTATTAAGCCAGATATTAAAGAGGCTTGCAAAAATGTAAACCGATGCCACTTTTCTCTGTTTCAGAAGAGAGTTGTTTTTTTCGCTCAATGGTGCTATTGATGTTCACGTGTGTATATTAGTTACCTCTTGCCGTAAAACAAATCACCCAAAACTTAGTGGCAGAAAACAACACACTTTTTTTTTTATTTTTTTTAAAGATTTTATTTATTTATTTGACAGAGAGAGAGACAGCCAGTGAGAGAGGGAACACAAGCAGGGGGAGTGAGAGAGGAAGAAGCAGGCTCCCAGCGGAGCAGGGAGCCCGATGTGGGGCTCGATCCCAGGACCCTGGGATCATGCCCTGAGCCGAAGCCTGACGCTTAATGACTGAGCCACCCAGGCACCCCACAACACGCGTTTATTATCTCTCGGTCTCTGCAGGTCCCGACACGGGGAGCAGCTAGCTCCGTTGGGGGGTTCTGGTTCAGGGTTTGTCGTGAGGCTGCAGTGGAGCTGTGGTCCAGGGCTGCGGGCAGCTCAAAGCTCACCCAGGGAGGGGAGGGGTCCCCCCTCAAGTTGCTGGTGGGACTGTCAGCAGGCCTCAGTTCCTAGCCGTGGGGGCCTCTCTGCAGGGCTGCCCCGTCATAGGGCAGCTGGCTTCCCCCAGACAGAGGGAGAGTGAGGACCCAAGACAGAAGCCACGGTCTTTTAATGATCTGATTTTGGAAGCGGTCACGTTCAAGGGGAAGAGACTGCTCCAGGGCATGGAGGACAGAAGGGGGGGGGTTATTTGGCAGTACCGTAGAGCCTGCTTTCCACCCCCGTAATAAGTTCATCACTGCTACCTCTAATAAATAGTTCAACCTTCTCAGTTTTCATTTTCAATATGGGAAATGTTGATAGATATGGTCAATATAAACGAAAGCTTTTTTCTTTTTTTTTAAAGATTTTATTTATTTATTCGACAGAGATAGAGACAGCCAGCGAGAGAGGGAACACAAGCAGGGGGAGTGGGAGAGGAAGAAGCAGGCTCCCAGCGGAGCAGGGAGCCTGATGCAGGCCTCAATCCCATGACCTGAGCAGAAGGCAGACGCTTAACGACTGAGCCACTCAGGCGCTCCAAACGAAAGCTTTTTGGAGTCCTCAATAATAAATAAAAAAGAGGTCCCAAGAATTAAAGGCTTGAGAACTGTTGGTCTGGGTGTTATGATATCTACAGGAGAAGTATCTTGGTAACATGTGAGAGCCGGTCCACCCACTCATCTATCCACTCAACCACCTGCTCACCCATCCATCTGTCCATCCATCCATTCAACCATCCACTCACCCTTCCTTCCTTCCTTCCTTCCTTCCTTCCTTCCTTCCTTCCTTCCACCCATCCATCCACCCTTCCGTGCATCCATTTTCCCATCCACCCATCCATCCATGCACCCTTGCATCTCTCTACCCACTCGCCTACCCAGGCATATCTCCAGTTTAAGATCTTCCAACCACTGGGCTAGGGCTCGGGCTTTAACAGTGAACAAGACCGTCAGTGACTGCCCTATGGGACTCAGAACATTTGAACAGGTGACAATAAGATGAATTTTTAAATAATAGCTTTAGGTTGTGATCATTTGCGACCCAAAGCCTGGAGCCCAGGGAAGCAGATACTCTCAAACTGACACCATTTGGGGAGATGGCATCAGAGGTGGCCCCGGCTGGTGGTGCGGCGGGCCGGCCCAGGCTGTAGGGTCCAGGGAGCAGGGAATGTGTCCCAGCTGTGGTCCGATATGCCCAAGGCCCTAGTGTATCCTGTGCGTAGCATGGGTTCTTGGTGTCTAGTTAATCAGTGACTGGGGTCCGCGGGTGAGAGATGTCAAGTGGAGAACACGACCCATATAGGCAGAGGTTCAATTTCTTGGTACAGTTTCCCTTTCCTTGACAGAGGGTCTCCTTCTGGAGCTGACCTGACATGCTCTGGCTTTTATTTTGATCCCGGAGACCTCTCTGGAGCCTGCGGCCTCCCCTGCAGACCCCTGTGTTATAGACTCCATCACTTGGGAGACCCCAAGATTCATGCCTCCACCTGCCACCCCCAAATATGTGAAGACTGGGTTCTTTTCTCTTCTTGTCGAGGACACCTTGGAAGTTTGGCCACCTTCCGAGAGGAGGAAGTAGGGAAAGTCTGGGGCAGAGAGAGGCAGCACGCCCAGGCTGGAGACAGAAAGAGGCTGGGCTCTGGGGACAAGAAAGGCAGGGGATGGGTGGCTGGAATGGAAGGTGATGATCTTTCTGACTTCAAAGCCTGACCTTGACCAGCCCTGCTCTGAGAGTCAGCTAAGGTAGGAGCCCCCCAGTCCCTCTTCCAGCCTCTGAAAGCCATTGTGAATTTTAAAGAGGAAATTGTGCACCCCCCGTTCCCCCAGTGGTTTCATGGTGTGGCTCGTGCTCCAGAAAGCAAGGAGGCTCAGACCCTCGGGGAGCACAGAAGCCTGAATCAGGTATACTTGCTTTCGGTGACTGTGTCCCAACCCAGAGGGCTCCAGAAAGACCAGGCCAGGCCTCTTTGGGATGACATATGGCAAGGATTTTTTTTTTTTTTTGATGCGGAGGGGTATTGCTTAGCATGTGGCCTTGCACAATTCTTCCAGAGCAGTCTTCTCCGTGATAGACCACTGGTGGCTTCAGGCCTCAGGTTTGAATGTGGGCTATATCTTAGTGAAATGCAAAAACAGTGAATATATTTTTTAAAAAGATTTTATCTATCTATTTGACAGAGAAAGCACAAGCAGGGGCAGCAGCAGGCAGAGGGAGAGGGAGAGGGAGAAGCAGGCTCCCTACCATGGAAGGAGCCCGAGGCAGGACTCGATCCCAGGACCCCGGGACCATAACCTGAGCCAAAGGCAGACGCTTCACCGACTGAGCCACCCCAGCGCCCCAATAATGTGAATATTTGTGTGCCATTCAGCTCCTATGTGGCTCTTGAGCCCTTTCAAGGGAGAATGGGGTGTCACCCGTGGCTTCAAGGCTGGTCATGGATTAAATTTGTGAGCTAATACCAGCCAGCTCAGTTGCCCACGGTGTCAGTGGATCTCAAAGCCTGGTCCAGAGACAGTAGCTTCAGCATCTCCTGGGAACTTATTAGAAATGTGAATTCTTGGGGCGCCTGGGGGACATAGTTCGTTGAGCGTCTGACTCTAGGTTTTTGTTCAGGTCGTGATCTCAGGGTTGTGAGATCGAGCCCTGCATTGGGCTCTGTGCTCAGCATGGAGTCTGCTGGAGA
This sequence comes from Ailuropoda melanoleuca, assembly GCF_002007445.2. Taxonomy (NCBI): domain Eukaryota; kingdom Metazoa; phylum Chordata; class Mammalia; order Carnivora; family Ursidae; genus Ailuropoda; species Ailuropoda melanoleuca. Next base: position 34,560,412 of record NC_048238.1, read on the forward strand.
TTCTTTCTGCCCCTGCCCCCACTCGCATGCATTCTCTTTCTCTCTCTCTCTCTCTCTCTCTCTCTCAAATAAATAAATCTTAAAAAAAAAAAAAAAAGAAAATGAAAGGGAAAGGGAAAAAAAAAAGAAATGCGAATTCGCAGGGCTCACCCCGGACCTACTGAATCAGAATCTTTGGGGCTGGGGTAGGGCCTGGGAATCCGTTTTAGTAAGCCCTCCAGCTGATTCTCATGCCCTATAGGTCCAAGTTTGAGAGCCACTGATTTATTAAGTTTATTATCCCCACTTAACAGAATGAAGTTCAGAGGGTCTCAGTAACTCCCAAGATCATGCAGCCAGCGAGGGAGGCTGGGACGCAAGCCCAGGTCTTCCATTAGATGGACTATGTTTTTTTTTTTTTCGTGTCTTCCAGTCCCTCCCTCTCTGTCCTCACCCCTCTTCCATCTGGATCTTCTATCCCGGAGGTTCTCAATTTGGCTGTGCATGGTCATCACCTGGGGAGCTTGAAAAACTAATATCGTTGTTAGAGCTCCACCCTGGGAAACCCTAGCTCTGGGCTGTGACTGCAGCCTCTGTACTTCTTATTCCCTATTCCCTGGCAGCCCTACCCAAATTCCTCTGCTATTCCAAATGTTTCTTTTTTTTAAGATTTATTTATTTATTTGAGAGAGAGAGAGCGCACGCTTGCTCACTTGAGTGCAGGGGAGAGGGGCAGTGGGAAAGGGAGAGAGAATCCTCAAGCAGACTCCCAACTAAGCATGGAGCCCCCACACGGGGCTCGATCCCAGGACTCCGGGATCATGACCTGAGCCAAAACCAAGAGTCACATGCTCAACCGACTAAGCCACTCGGGCGCCCCCACAATGTTTCTGATGAATGCATTTGGACTAAGGTGTTAGTAACTGGATGTGTTACCTTTCTCAGGGTATCTGCATTTGGGGAAAAAAAAAAAAGAACCGAGGACATAAAATAATGAATTGCATAAGTGTCCTAGCAAGTGGGAGAAACCAGCTTTTGATCTCATTTCTCCCACTTACCCCAGATTTATTGCCATCACACATCCCGCTAGGAATCTACCCAGCAGTCTTGGCTGAGATTTCTGAATATACTGTGTCTTTTCGAGGGGATTTTTGAGCTCGAAGAACTTGAGCAAATCATATTTCCGTGCCCTTAAGCCATCAACTTTGCCCACAGAGGGCTGAGTTTCCAAAACTAGTAACAGCCAGTCAGTTCTATTTTAACTAGCTAGCAAAACCAAAATAAGAAAAAAAAAATATCCTTGCTAAGGATCTCGTTCCCTGTCAGGCCTTCCCCAACACCCATCCAAGCACTCTCCGCCACAGAAATCGAGGTGGTACCTCAGACCTAAGTTAGATGAGAGTCACTTCCCAGACCCCAGTTCAATCAAATCATGTGAGACCCCCCAGCATGGCTATTTCTAGAACAGGGCAAGATTGAAATGTTGACCCAGGCTGTAGCCCCCACCTCTTAAAATTGCCGTAAACGTTTGATTTTTAAAAGTGAAGAAAAATAAAAGTCCACCCTCAAATGATGCCTTTTTTTTTCATGGCAGCTCGGTCTCTAACCCTGCTTCCCGCACCTCGTGGGGGACGCCGCGCATCTCCGCCCTTCAGGAAACAGCCCACTTGTCAGCAGCTGGGCTCCCAGGAACAAAGGCCTGGGTTCATTACCACAGTATCAACCCTGACACGTTCCACCCGGGGCCACCTCCCCCAGACTCCTCAATTCACACCCCACATGAAGTGTAATTGGACCTGGACACCTTTGAAGTCCCCAAACGGATTGCCAGCAGTTTGAAATGTCCTTGATTTGCATGGGGAGGACCTAGTTGGAGGTGACTTTTTCCCACAGTTTCAAAGACAGAATTATTTTAAGTGACGTTCCCCAGCCAGGAAGAGTTACCATGGAAGAAATCAAAATTCTCAAAGCCAAAAAAAGAAAAGGTAAAATAAGTCTGCGGATTTGATTCATCTCCAAATTGCCCTTTGGCCCCAGTGTTTGTTCTGGGAGGGCCATAGGCGAGGCCATTGTTTCTCCTCGAACTTCTCCTCGGGTCCCTGACCTGGGCGGGGGAGGGGGTCACAAGGATGCGGGGCGCTTGGCTAGGGGGTTCTGAAGGCCTGCAGGCCGCTGTCAGACCTGAAGCAAGAAAACAACGCCCGCAGCGGGCTGGTGAGTTGATGAGGGAGGCCCTGTGTTGATTGGAGATCGTCTATTTTCCCTGCCAGCTGAGCCTGGGCTGCTCGGCGGACATCAGGCGTAGAAATCCGTGGGGCTGTGTGTACTGTGGGTCTAAAGCTGGGTGACTTCCTGCGGCCCACAGAGGGGCCTGCCTGCTGGAGTCATGCCTGAGGCCAACGTGGGCATTTGTCAGGCCCATGAGGAGCCAGCTTGGCAGTCTGCTTTGCTCTGGGAGGCAGCTCGCCCCCAGTTTGCTGCCACCTCCCCTCCCCCAAATCACCTGCCTCTGTGAGCTTTCTCAGGAGTAGCCTTCCTCCGAAGCAAATAATCCACTTTCCCTTCTACGTCTGCTCTGTCCTGTGGCTATTGACCCGTGTGACCGAGGAAGTACATTTGAAATTTTACTTCAGTTTATATAATCTAAAAAGCCACATGTGATTGGTGGCCACCATATTGGAAGCGCAGGGACAGACGACCAAACAAAACCCAAGCGCGGATACCCCAGTTTGGCCGTGTACAGCATTGACGATCAACTCCCTATAAAGACCATCAGAAAAGCTTCTCAATCAAGCAAAGGTAAGTGTATTAGACTGACTTCAGGAAGGGATGGTATCCCTTGACAGAATGTTAATAATGTCTCCAAGCGGGGACGTGGAGAAGGGTACTTACGACATCATACAGACTGGGCTGGGTGATTTGTTTGGTTGGTTGGTTTTTTGTTTTTTGTTTTGGACTGGGTGATTTTGAAGTTGGGTCTCCAAGGCAAGAAACCAGGGTTAGGGAGACTTGGTGACAAAATAGTTTTGGATTGAACACAAGCCGAGGATCTCGTGGTGAGTCCCCATGAGACAGCTATTGCTCTGATGACAAGCTATTTTAGTTGGTTCAGTCTTGTCTTCCAGGAGCAAGGATTTCTTAGGGAAAACAGCTAAGTCGTTTTCGCTTGTTCTCAGTATTATTCCAACACAGGGACAGGAAAGTGTGCCTGGTCCTGGTACTGTTTAACATAGGGACGGGGATAACAAATTAACCCCCAAACGTAGAGGTTTTAAACAATAAACATGTATTATCTTGCAGCTGCTGAGGGTCAGGAATTTGGGAGCTGCTGAGCTGAATGGTCCTGTCTTGGGTTCTCTCATGAGGTTGCAGCCGGGGTGTTGGCCAGGGTTACCAGCTGTCATCTGAAAGCTCGACTGGGGCTAGAAGACCCACTTCCAAGGTGGCTCACTCTCACAGCCCGTGAAATGGTGTTGGCTGCTGCTAGGAGTACTCGGTTCCTTGCCTGTGAGCCCCTCCAATGGGGCTGCTTGAGAATCCTCATGGCCTCGTGGCATGGTAGCTGGCTTGCCCCAGAGGGAGTAATTCAAAAGAGAACCAGGCAGAACCCACTATGACCTACCTGGGAAATCGCACTTCGTCATTTCCACCATACCCTACTGGTTATACAGGCCAGCCTTGTTCCGTGTGGGCAGCGATGATGCAAGGGGGTTCATGTCAGGGGGCAAGAATCACAGGAAGGGGGGAACGATGTGGTTTCAGTTCTCGGTGGTAAGTGGGGGCAGTGGTATAAGGTGGGGGTGCAGAGTTCCCTCGGTTTCAGAGCTGAGACACAACTGTGGCAGTCTGTTCATGTCGGGGAAGGGGGAGCCCCCCAGCTGACCCAGCCTTTCATCTACCTTTTTATGGCACATGGTTTCAGTGACCATCGCTGTGTAACAAATTGCTCCAAAATTTTGTGACGTCTAACAACCATCTTACGCTCACAGACTTGACGAGTTGGGAACCGAGACAGGGCACAGCAGGGGAGCACATCTGCACTTCACAATGTCTGGGACCGCTGCCGGAAAGACTCAGAGCCCAACACCAGCGATGATAGTCAGGGGCAGGGGTCCTCTGCAGGTACAGTGACGTCATGTTTGTTTGTTTTTTAAAAGATTTTATATATTAATTATTTGAGAGAGAACGTGTGGGCAGAGGGAGAGGGAGAAACAGGCTCCCTGCTAAGCAGGCAGCCTGAAGCGGGGCCCCATTTCAGGACCCTCAACCGACTGAGCCACCCAGGTGTCCCTGGTGATTGTCATGATTGGTGTTGGACTGGGAGGACTCAAAGTCTTATACTGTGGACTAGAGCGCCTACAGGTGACCTCTCCAGGTAGCCTGGGCTTCCTCACAGCGTGGTGGCCTCAGCATAATGAGACTTCTTACCTGGTGGCTCAGGGCTTCAAGTGAGATTGTTTCAGCAAACAAGGTGGACGCTACACAGGCTTTTATGACTCAGCCTTGGGAGACGCCCGCCATCATTGCCTCTCTGCCGTATGGATGAGAGTAGTCACAAGGCTGCCCAGATTCAAGGGAAGGGGACACAGACCCAGTCTGTCCATGGGGGGTGTCAATGTCACATTGTAGAGAGCATGTGGGATGGATGATATCATTCCAACCATTCATGGAAAATACAGTCTGCTCTGCACACCAATTTCCCAAGGCTTTTGTCTGTGATGGGTGCGAGCAGTGGGAGCAAGGGGAATTTGGGTCCAGAGCACCCCACCGAGGCCTCTTTGTTGGATAGCGTTTGTTCCCTTCCTGAGCATAGGTCATTGGCCCAAGTCCAAGCGGAGTGGGACACACGAGGAAGAAGAGGTGAACCTGGGACAGGGGTTCTACACACAGACCCTGGGCCAGGGTCCCAGAGAGTGGGGCCAGAGACAGCTCTACGGCTTACTTAGCATTTGTGTGCCTTACATCTACACTAGCAATAAGCCATGCCTCGGGTTCAGTGTGGACAGCAGGGTACGTAAGGTGTGCAGAGCCGTAGCAGGACGCCTGGCACATAGCAGGTGTTCAACATACGGTAGTTGCTGTCATGATAGGGGATTTACTTCCCCAGCCCTTCTCTGACCTAAGGTCAATCATCGGGGCCACAGTCTGTTAAATATTGCCGGGTGACAAATCACCCCAAAACTTAGTGGCTTAAAATGAGCAGTTTCTTTCGCTCTCCTGGTTTCCCTGGCCCAGAAATCTGGAGCTTGGCTGGGTGGCAGTGGCTCAGGATCTCTTGAGAGTTGTCAGTCACCTGAAGGCTTGGGTGGGGACCGGAGCACCCATTTCCAGGGCAGGTCACACACGTGGCTGGCAAGTTGGTGCCGGCTGCTGCCTTAGGGCCTCCTTTTCTCCATGCGAGCCCTCCTCACGGCTCCTTGAGTGTCCTTGTGGCATGGCGGCTGGCGTCCCCAAGAGCAGGTTTGTCTGGGAGGACAGAATCTGGGTCTGTCTCGGTCACTGCCGTATCTCTAGAGCCTGGCCTAGTGCTGACGCCTGGCCCAGAGCCTTCTGTGAAGGTCTGAAGGACTGCGAGCCGCCTTAGCTCTTCTGCCCTTGTTCCTTTTATTCTTCTGCAAGGTGTTTCGCTTTTCGCAGCTGTGTTGGTGGTGGGCTCAAGGTTTTCGAGAGGATCCCAAAGGCTGTGGAAAGAGAAGACTCAGGGAGAGACAGCTGCTGAGGCTCAGGACCCAGCTGTTCCTCCTTCCTGGAAACTCTCCTTCCAGACCTTGACCTTGGGCTTCTGAGTTCATTCTAAGGGAGTTCACGTTCAGGGAAACCCAAATAACCATCCCACAAGGCCAAGAGCCAAGCAGGCCTGGAGAGACAGTGCCTGGGAAGGAGCTCACATCCTGCGGAGGGGAGCCGAGGGGCCCAGTGCTCGGGCTGGGCGAAGAGGACAAGTCAGCATTGCTGTTCGGGTCGAAGTAGCCAGGTGCAAAGGCCCTGAGGTGGAAAGGTGTGGCTCGGGCTCTGGGGCCTCTGAGCAGGGGGGCAGGGCTGTGAGGGCGGGGCCTGGATGAGGCTGGAACACAGGGTGAAAGCCGAATTGCAGAGCAGGGGGGTAATTGAGGCTGCAGTGAGGAGGAAGAGGGAACTGAGTGGAGAGAAAGAAGCAGAAGCAGGAAGATTAGAGACGAGGATACGAAACGAGGCCGTAGCCCTGGAAAGGGGATGGCGGGGAAGGAGACCGGCCAGTTTGAAAAAGATTTCCTTAGAAATTTGACCGGATTAGATGGCCAGATTAGATTAGATGAGAGGAGGGGGATCGCGTGGATGAGTGGTTTTCTCTTGGAATGTTCTTTCTCTCCCAATGCTGGGAGGCAGCAACGCAGGAAGGAGGCTTAAGGTGTTTGCTCAGTGTCCCCGGGGCCAGGAAAAGAACCCAGAAAGCCTGGGACCTGGCAGAGCTTGAGCCATGATGTCATTCACGCAGGGGTCTGGCTACAGCCCCGTCTGGGGTGAGGGCCCCGCTGTGGCTTGTCTCCCAGGCAACTTGCTCTGGTGAGAAACACGCCCTAATGACTGTCTAGATTTTCAGGTTACCAAGCACTAGCACGAATCTCTTTCTCATGTAATTGTCCCCGTGGGAACGGTTATTCCCATTCTACAGAGGAAGCAACCGAGGCTTCAAGGCTCAGAGAAGCGGGGTAGCTTTGCTGGGGTCAAGGAGATAGCAGAGCCAGGCTTGGGACCCGGGGGTCCTAACTCACTGTCAGGTCTTTTCTCCAGCACACGCCCCTGTTTTCTCCGTCCCTCAGCTCCCCGAACTGCCACTTACGCTGAGTCAAGTTCACAAGGAATTGCAGACTTCCCCCAGGGTCTGGGGGCGTGGGGGGGTGTGCCTGTCAGGTTTGGGCGAGGCTGCAAGCGGCTCTGGGTTTTGGCGGGTGGGGTATCCTGATAAATGTGTTAGAAGTGTGGGTGTTTGGTGGCATGGAAGTAGGGGGGCGGGGGACAGAGAGATCAGAGCCATCAATCAGGAAGGGGTCCCCGAGGCAGGTTGATAGGCTGGGGCTGCATACCGGAAACCCATCAGGGTGACAATGATCTTGGGCAAAGGCGAATGCATCAAGTCAGGTGTCACATTCGCAGAGATCTTGATAACAGGGCCTTTTGCAGTCTCCCTGTTCTGGGGCCAGATGTTCAGAAACTTGACCGACTTTCCTGGTTCTGCCTCGTTTGTTGTCCCGTCCCTGCCCCCACCCCGCCAGGCCTCTCTTTGCTGGTTCCCTCTTCCTGGAACTGGTGGCCAGGGTAGTGCGAAGACCCAGAAGGAAGTAGGAATTCCATCCCCTTAACTCCTTCCCCAGCTCCCCTTGCAGCTGGAACACCTAAATGCTTTCTGAGACGAGCTCTCTAAATAATTGGAACTTTCTCCCAAATCAGCACTTTTTCATGCTACGTTAGCATTTATTGGTTTGATATTTACATTTGGCAAAGGAGCACCCAGTCTCTGGGTCCCTGGGAGCTCGCACTGTAAACTGAAACAGACTCGAATTGCCCCTCGCGAGCCTCGCCCTCCCCCCCATCTGCCACCTGCCTGGTCCTTTCCTGCTTCCAGTCCATTAAAAAAAAGAAGCTCAGAGGGGTTATCTTCACCCACCACAAGGTCTGCTGAGAAACAGGAGCCCTGCCCGGAGCAGTTGAGCAGCTCCCAGAACAAAAGGCAGAGACAATTTGAATTTGTGCTGCAGTAGGGGGTAAGGTATAGACCAACCACTCCTCCACTGGATTGTAACCTCCCTGAGGGGAGGGAGCTGTTTCAGTTCCTTGAATTTCTACATATTCCCCTCCAGGGCCAAGAACCAAGCTACTGCAAACCTTAGGTTCTCAAGGAACAATCTGTCTACTCTGGAACGTAGAAAGTCTCACCCCGGCTCTCTCTGACGGCTGCAGAGGGAAACGGTGGATGGATGATGCAGGCAATGTCAGGGCAATGGGGGGCACATGGTAAGGAGGAAAGTTCTCTCTTCCCCCTTCCAAACACCCCTGGCGGAGTCTGGCCAAGGAAGGCCAGGCCTGCAGGAGTGGGGTGGAGGGTGTGTACTTAGAGCTCAACAGACCCAGTGCTGACAGGTGTGGGCCTCAGTTTCCTCTTCGGTAAAATTGGGATTATGGCGGTTTCTTTCCTCACAGGCTGGTTGTGGGGATCAAGGGAGATCGGGCGTGTAATGGGTTTAGGGTACCCTTCAGTGCAGGCTGTGGGTTTTCGGAGGTGCTGGGTCTTGGGATTCATTCAGACCCTTGGTCCCTTGACTTGTGGGAGTGGGGCCCTCAGTGTAAATCATAGCCCCTCCGAGGCCTCTCGGCATATTTACGCCACGTCCTGTGGTTTCCAAAGGGCAGGCTCTCGCATCAGCCCCAGAGCCTTGTTACTCAAAGTGGGGCCTGTGGACCGGACCACATCTGCCAAGTCTGTATTTTTTTTTTAAAGATTTATGTATTTATTTGAGTGGGGGAGGGGCAGAGGGAGAGAGAGAGCCTTAAGCCAACTCCGCGCTGAGCAGGAGCCTGACGTGGGGCTCGATCTTGAGACCCAAAGCTGAGCTGAAACCAAGAGTCAGATGCTTAACCAACTGCACCACCCAGGCGCCCCTGCCCACTCTGTATTTCAAGAAGGTCCCCAGGTGACTCGTGTGCACATTAAAATTTAAGAAGTACTTTAGGACCCCCTGTGCAATATGCAATGCAGAAATGACTTCCCTGGGGGTGCCTGGGGGGACTCAGTCGGTTAAGCATCTGCATTCAGCTCAGATCATGATCTCGGGGTCTGAGATCGAGCCCCACATTGGGCTCCCTGCCCTGCGGGGAGTCTGCTTCTCCCTCTGCCCTCCCCCCCCCCCCCCCCCCGTCTCTGTCTCTCTCAAATAAGTCAATACAATCTTGAAAAAGAGAAAGAAAGAAAGAAAGAAAGAAAGAAAGAAAGAAAGAAAGAAAGAAAGAAGAAAGAAAGAAATGACTTCCTTTTCGTGGATGAGCAAACTTCCTAAAAAAAATTGATGACTTCTTTTTGCCCGAGCTCACGCTCATGAGCCATCTAGAAAGCTCGTGACTCCTGTTTGTCCTGGATCCTGTTCCCTGCCCGCAGCTGTTCCTTAAAGGATCAGCAGAGTCCGGTGGAGGGTGGAGTGAGCCCGGCCAGGTGCCAAGAGCTCATCTACAGCCCCATCTCCATGAGGGGGGCCCGACGGCCGCCTGCTGTTGAGGTCCTACGTGGACCCCAGCCTGAGGAGCTCGGGGTATTGGCCCACAGGCTTGAGTTGGGACAACCAGGTGGCCAGAGAAAAATGTCACGTTCACCGATGCAAGCATTCCGCTGTTAACACGGGGTTTCAGAGGGTTAGACCGCTTGACTCCTGTGCAAGTAGAAAATGACCACATGTCAAAGATTTGATTTAACTCCTTCATTAATGAGGGAACCTCTAAGATGTTAAAACCAGTTCTAATGAGAATGTAAGGAGCTAGGTATTTATAGGCAATTTAATAGAAAACATTTAGAGTGAGGTAGCTAGGTTAGAAATTATTTGCATCTCTGCCAGACAAAACTCTGAAAGTTAACCAGCCTCTGTGCCCACGGGCCTGGCCAATAGCCTGGTCAATGGGAAGTCATCAGAGGTGCCAGCCCAGCACCGAGCTGAAAGAACACCCCATAATCTCTGTTGCCCATTTCCCATTTTGGCTCATTTTTTCTGACACTACCCTCGGTTAGTCCTTGAGAATCCGGAAATAGCTGTTGCCTGAGAATTACCCTCAGAATGGAATGTGGGTCTTGGAAGAAAAGGAGGAAAAACAGATGCGCAAGCCCATCTTTTACCAGATGGGGAGCCTGCTTGCCCGTGCACCTTCCCTCCGTCCTGCAGCATCCCACGCAATTGCTCGCAGCGGGTGTGAGCCGACCTTGCACAGGGGAAGGCGACTCTTCACGGCAAGGGGACCACGCAGCCTGCTCCTGACTCCCATTCTCTTTAACCTTGGCCGCTGTGCAGAGGGGGATGACGTATCTGCAAACATCTGCAGCCTTGTCCAAAATATTTTCCCCTCCTGTATCGTTCTTGCCAATATTGTTAATCTGTGGGTTGACTTCAGACCAAAATAAATCTCCCAGCCCTGGCCACCAGCTAGCTAATTTTACTTTGTAGCCGGGGAATAGAAAGTGGGGGCCTTCGGCCGACCGTTCTGTGTTTATTTTGCTTGCTCTCTGCTGCAGTTTAAAAATCACACTTGGAAAAGTGGACCCTGTGTGCATGGGAGCAGCAGCTGAGAGAAACAACAGAGATGGAGGGATCGGAAAAGGCAAGTTGTACCATTGCCCGCCACATTCGTCTCTCTTCGTGGATTCCGATTGTCCCCGATGGCCTTTCCCGTGATGTCTAGAGTCGTCAAGTGTGCCCAAAAGCAGAAGGCTACATGGCCATTTGGGGAGGATTTTCTTAGGCTCTCGTTGCATCCTGTCACTCTTGTTGGTCACTACCGAAGAGAACTGAACTCTGGGTTCTCCTTGACCAATTCCAGAGGAAGCAAGTGGGGAGAACCTTAATGTGTCTGCCCTGGAAGGGACCTCGGAGGCCATCTAGTCCAGCCCTGCCAGTTAAGAGGCAGGATTACCTAGTGGTTGAGGACACAGCTTTGGAGCCAGATGGCCCCAGTTTGAACCTGACTCCACCACGTCCTGGCTGTGTGAGCTTGAATGAGTTACTAACCTCTACCTCTGTTTCCTCATCTGTAAAATGGGGATAGTAATAGTCCTACGTACCTCATAGGATTGTAGTGGGGGGTGAAATGAATGAACACATATAATGCATCGAGAACAGCAAAGCAGACCGTAAGTGCTTGGTAAGATAAGGAAATGAGGCTCAGAGAGGAGAAGCAAACTCCCTAAGGTCACTCAGGGAGTTGCCAAACTGAGTTGGACTCAATGAAAAAAGAGGAGACGTTATTGCTTCTTGGAAATTCTGACTAATGACTGTTTCCTTTGCTCGTGTTACATCATCCTCGCTCAACACTTGGAGGGAGCCCTAACACGAAAGTCAGGACAGCACATCCTAGTCCAGGCGTGCCTCTAACTGGCGGTGGCCTTACTGGTCATTAGTCTGGGACTGGATGGTCTCTGGAGTGCCCATTGGTAGTAATACTTTATAATTCAAAATTAGGATCTGTGCCCTCCATTCAAGCCAAGTCTGTTTTTTCTGTGACATTCTTCACTTGCCCCCCCCCCCCGCCATTTTCCCTGTGACATTTTGCCTGACTTTATCCTGTGGACATCAACAAGTTTTTTGGGCTCTCCTACTCTGTCCCTTCCCTCCATCGCTCCCTCCCCACCTACCCCCTGATAGAGCAATCATGGGCTTCAACTGCCCCACACCTGAGCCCTGTGGTTGCCATGTTTAAGTTGATTAGACACATGACAGTCTTGTAGACGTCTTGAAAGTTACCAGGTAGTGCCTTGAAAGTAGTGACTTGAGTTCTTTCTTATCGTGACCCACTTTGAAGGCCTAACAGGGCTCCCTTGGCAGAGTGATTTATCCATTATGGTTTGTTGACCGGTTCCCAAATGAGTTGGGATATTGGATGAAATCTTATATTAGCAAGGCTCCTGCTGGTATATTCTGTACAGCTGCCATAGATGTTCTTTGAGAAGAAGCTGGAATTATCTGACGTCGAAGCCTGATAAAAAGGGTGTTTAAGAACAATCAAAATTTCAAACTTGAAAAATTCAGGCTGCGACACAGGAATATGTTAGATTCTTCCTTCTGCTGCCTTTCCTTCTTCCCACCCTCATGCTGCATCCCTCTCCCTGAAATTCAGGCCTGAGTCAAATGTTAGGTTGCCACCTCTTGGTGAAATGAAGCACTGCAGCCTAGCTCTACAAGACATTGTAAATGCCCCGAGGGAAGTAGGTGGAGCTTGAGTTGCTGGGAGATGAGAAAGTAGAGTCAGGTATGGCCCAGTATCTTTTGGATTAAGTTGATCTGGAGGGAAGGGTGAGGGCTAATATCAAAGGGGAGTCCTGGAGTGAGAGAGATACTACTAAGTGCTCTGAGGGCTGCAAAGGAACAGTAAACAGTTATTTGGGGACACAAACATCTGTAACGCCTCATCCTGCTGAGTGTATATATAACAAGGCCCCATGGACCACTGGGCTGACCACCAGTGTAGTCCTGCCTCTCTCAAACCTTTGTCCTTAGTCCAAGTTGTTGGAGCCCAATTTAAAAGTCTATATCGGAGGGGCGCCTGGGTGGCTTGGCAGGTTAAGCATCTGATTTGGCCTACTAGAACACTCACTTTGGGGATACTCCCTCTCAGAACCCAGCCATCATGCTGTGAGAAGCCCAAACGACATGGAAAGGTCGCACATGAGGCAGTTAAGTTCCCAGCCAGCAGCCAACATTAATTGCCAGCTGTGTGTGTGTGTGTGTGTGTGTGTGTGTGTGCGCGCGCGCGTGTGTGTGTGTGTCTGTAGAGGACTCCAGCCCCGGCTGACACTTACCTGTAACTGCATGAGAGATCCAGAGGAAACACCCCCCAGCTGAGTGCAGTCAACTCACAGAACCGTAAAATAATAATAATAATATTAATAATAAAAATAAATTGTACTAGGCCACTGGGTTTGGACACACCACAGGGCAATCGGTGACCAGGACCACAGCAACTTTTGATGCATGAACTGGAGGATGACCCAGCATTAGGTATAGTTTTAAAACGTTGGATTTAGGGGCGCCTGGGTGGCACAGCGGTTAGGCGTCTGCCTTCGGCTCAGGGCGTGATCCCGGCGTTGTGGGATCGGGCCCCACATCAGGCTCCTCTGCTGGGAGCCTGCTTCTTCCTCTCTCACTCCCCCTGCTTGTGTCTCTCGCTGGCTGTCTCTTATCTCTGTCAAATAAATAAATAAAATCTTTAAAAAAAAAAAAAAAAAAAAAACGTTGGATTTAGCTTTAGAACAACGAGTCCCTCACATCACAGCACAGCACTATTTCAGTTCGCATCTGCTGCTTCTGATCGAAACACTACCTTGCACTTCCTGAGAGACCGAGGGCACTTCCTGACAGGTGTCCCCTTGTGTCCTCATCTCTGTGACTGTGGAGTTCAGTGCCTCTCACACATGCTAGCACGGCACTTGCTGCCCTATTTGTAGGTCATGAGGGAAGAACCCAGGCTGTTGTCTCCAGAATGTCCCACGGGTGGGACTGCACTGTATATAGCAAGAAGCCATCTATACATTACATTCTCTTTTCGTTAACCTTAGTGATGTATGATTCACATATAATAAAACAGATCCATGGGGCACCTGGCTGGCTTAGTCCGTGAAGTGTCCAACTTCTGGTTTCAGTTCAGTCATGATCTCAGGGTCCTGGGATCAAGCCCTGAGTTGGGCTCCGCGTGCAGCGGGGAGTCTGCTTGTCCCTCTTCCTCCCCGCTCTGCTGTTCCCCCCCCCCCGGAAATAAATAAATAAAATCAAAAGAACATTGTAAAGCTGTCATACTGTGGGCTTTGAAAGCAAATTTACTGCCTTTGAAAAAAAAATAGGCCCATTTTAAGTGTATAAATTGATGAGTTTTGACAAATATAATCACCACCACAACCCAAGCATGGAACATGTCCATGACCCCAGAGTTTCCCTGTGCCCCCTTTGCAGTCAATCCCTCCCCCCCCCACCCCTGGCCCCAGGCACTATAGATCAGTTTTTGTCTCTTCTGGTATTTCATATAAATGGGATCATATAGGATGCCCTCCTATGTGACTACCTAATATCTTACTGCACAGAATATTCTGAGTGTTGTGTGTGTGTCTATAGTTAATGCCTTTTTATTCCTGGCTAGTACACCATCGTATGGATAGTTCACGATTTGTCTATTCGTTCTCCTGTTGATGGACATTTGGGTTGTTACAGTTTGGGGCTATTATGAGTAACCCTGTTATGAATGTTCACATACCAGATTTTATGGTCGTACGCTGTTGTTTGTTTGGGGTGAATATCTAAGAGTGCTTTTACAGGGTTATATGATAAGTGTATACTTAACTTTATAGAAAACTGACTAATGGTTTCACATGACTACCCGCAAAATACGAGAGTTCTGGTTGCTCCGTATTCTTACCAGCACTTGACATCATCAGTCTTTTTGCTGTAGCTTCCCTGGTGAGTGTAATGGCACCTCATTTGCCCACAGGATTCTGTTTTTCTCCTTCGTGCTGCTCTCAGAGTATAGTGTTACTGTACTGTGTTAGTGATCTCTTGCTGTATCATAAAGTACGCCGAAACTTAGAGGCTTAAAACAACAGCAAACCTTTATTACCTTGCAGTTTCCGTGGGTCAGGAATTGAGGAGCAGCTTAGCTGGGTGGTTCTGGCTCAGAGTTTTTCATAAGATTGTAGTCAAGATGTTGTCTGGGGCCACAGTTGTCTGAAGACTGGGGCCAAAGGATCCCCTTCCAAGATGGCTCAGTGGCATAGCTATTGGCAATAAGCCTCAGTTCTTCATTGGCTGTTGTTGGCAAGCCTCAGTTCTTCACCATCTGGATCTCTCCATGGGGCATTCCATTGAGCGTCCTCACAGCATAGCAGCTGGCTTGCCCCAGATCGGCTGAGAGACAGAGAGCCCGGCAGAAGCCAGAATGTCTTTGATACTCTAGCCTCAGAAGTTATACTGTGTCATTCTCACAATGTCCTGTTGGTCAGGGGAAGGGCATACAGGGGCGTGAATAACAGGAAGTGGAGCTCGTTGGAGGCCATCTTGGAGGTGTGCTATCACATGCGTTGTCTGGCCAGCGTTCTTGGCTCTGTGGTTCCTGACCCTGTGGGTGAGGGTCCTGTGGGTCCCAAGTACACTCGAGAAAGTGAAGAGCTATCAAAGTCAGGCAGCTACTCTACATGTCTGAAAAGGAAACTGGAAATTCTGGCTATGAACGTATGGGCCCCAAAGACTCCTTTAATTTTGTTCTTTTAGAATCCAGAAGAAAGACAAACTTTTCACAGAGAATCAAACTGATGGTGAAGACAAGACTTGATCCTAGGGTTCCTTACACAAACTCTGTCACCTTCTAAGCTATCCTTGTGAGCACTCCCTGGCCCCAGCTAGTTATACTGGTCAAAGTCCAGTCGAGAAAATAGGAACTACTCTAGGTGCATGGAACTCGATGCACAAAATTGTTTACACACGCGATGGAGAAACTGAGAAGCCAAACAGGAAAAGGTGGAGCAACCCAGAGAGATGTGAGAAGCGAGTGCAGGGAGCTTCCATTGCCCCTAAGGCTGGAGGGATATAGGGCAGAGCCGGGTCACTGGAGCCTGGAAGTGGGGTTGGTGGGCCGAAGCTGGAGCTGAGGTGTTCCTGTCCTCTGGGATCTGCAGCCACAGGGGAGTTCCAGCTACTGAGGCAGAGAGCAAGGTGGAGAAATTCCCTGGCTTCTCCCTTCCTCCTGTCCTCCAGTCTTCTTCCAGTGCCTTCCATGGACACCAGGGAACATGCAGACAAGGCAGAGCAGAGGAAGAGGAAGGAGGAGGGCTCTGAGGGCACCAGGCCCAGGACTGGCTCGCTGGTGTTGGGTGGGTGGCAGATTTTGTTTTCCAGAAAAGACCCCGGTAATATTTCTGGTCCCCCTTGTTCTTCTACAACCAGGACACTCTCCCATCAAGGTGGAGTCTGAATCCCCCCCCTTCATCCTGGCTGGGACTTTGTAACCACCTCCATGAATAGAATGAGACAGGAATGATGCTAAGTGACTCGCAAGAACTGGCTACAGAAGTTAATACGGGTTCTACTGGGCTCGCTCTTGCTCTTGGGACGCTCTCCCTTAGAGCTCCAGCCCGAACAGAGAGTCCGCATGGAAACACTCATGGGGAGGGAAACTGAGGCCCCAGATATCATGGAGCAGAGACAAGCTGTCCCCTGTACCCCTGCCTGCACTTCTGACCTGTGAGCATAGTGATTTTCTTTTCTTGCCACTCAGTCTCAGGAAACGTTGTTTCCGTGGCTGTTGTAACCGGGAGCTGGGGAGACGGGCAGGAGGATTTTGGGTGCCTATTTGGGACTCAGAGCAACGTTAGCCTCCTCTCGGATCTTCCCTTTTGGGGGTAGACTCTCAATCAACAACTGGAGTTGGTTTGAGAGCACGTGGAAGTTGGTCTTACTCTTCTGCAAATTCATTAAACCTTGTTTTTGGACCCGTTCCCTCAAAGAACTCAGTGATTCAACTTATACATATTTATTGAGTGCCTAAACTGTGCTAGGCAATGAGTATGCACTCGAAAATAAAACCAGCATGATCCCTAACTTCAGACAGAAAACAAATCACCTTATAAGAAAGTATTTAATTAAAAAGCGAGATAAACACTCTGAAGGAAAAACGTTGGATGCCAAGAGAGTGTAACAGAGGATCTGGGTTGTGTTCGGGGTGTTGGCAAAACTTGTCTCAGGAAGTGCTATTTCTTTCTTTTGCTTTCCTAAACTTATTTCTTCAAAGCCATGAAATGTTTTACAATACACTTTATAAAAGTTAGCAAAATGAGATCTTGCGCTGAAAATGATCATCGGACACGCATATGCTAAAAAGCATTTACTCAGGGGCGCCTGGGTGGCTCAGTCGGTTGGGCGTCTGACTCTTGATTTCGGCTCAGGTCATGATCTCAGGGTCGTGAGATTGAGCCCCACGTCCGGCTCTGGGCTCAGAGGGGGAGTCTGCTTGAGGTTCTCTCTCTCCCTCTCCCTCTGCCCCTCCCCCCATGCTCGCTCTCGCTCTCACTCCCTCTCAAATAAATAAATAAGTCTTTTTTTTAAAAAAAGGCATTTACTCACCAGGAACTATGGAGTGTTTTGCTGGGAGACACATGAAAATTAGAGTGCCTGGGGGTGCCGACACATTGGATTTGTCATGGAGTTTTAGGAGAGTGACTCAGTCCCCAGGAGCCAGGGATGCCAGGCTGGCCAGTGTGTGTGTGGCCGGTCTGGGCTGTGACTGTTGTCTCTAGGAGTCCAGCACAGTGGAGCTGGCTCCTGGGGACAGAGAAGGGAGGCGAGCTGCAGGGAGACAGGGGAGCCGCGCCTGGGAGGCCCGGACAGTGGGGGCTGTGCTGTGCTCTGGGGGCAAGAGCAAGGAGCACGTCAGGTCCCTGTCACAGCCACGGAGCTATGTCCCGAGTCTGCTGGTCACTGCCTGGGAAGATGGCCCCGAATTGCTCCTCTGGCGAGGCCTGTAAGGCAAGGGGCAGGAACGAGACCATTCCCAAGGCTCTTGACTTCCCTTCCACGAGAGCAAGGCTCTTCCTCCGGAGACGGGGCTGGGGTCTTTCCATCTGCTGTCTCCTCGGAGCCACCCTGCCTTGTCCGTCTGGTGGCATCTGTCCAGTCTGTTGGCACACAGCCTCTTCAAGCTGTGGTTCCCCCATGAGCTTGCGTGGACATCGATGGGTCCCTCTGCCTCCTCCACCATGAGTGGCGGCCGGGTCACTGTTGCGGACTGCATCCACACAGTCCAGTCCCCCCAGAGATGCTCGCCAGCTATGCCTCGCGGGGATGGTCACCACACGACCCGCAGCCAGACGTCAGGGCCGCAGCCTTGCGTCATGATACTGTGAAGCACAGCCAGGGCTCCCACCGCACACCGGGCCACGTGGCTGCGGAGCTGTGGACCATGGTTGTCTTGAGGGCTCTGCTTGTGTCCACCTCCCGGGCCCACTCCATCCAGGTGTGCTCCCTGCTCTGACGATTCCCTCCCCAAAGATACGGAGACCAAATTTCCTAGCGGGGGGCCACCATAGACACACTCGCCCTCAACTTTGTCAGGGGCCAGGACAAGAGACCACACAGAGGCCCGCGTTCCATATCTGTAAATATTTCAAGATTAACATGAAGCTTACCAGCCATTACCTAGAGTCTATTGATGAATGTAACTTCGCAGGGATGTGAGAGGCTAGGTAGGAATTTAGGATTCTGGATTCTTCAGAATTCCACATGACAGCGTGGCTGGCGCCCGCCCCCGTCTGCTCCTTCCCTTCCCACCTGTGGGGCTTGGTCCCACACTAGGACGGGCCTGGTGTGCATACCTGCTTAGCCTCCAGCCCCTATAGTCCAGCTCTACCCACTTTCTGCCTTCCCAACCTCCCCCCTCCCCCCTGCAAGCAGTCACCCCTTGGCGACTTAAGGGTGTGAACAGACAGTGACGTGTGCTCTTGGAAGGATAGACAAAGGGAGGAAGCCTAGGCAGTCCCTTAGGGGTGTCGAGCTGAATTCTGGGGTCCTAGGATTCCAGATCGTGTCCAGAAGGCGAGAACAGGCTCTAGGCGGGTGTCCCTTTGGTCCAAGGGCAGGGGTGTGGCCAGAGCAGGACCGTCTAGAGCATGGGACCCAGGCCAGGGGCCTTCACTGCCCAGTTCTAAGGGTACTTTCTGGTCCTCAAAAACAGAGCAGGTTTTGTTCAGTCGAAGTGCTCTGTGTCCTTTGAGCTGTCACCTACAGCCCCTAGGAACCTTCCTGAGGCTAGTCGCCTACCTAGCACCCATTCTGCTAAGAGCGATGCTGAAATGTTTTGCCACCGTATGGTATAGGTAATGACCAATACTAACCGGGGTTAGGCCAATGCTGAGCTGGGGTTCTGGAGGCCGTCTACTGGGCCAGGCACTGACCCTTCTGTTGTTGGGTCAGGGGGAGACAGAGGAGGGTTCTGGGCCACAAGGAGGGAACTGGGGGTGAGGCTTGGGGAAGGAGCCATTTATCAACAGTGTGGAGATATTTCAATATTTTAACAACAGTGCTGCTGTACCCGTGAATATCAACTCTGTAGTCTTCCCTTCTTGCTTGGATTGTATTAGGGCCAGTACTGTGCCCGGCTAAAAGACCACATCCCCAGCTTTTCTTGAAGCTTAGGGGTGGTGGGTAATATATAAGAACAAGTCTTCAGAAAGGCTTATTCAGCTGGGAGGAGTTCCCTTTGTGCCTGTCCTTCCGCTTCTTTCTAAACCTGTCCCACCTGGAATGACGATGATGGGTGGAGCTCCAGCAACCATCTTGTGACCTTGAGGATGGAAGGCCCATGTTAAAGAAAGCAAAGCAGAAATATAGAAGGAACTTGAGGTCCTGATGACTGTAGAGCTGGCTGAACGCCCCCAGCCTGCCTGCTGCTGGACTCTTTTTCTAAGAGAAAATAAACTTCGAATTTGTATAAACCACTGTAGTTAGGTTTCTGTTATAACACTCCAATTTGATTGCCAACTCATTTAACTCCAGTCCTCACTGCCCACGTCTTCTTAAGGCTGCTCCAGGGTCAGGGATGCGGACAGGAGATGGATCTTCATTCAGCCTGTGCCTTCCCCGAGTGGGACGTGTTCCGTCAGCTAATCCTTAAGACCATTCTGGCCACTAGTGTTCACATTCCTCACTTTGACTGTTGAGAAAACTGGTCTCAGAAGTTATTTGACTCCACTGGCGGTGGAACTGGGGCCAAGGCTTGGGTCTTGTGGGCTCCGTAGCCCACATCTGCTGCACCACACTTCCCAGTCTGTGCAGGCAGGACTGGGAGCCCCTTCTTGTTCACCCCCGGGGTGGGGAGGGAGTGCCTGGGACATCCCCAGAGGAGAGGCATTGTTGGCTTGGACTTCAGGCTTTACGGATCTCACTGCACCTCGCTGCCAACTGGGCAGGGATCTGCTTCCAGAAAAGCGGGGGCTGTGTGTGTCAGAAATGAGTCTTAAAAAAATCACCTGTCTTTCTCCATTGTCACTCTTGAGAGAAAAACCTGGAACAGTAAGCAGTGGGGCTATGGGGGTGGTGGAGAGGGGTGAGGAGGGGAGCTGCGAAGCAGGTAGTAGGTAGCCTTCTGCCCTCCAAGGTCAGAGAATAAAAATGAAAATCCCTGGGCATGGGGGGCCAGGGAGGGACTCATCTCTGAGGCGGGGGTCCTCCAAGAGACCCAAAAAGGTGCTCAGTTTCCCCAGGCTTCAAGGCTGCTGTGTCCTCCGCCCAGCACACTTGGTCTCCCAAAGCCCGAAAGCCCAGCTGACCTCTGAGGGCAGCTGCAGCAGAAGAAACATTTTCTGAGGCAGTTTTATGGTCCCAAAGGTCTCTAGTGGACACTGGTGAAGGCCTGGCACACAGAGGCTGGCGGTCATCCCTTCTTGGCCCTCTCTGCCAGACTCACTTCCATTCTTAGTATATCTGGAAGGGAGGGAGAACCATCCAGAAGCCTAGAGCCCTTGCCTTCCTGTGGATCTCCCAGAATTCTACATTCCGTTTTTCTCTTCAGGGGCCAGGGCCTCTCATTCTCTCTCCCTCCATCTGCCCAGGGACTTGTGGAGGTGAAGTGCAGCCTCTGACAGCCCCAGAGAGAGCCTGCCCTTGGCAAAATGGCTTCCTGGGCACTGGAGAAAGAGCCCGAAGACGCAAGGCTGGAACAGAGGCCTCTGGCTCAGGCCGCCTCCAACAGCCCCTCTGTGTCCCTGACTCCCCTCGGGAAAGGGTGACCCACCAGGCCGTCCTGAGGAGCCCCCCGCGCCTCCCCCTTCACAGGCTCCAGGCGGAAGAGATGGAAAGCAGACCCCCCTGAATGTTTAACTTCGGCGGAGATGATAATAACTTTCCCATGGACGCAACTATATCCCTTCCCTGTGTTCCTTCGGGGCTCCCGAAACTCCATACGGTTCTCATTTGCAGCTCGTTCCTGAGGAGGCCTCATTTCCTCGCCACACACCCCTGATGTGGTCAGGGTCTCCCTCGGGGGGGGGGGGGGGGGGGGGGGGGGGGGGCTTCCCTGAGCTTTCCCCTGATGGCTGCCCCCCGTTTGTCTGGCCTGGCCTCACCAGACCCCTCTCTTGGCCTCTGCCCTTTCCCTAACCCTTGGCCCCCAACGCCTCAGGCCTTTCAGTTTCTGCTCCCTGCGCCCCAGGGGGCCGTGGTTGGGGCTGGGGTTCCCCAGGCAGAAGGGCCCTTCTAGAAGCTTCTCCCATTCAGCCTGATAAGCCTGTGGGATGACTCCAGGTGGGTCACCATCAGCACTCTATCCTATATGAGTGGCGCCCCCTGCAGTTATCAGACAAACGCCTCTGTCGGTAGGCCCTGAGGGGAGAGCAGTTCCAGAGCTCTTTCCGGCAGGGAAAAGGCCCCAGCCTCCTGTTGCCAGAAAGCTCTGCTCCCCAAACTCTTTCTACTGCACACCTCTTATCACTTTGATCTCAACAGGAAGCCCAGAGGAGCTGAGAAGAGGAAAGGGAAGAACAACGCACTCAGGTCTGCGGGGGTGCTGTAGTTTTGTTGTTGTTGTTAACGTGTTCACATTCCTGGCATCTCTCAAGGTTCAAAGCACCCCCGTGGGGGTGCCAGGGCAGGGGGTTGTTATGGGCCTCTGACAAAATGGGTGAGGATGTGGGACCCCATCAGGGCCACTGAGGTCCTGTCTCCCCGCCCCCGCCCCCCCAGCCCTATTCCAGGGCTCCAAGGGCAGGAGGGCAGTGGGGGCGAGCAGGTGGTGGCTTAGTAGTGAGGCCTGTGGCTCCCAGGGTCTTGCTCCGCGGTCTGCGCAATGGAGGGCCTCGTGTGAGTCACGTCACCGCTGAGTGCCTCCGTCTCCCCAGCTGTAAAATGGGCATTTGGAGAGTAGAGCCCTAGCTTCTTCGTAAGAACAGCTCCGGGCACGAAGAAGGTGCGGCGGAGCCCGAGGGCAGGTCCCTTGAGACCCAGCTTCTCCCTCCCTCGCCCGCAGCCTGTCTCCACAACTCCCACGATGCGAGATCTCTGAGGACAGAAGCCCCGAGGATGTCCCCGCTCTGGCCTCTGCAGCCGGGGGCCACTTCCCTGCTGTTTCCCGTGCTAGGTTCTGAGGTCGCGGCCCAGGGGCGTCCACGCCGCGGGCCCCAGGGAGCCGGTCTGTCTTCGGGCTCGGGCTCGGGGATCCCAGGAGCCCACCTGGACCCCAGAGGCGGGCCCTTCAGGGCAGGTTCTTTGGTGTGCCACCCCCCAACCCACCCCCACCAGCCCTGGAGTCCTGGCAACTCTGAAATCTCCCCGCTTTCATTCTTGTCTTATCAAGCTGCTGCCTCAGCTCCCGGAGCCGGGCGGGCGCGTCTTGCCTGCTGCTGAAGAGCGGGGTTTTCCCTCCAGGTTGTTTACGAAATCACCGGTTCGAAGCCGAAGCCAGCGCGCCGCAGCAGGTCTGCAAAACCCCAACGGTTTCATTTTGAGCCTCGGTTGCAAAACCTGAAATCTTGATCTGCTTGTAAATGACGGGCGGGTGAATCACGCCTGCGTCTCTCGGGGTATCTAATTAGATACTGGTCTCCTGCCTGGTCTCCCAGAACCTGGCCCAGCGAAGGCAGGGATCGCTCGGAGTCTTCTTTCTTGTTCCTTTGAAGGGATCGAAATTCCTGTAACTGCGTATTGCAGTGGACCTGTGGAATTGCCCTCCAAACCTGAGCGAGGGCTCCTTCGGGATCGTGTTGTTGTGTCGTCGTGGCTCAGAACGCAGCCTCTGCCGCTTCGGGGTACCTCTTCAGGCTCTTCAGGCTGCTAGGGCCCCAAACTAGAAGAGAGGTTGGTGGTGAGGGGGTGAGGTCTCACCCAGCCCTCTGGGCACATTCCAGGACCAGCCACCAACACAGGCGGACCGGGGGTGGGGAGGCCTCTGCTGGCCTGCTCTCAGGGCTCTTGTCCTGCCCCTGGGGCTCGAGCCCTGCGTACAGCTTGACGATGTGCAGGGGCAACTGGGTGTCTGTGCAGGGAAAAGGGTCTGGCGAAGTGGAAAGAGCTGCAGGGGCCATGGGGGAGCATTTCCAGGAGGCCCTCCAGGGGAGAAGGCGATCACGACCCTGAGCTTCCCTGGGAGAGGGACACATTGGTGGCTCTGGCGGCTTTTATGCTTTCACCTGCGGCAGGACCGGCCCTGGGGAGGCCAGCTTTTCCTAATCCAAGTGGGGTTGACAACCAAGGTTTATTTATTCAACAAATAATCAGTAAGTGCCTGCCATGGGCTTGCTAGGAGCTGGTCTAGGCACTGGGGACGGATCAATGAGCCACACGGACCAGTGGGGCCACCTTTCAGACAGTTTGTGTTCCAGGAATGGGGGAAGACAAACCATAAATACAACAACTGAGTACATTATCTTATCTCTTAAAAAGGTGAGGAGTGCTCTGGGAAAATGTAAAAGGGGAGGAGAAGGCAGATTGGCAATGGGAGCCGGGGCGGGGGCTGGACTCGGCAGGGTGGGGGAGGGGAGCAGACGAGGTCAACCCCCTCAAATGCATCTCTCTGGCGGGAAGAATGATCTCGAGCTGATTATCTTTAGGAAACAGCAGACGCAGAAGCTCTGAAAAAGCTACCCTCCCGAAAGAGACGTTTCCATGTACAAGGGAAATCTCCACTTGCAAGGGTGCCTCCCTCTCTATCGGGAAGAGAAGAATGACTAAATCTCTAGAAACTCTGATTAGTGGAGGAGGCCCTGACCTAAATCTGCATAACAACCCTAACACTTGTTGACTCTGCTTTTCTGGTAACTTCCCAGAGCTGGCCTTCCCCTCCCCCAACATCTTCGGTCTTTAGCTGGTAGCTTGGGTCAGTTTGCAGTAGTCAGGTTTTGGTTTGGTGTTTGGTGTTTGGTTTTTGGTGTTTTTTTGGTCTCTCCCATATATACAGGAGCTGTACGTGTTATTAAATGACTGTTTTTCTCCTCTTAACCTATCTTTTATTACAGGGGGAGTCTCAGCCTAGAAGGGTAAAGGGAAAAGTATTTTTCCTCCCCTACAGGGCTTAGGGAGGCCTCCTCAGGAAGGTGGCAATCGGAGCAAAGGCTCAAAGGAGGTGAAAGAGTAGGCTGGGCAATTTTCTAGGGAAAGAAACTTACTGTGAGAGGGAACAGCCAGGGCAAAGGTCCTGAGGCAGGATCACCTGCAGTCTTCCCGGAGCAGCGAGGAGGCCGGTGTGGTTGGGGCCAAGGGAGGGAGAGAATAGGATACGAAGGTCGAGAAAGAAGGAACGGGGCAGATTCTTGCACCCTCTTGGAGGCCACTGTCGGGACCTTGCTTTTTTCTTTGAGTAAAATGGGGAGCCACCGCAGGGTTTGGAGCAAAGAAGTGACCCAGGTTTTAAAAGTATCACCGTTTTCAATACTGACTTCCCGAAACTCTCATGCAGAATAAAAAGGTAATAAGCAATACTAAATTTCAATATTGACTTTCTAATGTGTGCTAAGCATTGTACATTGCAGTTGTCAAGGGTGTAGCAGGATCGGGGCGCCTAGGGGGCCCAGTCGGTGAAGTGTCTACCTTCAGCTCAGGTCATGATCCCAGGGTCCTGGGATGGAGCCCTGCATCTGGCCGTCTGCTCAATGTGCCCCTCCCCTCCACTTGTGCTCTCTCTCTCAAATAAAAAAAGAAAAGAAAAAAGGAATGTAGCAGGATTTTCATGAAGGAATTCACCGTGTATGTGGTTGGGGGGAGAGGTCAGAGAGAAGAAACAAAGTCAATTTCAATGCTAAGCGAAGAAACACAGAAATGATGGGAGGAATCTAGGAAGGCTTCTGGAAGTGATGCTGGAACTGGGTTCTAAAGGCCGAATAGGAGTTTTCCAGGTTGGCCCAACCAAAGGAGGAAGGGTCATTTCAGCAGAGGAAACAACCTGTGGAAAGAAACAGAGGCTTGAAAGAGCAGAGAACTATAAATAATTCAGGAATGAATGAACATGGTTCTGTGGAAGTCTCCAGGGGGAATAAAAGTGAAGTCGAAGAGAGAAAGGAGAAGGGGAAACAGAATGAAGGAGAAAAACAAATTCCCATTTTTTTTTTTTTCCCATGGTAGTTGAAGATGGGTTCTCTGCCCAGGCTTCATGTGGCAGCAACAAAAATATCTGGTTTCTGAGATTTCATCTGATCAAGTCTGATACGGTCCCTGAGCTATGCTTTTTCCTAGTTTGGGCTCCCCAGAAGGAGACCCTGAGTTCAAGGAGTTCATCTGGGGGTGACCCCCGAGGCACCAGCAGGAGCACAGGGGAATGAGACAGAGAAGGGAAGGAAAGCATCAGAGGGTGAGTGAATAAGTAGATGGGAAATCACCTCAGTCCTGCCAGGCCCTCTGGGAGTAAGGGTCGAATTTACCCAAGGGGTGAGAGAGCTGGGGGATTTATTCTCCACTCCCATCGGTCATTAGTTAAGGGTCATCCCTAAGGGGTGGTTAACTCCTTGGCCCTCCCAGCCTTTCCTGCAGCCAGAGGGAAACACCCCGGCAAAGAGCTGGAGGTGTGAGAGAGGAGTACTGAGGGCATGGGCATAGGCACCCACCACATCTGTTACAACTGTATACATTTCTCCAGCTCTTCAGCAGCTGACTAGATCTGTACCACCGTGCCGGAGAGGCCTTGAGCCTAGCTGTGGCCAAGATGGATGCCGACGTGGATGGAGTAGAAGACAGACCAGGCCCAGGCCCACACCTGGGCATTCTGGGCGCCATCTTGCTGCAGTCCACATGAAGTAGGCTCAGGGGTAAAAGGAGAGATGGATGAGGAAGGACCCGCTGGGACACTTGCTCTGAGGTCAGAGGTAGTCGGAGAGTTTGCAGTGCTGAGTTTTGTCGCAGTGTCGACAATCTCTTTTGGTTTTATTGTGGTAAAATATACATAACATAAGATTTGTCATTTTAACCATCTTTAAGTATACCATTCGGTGGCATTAAGTACATTCACACTGTTGTGCCGTCATCGCCACTATTTCCAGAACTTCTTCATCACCCCCAGTGTAAAGTCCATACCCATCAAACAATAACTCCCCACTTGGCCCAGCCCTTGGTAGCCTTTCATTGACTTTCTGTCTCTATCAGTTTGCCTATTCTGAGTACCTCATATAAGTGGAATCATACACTACTTATCTTTTGTTGTCCAACTTCTGTCGTCTAGCAGAATGTCTTCAAGGTTCATACATGTGGGAGCCTGTTTCCGAGTTTCAGTCCTTTATAAGGCTGAATAATATTTCTTTATATGGACAGACCAGTTATTGCTTATCCAATCATCCATCAGTGGACATTTGGGTTGACTCCCCTTTTTGCTTGTTATGAATAAAGCCACTATGTACATGGGTGTACAACTATCTGTTCGAGCCTCTGCATGTGATTCTTTGGGGTATATACACGGGAGTAGAATTGCTGGGTCATGTGGTAATTCTATGTTTAACTTCTGGAGGAACGTCCATATTGTTTTCTATGGCGGCTCTGCCATTTTACATTCCCTCCAGCAATACACAATGATCTCTTGTCAAGACACTTTGGCACAGCTCTCCACATCAGCTGGTGGGGTGGAGATGGGAAGAGGACCACTCTCCATATGGGCGGGTTCTGGCAGGGTCAAGTGAGGACACACCCAGACTTACACGGTAAGGCCTAGTAACAGGGGAGGGGACGCTTTTGGTCTCCTAGCATCCAGTTCATTCTACCACCACTTCAGTTGGACAAAGTCATAGTGCCAGATAGCTAGAAGGATGTAGGTTTGAGTCCTGCCTTTACCGTGGCCGTGTGACATCAGAACAAAGGATTTCCCCTTCCTGAGTCTCAGTTTCCTTCTTTGTACAAACAGATGGGAAGAGTAGTAGGGTGGGGTGAGCATGCAAGGAGGTATCCCAGTCCAGGGATGAGCGCGGGGCCTGGCAGATGGCGTGGGCTCAATCAATGGGTGCCACTGTCATTGTGATACGTTTCTGGGGATTCCTCTGAGTGTGAACTAGATGGCAAACTTACACACCTAAAGTCAAGGTTAAGAGCCTACCTGATGCCCACGGCTGTGCTCGGATCTGGGGATGGAGCATTGCTGTGGGCCCCATGGTACGCTGGCCAGATTGCCCTTCAAGAAAGCTCTTGCTGTTCCAGCGTGTGGGGCATTTTCAGGGGTCCCCTCTGGCTGTCAGCACCTCCAGGGGCTGCCTCAGCTACAGAGAGAGTGCCACGGTCAAAGTCCTGCCCTTTCAGTGACCTTTAAATATGAGGGTACAAAGGTCTAGTTCCCTGGCTCACCTCCGGACAGCTCTGTGGTAGGCCGAGTAATGCCCCCAACCTCCCCAGATGTCCACAGCCTCGTACCGGGAACCCGTGAATATGTTTGTCACCTTCTGCAGCCAAAGGGACTCTGCAACTGTGATTATCTAAGGCTCTTCAGTTGGGGAGATTACCCCAGATTGTGTGGGTGGGCCCAGTGTACTCACAAGGGTCCTTATAAGAGGGGCAGCAGGGTCAGTCACAGAAGATGTGACAAGGGGACCAGAGATCAGAGTGATGCACCTGCTGGCTCTGAAGACAGAGGTGGGGGCCAAGAGCCAAGGAATGCAGGTAGCTTCTGGAAGCTAGAAAAAAAACAAACAGATTCTCCTCTGAAGCTTCCAGAAGGAATGCAGTCTGGCTGACACCTTGATTTTAGATATCTGACCTCCAGAACTGTAGGAGAATAAAACCTCTGGTGTTGGAAGGCAGTAAAGGGGGAGAGTAGGGGGAAGGGGGGGGTGATTTCCTCCAGCAGCGATAGGAAATAATACAGTTCTGACGGTGGGTCCAGCTCCAGGGCTCCCCGGGCTGTGGGCAGGGCCACGGAGGCTGCAGCCAAGCCTCCCTCTGCCCCACCCTGCTCCCTGCTCCCCTACCGCAGGGGTGGGTGCCATGAGCACCCTAAAAGGAACACCCTTGCACCCTGAGCTCTGCCTCCTGGGGAGCCTGACCTGCTACACAGTCGCCATATATTTATTACAAGGCTTTGTTATGAACAATTTCAAACAGACACCGAGGTAGTAAGAATAGTGTAACGATCTCCCATGATCCCACTGCCCAGCCTGGACAATGGCCAACTCGTGGCCAATCTTACTTGATCTATATGGGAATGGCAGCTGAAAGGGAGAAGCAGAGCTCCTGTCCCGCAGATCTTCCCAGTCTAGAGGGGGGGTCTAGATGGCTCTAGACATCTCTGAGGCCAAGAGAACCCCAGGCAGCAGACCCCGCAGCAGCAAGCATGGTGTCAAGGGCGCAGAGAAGCAGCGCCAGAGCAAGACAGGAAAGGGAGGAGTTAACCAGAAGACAAAGAACCAATGGGGCAGACCATGTCCCAAAAGGGTAGGTCCTAGGGTCACAGGCAAACTTGTCTAAAGGGTCGGGAGTCCAAGGCAGGAGGCAGGTGACCTGAAAGGGGACATTGGCAGGTAGCAGCTGAATAGAATAGGTACCACTTGCCTTTGTTTCTTTTTTTTTTATTTAGAAGATTTTATTTATTTATTTGACAGAGATAGAGACAGCCAGCGAGAGAGGGAACACAAGCAGGGGGAGTGGGAGAGGAAGAAGCAGGCTCATAGCGGAGGAACCCGATGTGGGGCCCGATCCCATAACGCCGGGATCACGCCCTGAGCCGAAGGCAGACGCTCAACCGTTGTGCCACCCAGGCGCCCCCTGTTTCTTTTTTTTTTTAAGCAGGTTCCTATGCCCATCATGGGGCTCGAACTCATGACCCAGAGGTCTAAGAGTCCCTTGCTCTATGGATGGAGCCAGCCAGGTGCCCCCACCTGCCTTTGTTTCATTCCATTGTCTTTCTGATGTTTGTTTGTTTAAATAGGCCCCCACCTGCTTGTACATGACTATTAATAATAGTGATGCTAGAACCGGGCCAGCTGCTGAGCTAAGCACTTCCCACAGGTGATCTCACCAATCTGCCCAGCAACCCCGGGAGGCAGATACTATTTTTATCCCCATTGCACGGAGACTCAGCGAAGTAAGGCCACTTGGCCAAGGTCACGTGGATGGTGTATTAGCTTCCTGGTGCCGCTGTAACAGATTACCGCACACTGGGGGCCCTAGGTCGACAGAAACAGATCATCTCTCGGTCCTGGAAGCCAGCGGTCTGAAATCGAGGTGTTAGGCAGGGCTGTGCTCCCTCAGAAGGTTCTAGGGGAGGATCCCTGCTTGTGTCTTCCGGCTTCTGGTGGCTCCGGGTGCTCCTGGGCTTGTGGCCGCATCCCTCCAATCTCGGCCTCGGACTTCACGCAGTCTTTTCTCTCCATGTGTGTCTCTCCTCCCTGTGTCTCTTACAGGCCCCTCTGAACCTAAGAAAGAGGACCTGCTGTCCTGCGGAATGGATGCAATTTTGCTAGGAAGAGCTGGAACGGCAGAAAGCTCCTTGTGCTGGTGTTAAAATGTGCCGCAAGCTCTCTGACACTCCTCCCATTGAAAGGTGGCGTCACTGACCCCCCCCCCCAAATCTGGGTGGGCTTGTGACTCATTTGTTACCAAAAGAGTGCAACAAAGTGGTGATGCGTGACTTTCAGTGATGCATCAGAAAAGGCAATGCAGCAATTGCCTTTTTAAAAATTTTTTAAATTTATTTGAAAGAGAGATCGCACGCCTGCTCTGAGAGAGAGCATGGTGGGGGGGGGAGGAGGGAACGGGGAGGGGCAGAGGGAGAGGGAGAAGCAAACTCCCCACTGAGCAGGGAGCCCGATGGGGGACTGATCTCAGGACCCCGGGATCATGACCTGAGCCGAAGGCAGAAGCTTCACGGACTGAGCCACCCAGGTGTCCCAGCATCTGCCCTTTTTACAGAAACATTGGCCTTGGGAGCTCTGAGTTGCCCCATGGGCCGTCTCACTGCCCCGACGCTGCCACGCTGGGAGGAAGACCAGGCCAGGGGAGAAGTCCCATGTAGGTGTGTCCTGATCCGCAGCTGTAGCTGAAAGGACATCCCCCTACCTCCAGATGATTCCAGCCCCCAGCTGTCCGGTCACTGCCAGCCTGGAGCCTTCCCAGATGAGGCCCCAGACCTCCTGGAGCAGAGACAAGCTGTCCCTGCTGTCCCCTGTGAATTCCTGCCGCACAGAATGGGAGCATCAGAAAACGGCTGTTTGATGCCCCTACCTTTTGGGGAGGTTTGTCATGGAACCCCAGTGATCAAGACACCCTTCCGTGTCTGGAAAAGGCCCCAAATCAGGGGTGGAGGGGTGGGGGGTGGGTTAGTAGTTCCTGAGAAATAGGTCTGACTCAGAGAGAGACAAAGAAAACATGTCCTGTCTGAACAAGAACACAGCCCGCGCGCCCCCCATTCCTGGTGGTTCCCTGATGAGAGGTGAGGTGGGGGGCGGGGGGCGCAGAAAATGGAACCAGCTCCTCTGGGCGCCAGAGACCATCCCTCCCCAAAGCCCACGTACAGACAGAGCCATGTGGCCTGGGGCTGCAGCCAGGCCTCCGCCAGCCACCCAATCATCTCTCCAGCACACCCCACCCCCACCAGAGCAGGGCCCCTGAACCCGGCCACGGCCATGACCACTTCCCACGCAGCTGCTGCAGACCGCAGGCCCCCGGTCCCGTCCATCCCCAGGTCTCGGCCATCTGACTGACCGGCCCTGGGGGCCCAGCCTGCCCTACACCCCCGGGGGACCGGCGGCGACTCCAGTCCCGCTTTTGCCAGGACCCTGGGGGTTGGCCTGCAGCCCCGGTGGCCAGTTACCGCGCGGGCCCATTCATTTGCTGGACTGGTGGATATTTGGATTTTGTCATTTGCTAGGCGGGGTTTTCTTTCTGACTAATTTGTTTACCAGGTTTAATTCTTCAATCATGTTTTCATTTTAAGAGATTTCAGGGTAATTATGAACTTTGAATAAATCCATCTGAGGCACCAAAGTGCTCTGGGCTCCGCTCGCCGAGGGCCTGCCTGCTACACTTGAGATCTGGTGTGAATAGGACCTCTCCTGCCCGCCCCCACCCCAACTCCCGCAATTGAAAACAGCTGGGCCTCTAGGAGCCAAGGTCAGGATTCCAGAAAAAGCCACAACCAAAAACCACACTGGGGTGGGGGTTAGGGGGTGGGGGTGAAATCAGGCCCGGGCGTGAAGGAGGCTCTAGAAACTGCCAGGATCCGGCCCCTCCCCACCCACTTCACCCACGCTGCTCCCTGGGGCCCCAGGCGGGGTTGCCCCAGCATTGCCAGCTGAGC
This sequence comes from Ailuropoda melanoleuca, assembly GCF_002007445.2. Taxonomy (NCBI): domain Eukaryota; kingdom Metazoa; phylum Chordata; class Mammalia; order Carnivora; family Ursidae; genus Ailuropoda; species Ailuropoda melanoleuca. Next base: position 34,591,345 of record NC_048238.1, read on the forward strand.
ATTTATCAAAGTGGGGTGCAGGAGTACCTGGGAGAGGACCAGACTCAGAGACCACAACCCCTGAGCCGTGCGGCCATGGGCAAAGTTTCTGAGCCCTCCAGAGTAAAGTAGAAATATATTGAGGACGAAGGGGAGCCTGGGTGGTGTAGTCGGTTGAGCTTGGACTCTTGGTTTCAGCTTCGATCCTGATGCCAGGGTGGTGAGATCGAGCCCTGCGTGGGGCTCCGTACTCACCCGGGAGTCTGCTTGAGATCCTCTCTCTCCCTCTGCCCCCTCTGCTCATGCTCTCTCTGTCTCTCCCTCCCTCTCTCTAAAATAAAAAAATATATTTTAAAGATTTTATCTATTTATTTGACAGAGAGAGAGAGACAGCCAGCGAGAGAGGGAACACAAGCAGGGGGAGTGGGAGGGGAAGAAGCAGGCTCCCAGTGGAGGAGCCCGATGGGCTCGATCCCAGGACCCCTAGATCATGACCTGAACTGAAGGCAGACGCTTAACCCACTGGGCCACACAGATGCCCCTAAAATAAATAAATCTTTTTAAAAAATAAATAAAAATAAATATACCGAGGATTCCCTCCACTTTGCAAGCTGGTCACAAAGGAGCTGATGGTGGGGGGGTGGTGCATTTTCTAATCTGGGTCACATGACAGATGAGAGGCGGTAGTGTGGTGGAACAAAGTCTTTTGGTCGCATCAGTGGGGTCACACTGGCAGGCTAGGGTGATGTGATACCCGAGCAACTGACATAAAGGCAGGGAATGCCACCAGGCTCCTAAATGTCTTGACTCCCTCACCACTTCTCAGCCAGTGTGTCCTGGCTCCTGGGTGTGCCGAGATGGTCATCTCTACTGAGCGTGTGAACGTATGAACTGTGACAGCGAATCCCAGTTCCGGCCTTAGTACCTTATCAGTGCCACACAGGGAGGCCGCTGTGTCCTGCATCTTATCAGCAACAACAAATTGGGGTTGCCTAATTTGCATATCCATATCAAACCTACAGCCAGCTGGGAGTGGGTGGGTAGTGCGCTAATCATTAACTAGGATCAATGGATTAGGCGTAGCTAATTTACATGCAGCCAATCACAGCCGAGGTCTGAACAGCAAAGCTGCTGGGGAAACCTATCACAGGAAGGGAATTCGCCACCGCAGAGTGTAAGCCAAGCTTCTCGAGCTTGATGGCACTCGCTCCCACCTCGGGGGAGAGGCCTTGTGGGGACCCCAGACTCCCCCTGACAAGAATCCAGGGCTGGGGACGTTGTAGGAAACCACGGGTAAGTGGGAGGGAGTGGCCATACTGTCTTAGTTTGGGTTCTCCTAGAAGCAAGCCGAGACAAAGATTGGAGAGCAGGTGGGACCAGGGTTATGCCAGAAGACAGCTAATAAAGGCTGCATGATCAGACCAGGTAGCTCTGTGGGCAACTGTTAGGAGCTGAATTGTGTCCCCTGCAAATTCATACCTTGAGGTCCTAACCTCTAAGACTCCCGAATGTGACTGTATTTGGGTCTCTAAAGACGTGATGAAGTTAATATGAGGTCATCAGGGTTTCCCTCATCCCCTCTGACTGGTGTCCCCATAAGGAGAGGAGATCAGGACACAGACCCACCCAGAGGGAAAGACCACGCGGGGACACAGGGAGAAGGTGGCCATCTGCAAATCAAGGAGAGAGGCCTCAGGGGAAATCAAGCCTGCTGACACCTCGATCTGGGGCTTCCAGCCTCCAGAACAGTGGGAAAATAAGTTTCTCTAAGCCCCCCCCCCCCCCCGGTCTGTGGTACTTTGTCAAGGCAGCTGGAGCAACAAAGAGTCATTTCCGTCGAGGGGACAGTGTGGGACACTGGGCTCCCAAGCTCTCCCACCTGAGAGATGAGGCTGCGGTATTTATCTACCAGTTCGTGCGGGTCCTGAACTAGGGGCTATTCCCAGGGAGGGGCATTAATTCCCCGCCCAGTCGGCCACAGGACAGGCAGAGCAGCTTTTGGTAACCAGTGGAAGCCCCAGGTGAAGAAATTCACGGATTGCCATTTGAAAGTTGGGCCTAGAAGCCCTGGGTAGTAAGAGGGAGGGAACTCTGGGTGGCGCCAATGGTGGCATGTGCTCCACAGGCCTATGACACCAATATTGGACTATCTTAGGTACCTGCCTAGAGGCTAAGGGACTGTGGCCTTTAACCTCTACCTCAAAGGAATGTGTGTGTGTGTGTGTGTGTGTGTGTCTTGTGTGCACACTAACAGGAAGGCTTAATCTAGGTAGAATACATTTCTTTTGTGTCGGATAATCCTGCGTAATGATGTATGACCCTCTAATGACTATGATTTGCAAAGGTTACCTCTGGTTAGTTTCTATGCCAAAGCCAGTGGGGTGACCGGAACGTGTAACACGGCTCACCGTGGTCTTGGACCTCTGCAGCTTTGGGGGCCTCCCTAATGGGGGCCTGGAGGAGTTCAGTGCCTCTTGCTAATTTTAGACTCGTATTCTGGGCACAGCTAGGATGAGGGTGCTTTGAGTCAGGCTTCTTGGTTTCAAGCAACTGAAACCAATGATAGTCAACTTCAATAGGAAAGCGATTTCTGGAAGGTATGAGATAGTGCAGATTTGTGGGAAGGTAGCAGGACTCATAAGTAAAAGCACTCATGGCGGGGGAGGACTGACTTGCTAATACCCCCCCCCACACACACACAGCCTCTGTGGGACACTTTCACTGCCGGACCCTTGATGTTGCCATGAATGGTGTCATTGTCCCTGCCTCTTTATATTTTCTTGAGATTCAAAGTCTTGGGGCCCTTCAGCTGCTGGGTTTGGGGGAGGTTTCAGGGAGAGGAGCTCAGCTCTGAGCTTCTCTAAATGGGGGGGCAGGCCATTTGTTTCCCCAGTATTACCCAGACCAGGGGATGCCTCCCAAATGAACGAGACACTTGTCCTTGCCACTTGACACATGGTTCGATGAAAATTCCAGAATTGGGGGTGGGATTGATTCTTGTGAGTCCTGGCTTGTTTGCTGAGTTTTGGGCTGGGCTAATGGAGACAGTGGGTAGACTGAACGTCAGGCCGGATGTGGGGTGGGTGCCCTTGACCAGGGATCCCTGTGGGCACCAAGAGGAACCAGCAGGGCCGGAAGCAGGAAGACTAAAGGATGCTAGGTGTCCTGCCTAGCTATTACCACATAATAAAGCACTCCAGAACAGTGATTTAGAACGGTAACAATCATTTACACTGCTCACAAATCCAGAGCTTGACTGGGCTCAGCCAGGCAGTTCTTTTTTTTTTTTTTTAAGATTTATTTATTTATTTGAGAGAGTGAGAGAAAGCGCGCACAAGCAGAGGGAGCTGCAGGCAGAGGGAGAAACAGGCTTCCTGCTGAGCTGGGAGCCCGATGTGGGACTCGATCCCAGAACCCGGGGATCATGACCTGAGCCGAAGGCAGATGCTTCACCGCCTGAGCTACCCAGGTGTCCCCAGGCAGTTCTTGATTAGGGGGTCTCTTAGGTCGGAGTGACATGTTGGCCAGGCCTGGAGTCATCAAAGACTTCACTCCCAGGGCTGACTCATGGGCTGGGAAGACTCCCACAGCTAGGGGTGGACCAGCTAAGGTTCTCTGGGTCTCCCTCTCTTTCTCTAGGTGGCCTCTGCACATGGCCTTTCCAACATGGCGGCTCAGGCCAGCAGGACTCCTTAACGCATCAGCTCAGGGCTTCCAAGAAAGAGAAGCAGACAGAAACTATATTGCCTTTTATGACCTCGTCTTGGAAATCATGTGGTATCACTTCTGCCGTATTCTATTCTTTCCATGTGAGTCTGGAAGGCCAGCCCATATTCCAGAGGCAGGGGCTAGATTCCTCCACATTTTGATGGGAGGACTGTCAAAAAATTGGGGGACATATTTTGAAACCACCACAGTGAGCTAAGAGATGGCAAGCGCTGTTGGTCTGGACCAACACATCTTCCTCTCTCGATTTTCTGATTTGGCTGCCCTTTTCCCACGATGCAGAAAGGCCCTGGCTCAAATTCCCAGCAGTCTGTTTGCAACTTACAAGCTCGCACCTCTTGGGCTGGACCTACCACTCCAGTTAATCCCGCTTCATCATTATGCCAAGAGAGCTCATTCCAACTGAAATTTGACTATTGGTTTTTAATTTGGGTGCCATTTTTCATGCTGATGGCTCTTCTGGCTGACAGTGAATTACCCTGGGTGCAAATTAAATACAATAGAATTGCTAATCAGGCCATTAGAATACGCTGACAGGAGGAAATCTACAAGTTGTCAGACCTGGGTGGGCTCTCTTCTTGCCTTTGGGACAGAATTCACTTGACTTCAAATGGACCCATACTGGGACCTGTCGGAATGTTGGAAATGGACACCTGTGGTCTGCCCGAGGGACTGAGCAAGGCCCAAGAACCTGTCTATGCTGGTTCAGCTGGCTCTTTCCGCAGGAAAAATCTCGCCTGGGAGTCCACATGTCCCTAGGGATTAGTGTCTGACGTTCCATACACTCTTCTCAGGCAAGGAAGTGTCTCGATTCAATTCTCAACTTTCCAGGCCTGCAAGGAAGGCACCAAGTATCTGGCATAATGAACAATGTTTTCAGATTTCTAAATTTAGAGGGAAGGTGAGAACACAACCAGCGGTTTTCCTCTTGTGTCTAATTCTGAGCAAAGATAGAAAGGTTTATCTGTTGGGGCACCTGGGTGGCACAGCGGTTAAGCGTCTGCCTTCGGCTCAGGACGTGATCCCGGCGTTATGGATCGAGCCCCACATCAGGCTCTTCCGCTATGAGCCTGCTTCTTCCTCTCCCACTCCCCCTGCTTGTGTTCCCTCTCTCACTGCCTGTCTCTATGTCGAATAAATAAATAAAATCTTAAAAAAAAAAGGGGGGGGTTATCTGTTGAAGACTTCAGGTTGCACATTCTGTCACAGTTTCTTTGTTTTGGGTTTTTTGTTTTTGTTTTTTTTTTGCAATCCCTACAAAAATGACTGAGAGGAAATAGATTCAGAAGCCACTACCTACGGCTGCCAATAGCGAAGCCCGGCAGCGGTTTCTCTAAATCAGGAGGTGTGGGGCCCTCAGGGAAGGATAGAATGTGGTCTTCCAGGGCGAAGAAGCAAGCCTGGACTCGGGGCAGTGATTTTGCTTGGGGAGGGGAGGAGGACTGGGGATGATTTGCAAGCGAGAGGCGGAGCCCACTGAGTCAATGCCAAGCTCACACGTCCTGCAAGCTGCCCGCCCTATCTGGCCACGCGAAATGCTTGCAACATTTCCCCTTCCCAACAGTGTCCTGTGCAGTGGGTGAACATCACCGCCCCCACGGAATGGACAGTGACCTTGAGCTTAGGTAACTTTCCCAGGGTCACCCAACAAGTTAGTGGCAGGGCCAGTGATGGATTGGGTTCAGCAGCCAGAGGCAGGGGGGTAGGAAATACTGACTTAGAGAAGATAGATTTCTTTCTTCTTTCTCTTTTTTTAACCATCCAGTACCAGGCTTTACCAAATGCCATATTTGCTTCAGACTTTCATTTTAATTTAATTAATTAATTTTTAAGTAAGTTCTCCACCCAACGTGGGGCTCGAACTCATGACCCTGAGACCAAGCATCATGTCTCCTACCGACTGAGCCAGCCAGGCACCCCCAAGATAAATATTCTTTCTTAACACAAAGTTTGGAGGTAAGCAGTCTAACTCTTGGTATGGCGACTCTATCTTGTTCTCTGTCTTCTCAGACATATGGTCTATGCCTTGGGTTGCCAGATAAAATACAGGATACCCAGTTAAACTGTAATTTCAGATAAATGATGAATATTTTTTTTATAAGTATGTCCTGTGCCACATTAAATCATTAAATGAAACATTAAAATCAAGGTCTTGCTTTTTTCTAATTTTTCTTTAAAAAATAAAATTAAAATAAAATAAAATAAAATATTTTAATTTGCTCAATCTGGGAACTCTGTCTCCACCTCATGGCTCAAAATGGCTGCTTGTGCACCAGCCTTCAGGACCATGCTTCAGGCAGCAGAAGGAAGGAGGTTTTTGGGGTACCTGACTGGCTCATTCGGTAGAGCTATGTGACTTTTTTTTTTTTTAAAGATTTTATTTATTTATTTGACACACAGAGAGAGAGACAGCCAGCGAGAGAGGGAACACAAGCAGGGGGAGTGGGAGAGGAAGAAGCAGGCTCCCAGTGGAGTAGGGAGCCCCATTCGGGCCTCAATCCCAGGATGCTGGGATCATGACCTGAGCCAAACGTAGATGCTTAACCAACTGATCCACCCAGGCGCCCCTAGCTCTGTTAACTCTTGATCACAGAGTTGAGTTTGAGGTCCACATCGGGCATAGAGCCTACTTGAAAAAAAGGGGGGGGAGGTCAAAGAAGGGCTTTCCTGCATTTAAAGTCACACCCTAAACCACTGGTCACCTCACATTGGCCACACATGGCTTTTAGGGAGGCTGGGCAATCTGGCTTTTATGCCCAGCCATGGCCTAGCTGACAATCAGAACTTTTGTATTAAAAAGAATGGAGGCAAGGGGTCAAGTCAGTATCTGCCACAGCTGGGATTTAAACTCAAGTCGGAACGGAGTTTTGGAGCTTAATCACCCAGCTGCCTTGACTTCTCCATTTCGTGAAAGGGTGGGGCAGACACCGTGGGTTTTCCCCACAGCCCTTTTTGGATCCTTTTTACAGTTTCTAGGTGCCTCTTCTCCGATTTCCAAGCCATCGCTGCTAACAGCCGGCCGGTGAGACCCTCTTCAGACGCCGGCCCTGGGACTCGGGAAAGCGCCCTGAGCACACCTGGGAATTCCGAGTGTGCGAGCCCAGCTCCCTTGCCTGGAGGCGGGACGAACACCAAAGCATAATTTACATGCTAGCGCCCCGCCCCCGGGCCTGGTCCGGCCCTACCCGTGAGCGCCTTGCTCGTCTGCTTTTGATTTCGTGTGCTGCCTTTCCCACTCCCTTAACTGGTCTCTTCTGGAAGCGCTGCCGTCCTAAATCACCGGCACACAAATCCTTGCCGTGGTGTCTTAGTGGCCTGAGAAGGGTTTACCCTGGAAAGTATAAATAGGAAGTGGGACAGCACTTTTGAAGACAGAGGAGTTCTATCGTCACGCGCCCGTCTGTGAGGAAGAAGCCGAAGGGTCCGCAAAGCCCTTAGAGTTTGAATTAGGTCACACCCAGCCGTACTGGCCAATCCCTCGCTGTGACAAGTTGCATGAAGTTGGACGTGTCAGATGGATTCCAATCTTACGCCGAGCTGTGGGTTTTTTAAGAGAATGCGTATTAGTCAGGGTTTGGCCAGGAAAGCAGACGGCACTGTCCCCTTCAAATGGGAACGGATTTCGTTCTGGAGATGAGGCGCTTATAAAAACAGTTGGCAGAGCTGCAAGAGCAAAGGTTTAGGAAAGCCGATAACAGCTCTCAGATTTCCCCCTAACTTCCAGAGCATCGGAAAGAGCGGTGAGCGGCGCACCGGCTTGCAAGACCAAGGTAGGTGATTCTCGGGGAGGTGCCAGGCAGTGGCCACGAAAATGCCCACTTGCTGTGGCCTTTGTGTCTGCCTGCTGTTTGGGAACAAGCAATAATACTTAACGGCTTTTGGCCCCTTTTGGCCTTCCAAGTCTTGTGCAAGAACAGATGCTCCGTATCTGTGGGTTCCCTATCTGCAGATTTGCTTACTTGCTAAGATGTATTCATAACCCCCCATCAATACTCACGGTCTGTTCGCGGTTATTCACGGACTTGAACAGATGAGCGAGCAGCTTGAGTCACCCAGTGCCGCTTTTCCCAGCCGAGGGGGAACAAGGCGATGCTCCTACTGTAAACAAGTGTCCTGTCCGTCGTCTGTTTGGAGCCATGTTTGTCATGTTTTCGTGCCTCCTGTTGGTGACTTTGCTATTTAAAATGGTCCCCTAGTGCGGAAGAGGCTGTGATGTGCCTTAAGGACAAGATAACGTGTGTTGGGTAAGCTTCATTCAGGCCAGAGTGAAGGGCTGTTGGCCATAAATCCAAATCAATGATATGTATTAAATAAGGTGTCTTTAAACAGAAACACACATAAAACAAGGTTATATATTGATCAGTCCTCAAAAGTGTTTTGCTCAAAGACTCTCTGGAACCTAAACCTGTATTTCCACTGGGAGCAATGGGTCAGTGTCCACTAACTCGGTGTTCAGAGTGACTTGATAGAACATCGCTACCGTGAGGAATGACAGATTATCGGTAGAATCTAATTAGCAACCCATGTGGCATGGCATGATGGACAATGTAGTCCCCAAGCCCCCGGATGCCGCCATACTTGGGAGAGCATAGAGGGGGGAATAGTGTTAAGCTGCTGACAGACAATCCAGGAATCCAGGACAGCATGTTAAACCATTTAATGCTGTAAAAAAAATTTTTTTTAGCAGTTGCCTTAGGGTTTACAGTAATTAATTAGCGTCTACGTTCAAATAATACACCATTTCACATGTAAAGACTTAAAAGAGCATACTACCAATTCCTCAGCCCCATCCTGCATTTTACTGGTGGTGGGTTTTTTCTTCTTCTTCTTCTTCTTTTTTTTTTTTTAAAGATTTAGTTATTTGTCAGAGAGCAAGCACAAGCAGGGGGAACAGCAGTCAGAGGGAGGAGACGTAGGCTCCCCACTGAGCAAGGAGCCTGATTGCGGGACTTGGGACTTGATCGTAGGACCCTGGGATCATGACCTGAGCCGGAGGCAGACGCTTCACCGACTGAGCCACCCAGGCGCCCCTGCTTTTTTTCTCTCTCTCTCTTTTTATTTGAGAGAAAGAGAACGAGCAAGGACGAGTGGGGGGAGGGGCAGAGGGAGAGAAACAAACCGGCCTCCCCCCCCCCCCCCCCNGGGGCCCATCCCAGGACCCTGGGATCATGACCCGAGCCAAAGGCAGATGCTTCACCGACTGAGCCACCCAGGCGCCCCCATATTCCTTCTACCACATTTCTTAACAGTGCGGCTCTGCTGGCAGTGAACTCTCTCATTTTTGTCTTCGATCTCTCTCTATGTATATGTATAGGTATGCATGTATTTAAATGGAAGTATGTCTATTGCATTTCTTTTTCTCCCAGCTTTATTGAGCTATATTTGATATGTACGAAGTAAGATAAAGTGTACAATATGATGATTGAATATACATACCATTGTGAACAGATCTTCCCATCAAGTTTATTAATACCTCCATCACCTCACATAGTCACCTTTATTGCGTTTCTTAAAAGTCAAAAGGCCAGGGGCGCCTGGGTGGCACAGCGGTTAAGCGTCTGCCTTCGGCTCAGGGCGTGATCCCGGCGTTCTGGGATTGAGCCCCACATCAGGCTCCTCTATGAGCCTGCTTCTTCCTCTCCCACTCCCCCTGCTTGTGTTCCCTCTCTCCCTGGCTGTCTCTCTCTCTGTCTAATAAATAAATAAAGTCTTTAAAAAAAAAAAAGTCAAAAGGCCAAATCTGAAACAAGTGCTTTTTAAAAATCCTTTTCTTAATTCTCCTTTACTTTAAAATATGTATGTATAAAGGGGTCTCTACACCGAATGTGGAACTTGAACTCATGACCCCCAAGCTCAAGAGTCAGATGCTCTCCCAACTGACCCAGCCAGGTGCCCCACTTTTATTTATTATTTTATTTTATGTTTAAGATTTTATGTATTTATTTGAGAGAGAGAGAGCACAAGCAGGGGGAGCGGCAGGCAGAGGGAGAAGCAGCAGGCTTCCCGAAGAGCAAGGAGCCCGAAGTGGCACCCGATCCCAGGACCCTGGGATCATGACCTGAGCTGAAGGCAGATGCTTCACTGACGGAGCCACCCAGGTGCCCTGCCCCACTTTAAAAAAAAAATACTTGGCCGGGTATAGAATTTTCAGTAAACAAGTTCTGGGCGGGGGTGGGGGGGATTAGCCTTTTTTTTTTTTTTTTAAAGCATTTAAGAGATGGCACTTTGTTTTCTGACTTGCATGATTTCTGATGAGAAGTAGCCGTAGTTCCTACCTTTGTTCTGCTGCACGTGCTGCGTGTTTTCTTTGTCTGCCTTTATAATTTCCTCTTTGTCTTTGTCTTCTAGCAGCTTAAATATGCTATGCCTAGTGTGTGTGTGTGTGTGTTTTTAAATCTTGCTTGTTTTTTCTGAACTTCTTGGATCTCTGGTTTGGTTTCTGTCATTAATTTTGGAAAATTCACGGCCATTATTTCTTCAAATAACTTCTGCCCCATTTTCTCTCTCCTGGGAATCCTATATATGTTAGACTGATGTCCCACGGCTCTTCGATGTTCTGTTCTGGTTTTCTCCCCAAATCTTGTTTTCTCTTCGTGTGTGTTTGGGTAATTTCCATTGACTTACCTTCACATTTACTTATGTATTCGGAAGAGTGCAGACCATGAGTGGGGGTGTGGCAGAGGGAGAGGAAGAGGGGGTGGAGAGGGAGACTCTCAAGCAGACTCCGTGCTGAGTGTGTAGCCCAATCCCAGGACCCTGAGATCAGGACCTGAGCTGAAATCAAGAGTTAGACGCTTAACCGACTGAGCCGCCTGGGTGCCCCTGACTTATCTTCAAATTTTCTGACTTTTTTCCACTGTGTCAGGTCTTCTGATGAGGCATCAAGGCTCATCAGTGTTTTTCATTTCTAGCGTTTCCATTTGATTCTAAAGCCTTTTTAAAAAAAATTTTTTTTAAAAAGATTTTATTTATTTATTCGACAGAGATAGAGACAGCCTGCGAGAGAGGGAACACAAGCAGAGGGAGTGGGAGAGGAAGAAGCAGGCTCCCAGCGGAGGAGCCCGATGTGGGGCTCGATCCCATAACGCCAGGATCACGCCCTGAGCCGAAGGCAGACGCCCAACCGCTGTGCCACCCAGGCGCCCCCTAAAACCTTTTTTTTAAAAAAAGATTTTACTTATGGATTTGAGAAAGAGAGAATGAGCGGGTAGAAGGAGAGGGAGAAGCAGACTCCCCGCTGAGCAGAGAACCTGATTCGGGGCTCAGTCCCAGGACCCCGAGATCATGACCCGAGTTGAAGGCAGATGCTTAACTGACTGAGCCACCCAGACGCCCACCATTTGATTCTTAACGTTTTCCTTCTCTCTGATGAAATTACTGATCTGGTCTTGCACACTGTCCCACCTTCTCCAGTGTCCGGTGGCATCTGCCCCAGGCAAACAAGCGCTCGCTCACATCTTGCCTGATCTCACTAAGGCACCTGTCTTTCCTTAGAGTTCAGGTCAGTTGGGTGCCCTGTGACCTCAGCGCTCTGATGAGTTGAAGGAAAGTTGTGATTTTCAGATTATCCAGATTTTTTGTCGTTGTGACAAGGGTGCTCTTGCCATCATTCTACATTCTAACTAGACTGGTACTATTTTTTTTTTTTTTTTTTTAGAGATAAGCTTCTTTAGAAAAAGTGTAAAAGTATGTTTAATTTCTGGTTTCTTTCAAATCGCTGAGATGTACAGATATAACCAAACCAAGGCCCCAGTGTTTCCTTGGTGGAATTCAAGAGGAAATGCTCAGTCTCCGTAAGACTAGTTCATAAGCAGTGCTGACTAGTGTAAGTCATTGATCAAACTTAATATATTGCCCCCATTATCAAGTGAATTGTGTCCTCCCAAAATTCATATGTTGAAACCCTAGCCCCCAATGTGACTGTATTTGGAGATGGGGCCTTTAAAGAGGTAATTAAGTTTAAATGAGGTGAAAGGATGGAGCCTTAATCCAATCTGACTGGGAAGAGACACAGAGGATGTGTAAGCCCAGAGGTAAGGATTCTGGTCGCCAATTACAGCCTATGGATTCCCCCCCGCCCCCGCACCGCCAAGAACTCTTAGACACCAGTGGGGTGTCCTGCAGTTCAACTCCATTCTGACACTATCTGGAGACAGCATCGGATCCCACAGGTGAAGGGGTCAGTCCCACAACCCCCCCCCAACCCCAGATGGCACTCACAAGCCCAGCTATCCCTGTGCTTCTGGCCAACTGGCTATATAGGTTGGAGGTTCCAACAACCCCCTCCTTGGGTTCGATGAATTTGCTAGAGGCGCTCACAGAGCTCGGATATTTTACTTACTAGATCGCTGGTTTGTTACAAAGGATACTAAAGTGTGCACATCAATAGCCAGGTGAAGAGATCCGTAAGGTGGGATCCCAGGCAAAGGCGCTTCTATCCTTGTGGAGTGTGGGGCCCCAAACAGTGGTGCGTGATGTATTCTGATTCACCAACCTGGAAGCTCTCCAAACCTCGTCTGGTTGGGTTTTTATGGCGGCTTCATGATGTAGGCAAGATTGATTAAATTGGGGGCCATTAACAATTGATTGACCCTCCAGCCCCTCCCCCCTTGCAGAGGTGGGGGCTGAAGGGGGTCTGAAATTTCCAACCCTCCAGTCACATGATTGGATGCCCTGGCAACCAGCCCCCAGCCTTAAGTGGAGGCCCAGAGTCACCTCACTAACCAAAAAAAAGGACACTGTTAGGGCTCTCATGACTTAGAAAACTCCAGTAGCTTTAGGAGCTCTGTGCCAGAAATGGGAATGGAGATCAAATACATATTTCTTATTAGAAACCACAGTATCACAAGAGGAAAGGCCAAGTGTGGGCATAGTGAGAGGGTAGCCCTCTGCAAGTCAGAGCGGCGGGTGGCCGGGGTGGGGAACACGGGTGACCAACCCTGCCAGCATGTTGATTGTGGACTTCCAGCCTCCGGAACTGTGAAGACATAAATTTCTGTTAAGTCCTGCCCCCTTCCTCCCCTTGCCCCCTTCCCCAAAAAAAAAAAAAAAAAAAAAAAAAAAAAAAAAAAAAAAAAAAAAAAAAAAAAAAAAAAAAAAAAAAAAAAAAAAAAAA
>NC_048238.1:34604769-34615338 GCF_002007445.2 Ailuropoda melanoleuca
CCTTTTTTTTTTTTTTTCTTCTTTTTTAGAGCGCACAAGGTGGGGGGGTTAGGGAGAGGCAGAGGTGAGGGGGGGAGAGAAAATCCCAAGTAGGTTCCAAGCTCAGAGTAGAGGCCTACATGGGGGCTCCATCCCACCACCCTGAGATCATGACCTGTCATAAAATCAAGAGCACTTAGCCACCCAGTCACTCTCCACCTCCCCCACCCTTTTTTTTAAACCGGCAGCATATATTTACTAGACAATTCCAAGTTCTATTCTAATAAAATAAAGCCCATTACTTTGTTCAGGTTACTTGGACATTCTAGAAAGTTGGGGGGGGGGCGGCAGAGGAGAAGGAACCACAGTGAAAACCACAGATGTTTGGGTGCTATAAGCCGTTATTTTTTAATTTTTTTTTAGTTAAAGGAAGACAAACTTGATAATCAACATCCCACTGACAAAAGTGGGAGAGAAAAAACTTGACTTTTTAATCCGGCATTGATGCGTATCTTCTCATTTCACAAGCACCATTTATGGGGTGCTGCTCCCCACCACCAGCAGAATACTTGCAAATCAAAACGAATATCAGAAAGTTCAAAGTCCTAACGAAACGAATCTCAAAATTTGGATGGCTTCTTGAGGGTGGGCGGTGTGCCCAACGCCGGGGCCACATCAGGCCAGTTAGTAGAAGCAGGCGGTATGCAGGAAGGGTCTGCCGCTCTTCTCCTCAAACTCCTGCAGCAGCTCCTCGATGTCGTTATCCCTGTCCTCGATGTGCTGGATGCACTGGCACAGCTCACAGATGAGGAACGCCCCCAGGGTGGCTTCTTCAAGGTTGTCTTGGATATCCACGTTGATCACATGCACCAGCTGGCAGGTTTCTTGCTCTCTGGAAATCAGGTCTTCCACCACCTGATCGTACACTCTCTCTTCACAGGTAAGGATCAGATCGAAAATATCCTTACAGTTCTGGAACCTTTCCGGGCGGGGCTTGATCCTCTTGTTTCTATCCAGCATATGTAAAATGCCGTTCTGCGTGTAGAGACCTTTATCCTTCCGAACGAGATCCTTGTACATCTGGTCGTAGGTGGTCTTGAAATCATAAACATTTGGCTTGTCGGGTGCTGGTCCCGGGAGCTTCACCTGAGTTCCTGTTCCAAAGGAACGGACGCTGAATCCGCGTTTTTTGAGGATGTTGTGCGCCTCCATGCTCCGGTTCTGGTTGCTTGAGCATACCACTGCCACTCTCAGCGGCAACGTCGACATTGCAGCAGCCATAACAACTGCAACACAGCTGATCCCGAACTCCAGCCAACGGTTTCAAATCTTCGCGAACAAAATGGAGCTTGCGGCGACCGGAAGTCGTGATGCCAAGGCGGTGGCGTCGCCGACGTAGCGCATCAAGATGGGTGTGGCTTGGGCATGTGTCCGGCGGTGGGGGCATGTGTACGGTGGCGTGGTGGCTTCCTGCTCCGGCAGGCATAGTATCTAAAAAATAGGTCCCAGTGAATCAAGTCTTCCGGTGTTCACAGCCCTTTGCAAAGTATCCGTGCAGTGCTCCTTCCAAGAGGAGGTAGAATTATTTCTCTACTATTTAAGTCTGAGCTGGCCTTCACATTTTTTTTTTATAAGATTTTATTTATTCGACAGAGATAGAGACAGCCAGCGAGAGAGGGAACTCAAGCAGGGGGAGTGGGAGAGGAAGAAGCAGGCTCGTAGCAGAAGAGCCTGATGTGGGGCTCGATCCCATAACGCTGGGATCACGCCCTGAGCTGAAGGCAGACGCTTAACTGCTGTGCCACCCAGGCGCCCCATGGCCTTCACATTTTTGATAACTAGAACGTGACTGAAGTCATATGGGTGTGGGGGAGGGGTCTCAGTCCAGGGCTAAAGAAACGTTGTGTCTCCATTTTGGCTTGAGGGAATTTCCATCTACCGTGTGAAGAAGTCCAGGGCTATCTTGAGGGAGAGAGAGACCACTTGGAGGAGAACCAAGCCCCTCAGATACATTAGTGAATCTTGCCAGCACCATGAGAAGACAGAGGTCCAAACATCCTACTCATCCCCCAGCTGTTTGAACCACCCCAATTGACTCATCAGTTCTGTGGGTATTTGGGTTCTCTAGCCTCAGCCACATCTGGAGCAGAGATGATTCATACACCCACCCCACTTCCCCTTGCCCCAGATTCCTGACCCATAGAGTTGTGAGAAATAAAACAATAGTTGTTTTAGGCTCCTGACTTTGGGGAGAGTTTGTTAGCCAGCATTAGCTAACTGGTAATAGCGGAGACTTCCGGTTGCTCCACTGCAGCTCTTCTCCTCTTTGTCCTCTTCCCCCCCCCCTTTTTTTTCAAGATTTCATTTATTTATTTGCCAGAGAGAAAGTACAAGCAGGGGGAGCAGCGGAGGGAGAGGGAGACACAGGCTCCCTGCTGAGCAAAGAGCCCGATGTGGGGCTCGATCCCACGATGCTAAGATAATGACCTGAGCCAAAGGCAGAGGCTTCACCGACTGAGCCACCCAGGCGCCCCCCCTTGTCCTCTTTGAATGGTTCATTTCTCAGCTAGATACATGGCCACCTAAATAAAAATTACATTTCTCAACTTGCCTTGCAGGTGAATACAGCTGTGGGATCCTATAGTCAAGTTTTGGCCAATGGGATATGAGTAGAAAGGGTACATGCAGCTTCCGGGGTAGCGTTTACCTTTGAGGCCTTGATCTTAACAATATGTCAGAGTTTACTGGAGACACTGTTGTGATTGGAGAGACAGGAACACTTGGTAGGACAGCCATCCTTGCTTCTAACTCACCTGAATGAGGTGAGGGTGCTTTTGGCACCAGTGAGGAAAAAAAATAATTAAAACAAGCAGCAACCAAAACAGTGTACTTCAGTCAAGGCTTCAGGGTCAAAAAGTTAATGTAGAAAGAGGATCTAAAAATGATACGGTGTGAGGATTGGAGTAAAGGGAACTCTCACGGTGGTGAGAATGCAAACTGGTGCGGCCACTGTGGAAAATAGCGTGAAGATTCCTCAAAGAGTTAAACCTAGAACTACCCTGTGATCCAGCAATTCTACTTCTGGGTATTTATTGGAAGAAGACAAAAACACGAACTCAAAAAGGTATCTTTAGCTCCATGTTCATTGCGGCATCATTCATACTAGCCAAGATATGGAAGCCACGTTAAGTGTCTACTGATGGATGAATGGTTACAGAAGATGTGATACAGATACAGATATATGCATGTTTGAATATATATACACACATTAGAGTATCATTAGATCATAAACAAAAATGAAATCTTGTCATTTGCAACAACACGGATGGACCTTGAGGGCATGATGCTACGTGAACTAACTCAGAGAAAGACAAATACCATATGATCTCACTTGTAGATAGAATCAACAAAAAACAAAAAAACAAAAAAAAATACCAGGGGTGCCTGGCTGGCTTGGTCAGAAGAGCATGTGACTCTGGTTGTGAATTCAAGCCCCATGTTGGGTGTAGATAGTACTTAAAAATAAAATCTTTAAAACAAAAAACCCCACCAAACTCATAGATTATACGTTGAACAGATTGGTGGTTGCCAGAGGTAAGGAATGGGTATGTGTATGTAAAATGGGTGAAGGGAGTCAAAGGGTGCAAACCCAGGTATAAAATGCATTAGTCCTGGGGATATAATGTACAATTGGTGACTACAGTTAATAATACTGTGTTGTATACTTAGAAGTTGCTAGGAGAGTAACTCTTTCCGGCGCCTGGGTGGCTGGGTTGGTTAAGTGTTTGCCTTTGGCTCAGGTTATGATCTCAGGGTCCTGGGATCCAGGCCTGCATGGGGCTCCTTGCTCAGTGGGGAGCCTGTTTCTCCCTCTGTCTGCTGCTCCACTTGCTTGTGCGCTCGCCGTCTGACAAATCTTTAAAAAAGTATCTTTTAAAAGTTCCCATCACAAGAAAAAAAATTATAATTATGTGTGGTGACGGATGTTAATTAGATTTAATTGTGATAATTTCTCAATATATACGAATACCGAATCGTGTTGTGCACCTGAAACTAGTATGTAAGTTATACCTCAATAAAACTAAGGTGTTTGTTTTGTTTTCAATGATAAGGGAGCTTCCGTTGGAAAGACTGCCTTTAACATGCTAGTAATCTAACATTTTTTTAAAGATTTTATTTTTGCGTGCACGAGAGAGAAAGCACAAGTGGGGGAGGGGCAGAGGGAGAAGCAGACTCCCCGCTGAGTAGGGAGCCCGATGTGGGGCTCGATCCCAGGACCCCAGGATCATGACCTGAGCCAAAGGCAGACGCTTCACCAACTGAGGCACCTAGGCGCCCCAGTAATCTAACATTTTGAGTGCCTTGGCAAATACATTGTGGTGAATCTTCTCATTAAAATTTGTTTTAAGGGGTGTCTGGGCAGCCCAGTCGGTGAAGCATCTGCCTTCACCTCAGGTCATGATCTCCGGGTCCTGGGATGGAGCCCCACAACAGGCTCCCTGCTCAGCGGGGAGTCTGCTTGTCCCTCTCCCGCTGCCCCTCACCCCTGCTCGTGCATGCGTGGTCACTCTCTGGCTCACTCTGCTCTGTCTCTCAAGTAAATAAAATCTAAGGAAGAAAAAAGAAATTTGATTTAAATCAAGACTTTGGGTCCTTGGACTTGGGCATGGAATTCTCTCAGGGTAGTAACACGGGTCTGGTACTTGCATCTCCATTACCCACTCACAGGTCATGGTTGTGATCTTGTTGTAGGAGAAACTACAAAGATCTTGTCATATCCTGGCTCCAGATGAGCAGGCCTCCCAAGTATGGGAGAAAGTTGAGAGGTATGATTAAAAGTCCAGATGAGGGGGGAAGAAAAAAAAAAAGTGCAGGGGAGAAGGACTGGCATAGATGCCTGCCTAGGGCTCCCCATCTGTTAGCCACTAGGCCTGTCCATGCTTCATCTCTTGATTCTGTCATCATCTCTCTCCCCATGGCCACTTCCTTGTGTTCAGCCTTTATAATTTCTCTCCAGGGCTCCCTGACCCTGTCCTCAGTTCTGTCCCTTGGAATCCATTCTCTTGCTCTGCAGCCACAGTGATTTCTCTAGAAAGTATATCAGATTCATGATATTCCTGTGCTTAGAATCCTAGCAGTAAAACCCTAGCAAGTCTCCCCAGGCCTTTCATAGGAAGTAGAAAGCCTCCTTCAGGCTCTGTGTGATCTAGCACCACTTTTTCTCCCTGCCTCATCACCATTCCTCTTCACTCACATGCTGGCTATGCTCCAGCCAGCCTGAATGACTTGAAAACTCCTGAAGGAACCCAGCTGTCAAAGCCTCGGGGGTTCTTTCCTGGACCCTTCTTCTGGGTCATCACTTTGCTGGCTTTGTAAGACTCAGCTTGTGCATGAGGCTGCCTCCTTGAGGAGGCTTCTGAGATAAAGGCTGCATTCTTCGTGTTCCGAGCAGGCCTGTCATTACACTTGCCAGGCCATTTTCTGGTGGTCAGTCTTCCCCACAGGACTGTAAAGTGCTTGATAGAATTGTAGCACCCACAGCCAGTGCCCTGCCCCCATATCCTATCAGCACTTTTCATTTCCGGCCATTTCCAGATCTCCTCCAGAAAGCTGCTCCAGGAGCCTGAGGGTAGGCCCTCTAAAAAACAGGTACTGGTTATTTGCAACAAAAGCTCACTGAGGCCAGGGGCTGCTCAAAAACAGTACAGAGGTACCCAGGGGAAGCCAAGAGGCAGCACCAACATTGGCAACGATGATTCTTAGTAAAGAACAGGACGTTTCCTTGACCACCTCACCCCTTCGAGTGTGATGGATGTTCCTCCCCCAGGCTTTTCGCCATCTTTGCTCTTGCTGTGAGTTCCATGGGGATGGCAACAGTACAGCTTTGTCCCCACCAGCCATCACACCAAGGCCCTGTACATAGCTTGCCCGAATCACCGTTGCCCAAGGGATGGAAGGTCGAATGTTCGTCCAACAATGGCATAAACCACAAATGCAGGGGCCAAGGTGGAAACAGCTCTGTGGGAACAAGGCAGAGGTCAGGCCAGGGGCTGGGGCCTTAGCTGACTGTGGAATGATTGTTTCAAACCTGAGGCCAGTTTGGCAGCCTCTCCGTTAGCCACTAACTCGTCCCCCTGAATGCGTGGTTCCTCCTGAGGACGTGAAATACTGGGTAGGTGTTATTAACTTTGTGTGTGCTGATGGGGTGGGGACTTGGGGAGGAAAAGTGCTTCCCAGCTTCCCCCAGGAGAGCCCTGGTGGCTCTGAACTTGGTGGAGAGTGAGATCGAAGAGAAGCTGGACGTGTGGGCTAGAGGGAAGGGGACTTTCAGGTTAGGGGAGAAGTCTCAAGGGCAGAGCTGATTTGACTCTGAAAGCAGCCAGAGGAAAGATCGTAGTGGGTGCACTCACCCCTGCTGGGGCACCGGCTTGGGCACTTGATACCTTATCTTTTTCAATCTTTCAGATTTTTTTTTTTTAGATCTGTTACTCTCCTTCTGAAGCAAGAGGCCTCTGGGGACTGACTTGGCAGTAATTAAAATCATGTGAGAGTGGTCTAAAAAACCTGAAAGTCATTATTAATTTACAGTGAGAAATCCAGCCCTTTATTCAGTTATTTATTCCATGCATGTTTATTGAGTGCTGACCTAAGCCAGGCCGTTCATGCATAACCCTAAAGTTCTTTCTGGAAGGTAGCATATAGTCTTCAGGCAGGAAACAAAAATCACACCGGTTATTTTAACAGAATTTAATATAGAGAGTATTTAGCTAGGTATAGTGAGTGACCAAAGAACCCAAAAACTGAAAAGGGAACTCCAAGGCATCATGACGGTAGTCGTCTCAGACAGCAGCTACCACAGGTGGGGGGACAAAGAGGGGAAAAAAATGGAATTATTAAAACGTAGAAGCTCGGAGGGGGGAATCACATGGGGCTGAAAATCAGCTGCCCCAGGAAAGGGCACCTGCCAGCTGAGGCTGGTGTCTGAGCTCAGCGTGGGGGGTGCCTCACGGACGCGGGACCCAGATCCCCGAGGAAGGGATGCTGGCTGGGTCTGTGGGAGTCAGAAAAACTGCGCAGTAGATTTAGTTGCTGCAACAGGAAGGAAATGCTGTGAAGAAACGTGGAGGATGCCATTCACAGGATCAGGAAGCCAACAGGAAGCCAGCAGGGGCGTGAGGGAAGAAATAAGTCCCTACTTCCTTAGCTCTGAATCTTCCTCTGACACCTCCTGTGGGCAGAGCCCAACAGGGAGCCACCGACCACCGAGCAGAAATGTGGTTTGTAGAGCCCCAGCATCACAAAGACAGGTGGGAGTGGGGTGGGGGGTGGGTTTAGACACGGTATCTCAATAACTGACATCTCCAAGGAAGTTTGAGGTGAGTGAGGCTGAGCAGATCCCTTCCCCCGCAGCCTCACTTCCAGTTCACACAAAAGCAAGTGTCTGACCAGATTCTGTCACACGCAGAGACATTTAAAAAAATTTTTTTTTTTAAAATATTTTATTTATTTATTCGACAGAGATAGAGACTGCCAGCAAGAGAGGGAACACAAGCAGGGGGAGTGGGAGAGGAAGAAGCAGGCTCATAGCGGAGGAGCCTGATGTGGGGCTCGACCCAGAACGCCGGGATCACGCCCTGAGCCGAAGGCAGACGCTTAACCGCTGTGCCACCCGGGCGCCCCACGCAGAGACATTTATTAAACATGCATTCGTTAGCAAGCGGGCACAAAAGTCCCTGCAGCCTGTTTCTAGGCCCGAGGAAGTCCCAGCTCTCAGCCTACTGCTTGCGTAAGAGGGCCACTCAAGGCCCATGCAACATTCTAGAAGTATCAGGGAACCAGAAATTCTCCAAAACTCAAGGTCGGACCAAAACCTCGGGTGCCATCTCGCAGGTGCAGGCTAGAGGCCTTGCTAGCCTCATCACCTCCTCACGTATGGAACATACGGAAATCTGCAGATCCTGAATCCCTTGAATTTCACCAAGAGCCTGTTTCTAACTTTCATCGTGCTGTTGAACAAGCCACCAATTTCATCCATGAAAACCCATTTCTGACTCCATTTTGCTCATTAGCAGCACCTCAGGTATTGATGGAGCCCTTGTGATCTTGCATTTGGATGCGGCCTTTCTGAGGCCAAGCTAACTGCTGAACTGGAGGGTTTTTTTTTGTTTTTTAAGATTTTATTTATTTGACACAGAGGCAACACAAGCAGGGGGAGTGGGAGAAGAAGCAGGCTTCCCACTGAGCAGAGAGCCTGATGTGGGGCTCGATCCTAGAACGCCGGGATAATGACCTGAGCTGAAGGCAGATGCTTAACGACTGAGCCACCCAGGTGCCCCTGGAGGGGGGATTTTTGATGGGGGGGAAAAGGCTGCTAACACTGACATAATATCACAACGCTCAGGTTACAAGTATTTCAAAAATAAAATGCAGACGTCGTAAGTTTGGGGTCTTTCAAACGCCATTTATTTATTTATTTACGATTTTTTAAAAGTGGGCTCCACACCCAACGTAAGGCTCGAACTCAAGACCCTGAGATCCAGAGTCACGGCTCTACTGACTGTGCCAGCCAGGCGCCCCATAATAAGTTCGTTTGTACCAGGCACTGCCAGGATTTGGTGGTGGACCAGCAGCAGTCCTCACTCTGAAGAAGCTCGCAGCTTGGAGACAGAGGATAAAAGAGGTGACTGCAGTTCGCGCCAAGAGTGCGGAAGGGGGTCCGCCAGCCTGGGCTGGGCACTCGGTCAGCAAACCTCTCCTGTAGATTGAGTTTCGAGATAAAATACAGGACGCCCAATTCAATCTGCATCTCAGATGAACAATGAATATTATTTTAGTATAAGTACTCATATCTTATTTGTGAAATCTGGCAACCCGACTACTAGGCAAAGTGAGAAGGGAATCCAAACAGGGCAGAGTTTCTCTTGGTGAGCACGGATCAGTCAAGACAGGAGGGTGAGGTGGTTTCAGGTTCCGTGCTAGAATTATCCATTCCCATCTACCTCCCTGGACAAGCCCAGGTGTTTCGAGGTCGGGGGTTCCCTTCTCCGAGCGGTGCTGGTTCCAAGCCATGTATGGTCTCCGAACAACCCTTTTATTGCAGAGTAGAACTCTTCTGCCAGCACATTCTTTCTCAGACTGACCCCCAAGGAGCTGGTTATGGTTAAGTTCACATAATGGCAACTCCATTTTGTTTCCTTCTTCTTTTTTTTTTTTTTTTTTAAAGATTTTTTAAATTTCTTTATTTGACAGAGATAGAGACAGCCAGCGAGAGAGGGGACACAAGCAGGGGGAGTGGGAAAGGAAGAAGCAGGCTCATAGAGGAAGATCCTGATGTGGGGCTCGATCCCATAACGCCGGGATCACGCCCTGAGCCAAAGGCAGACGCTTAACCGCTGTGCCACCCAGGCGCCCCTGTTTCCTTCTTCTAAGGAGGTCCCTGGAATGGTGTGTGTGTGTGCTCACGGCCTGCCTTCCCTTTTTCCACTGGTGGCTGATCTCATTTTCCTCTTAACACTCAGGTTAAGAAACTTGCCCAGGGCTAGCGATCTGGAACTTAATCTCACCTCTGGCTTCAAGACCTGTGCCCTTTTACTGTAAGTAGCTGTTGGGTGAAGTGGAGAACACAGGGCCTGGAGTCAGAGGGCTTGGGCCTTGTGCACAAATGGAAACATCAGAGACAAGGTCAGGAGCATGGGGAGGGCTTCAGTGTTCAAGAGCTACATATGTTTGGCAGCTCATGCAGGCTGATCTAACAGAACCTTTTGATAAACTGGAACTCTGGGCGTGCAGAGCGACCCAAGGCTTGACCCTGTTAGTGATGCCCCAGCTGCAGGTGGAACAGCAATTAAAAGAGCAGATTTGGGGTCAAGGGCAGGAGACCCTGCTGGTGGGACCTCAGGGCACATAGAGCTCCCACTTCACCTTTGCAGAACTAGCCCTGTCTTTCTAGGTGTGGCCTGGCAAGGCCTATGGTCATCTGGAAGATTCGGGGGATGGAGGGCAGGTGCATGATCCGCCTGAGGCATCACAATTTTCGAGTCTACCAGGCTGGGGCCACACGCTGATGACAGGGCAGGGGGCAGAGGTGAAGCGAGCATAGGCTTTATGGCCAGCCAGGTAGGAACCTCAGCACTAGCTGTGTTCTAGGGTGACTAGATAATGTCTGATTAGCAATTTTCCCATATCAAAATGAGAATTACACTATCTACCTGTTGGGGTTGTTTTAAGAATTAAAGATACAGGCGCCCGGGGGCACCTGGGTGGCTCAGTTCGTTGAACATCTGCCTTTGGCTCAGGTCATGATCTCAGTGTCCTGGGATCGAGTCCCCACATTGGGCTCCCTGCTCAGCGGGAAGTCTGCTTCTCCCTCTCCCTCTGCTGCTCCCCCTGCTTGTGCTCTCTCTCTCTCCCTCTGTCAGGTAAATGAATAAAATCTTTCTTTAAAAAAAAAAAAAAAGATACAGGAGCCCTGGGGGCTCAGTCGGTTAGATGTCTGCCTTTCACCTCAGGTCATGATCCCGGGGTCCTGCGATCGAGTCCTGCATTGGCCTCCCTGCTCAGCGGGGAGTCTGCTTCTCTTCCCCCCCCCCC
>NC_048238.1:34615441-34664133 GCF_002007445.2 Ailuropoda melanoleuca
AGCCAGCGAGAGAGGGAACACAAGCAGGGGGAGTGGGAGAGGAAGAAGCAGGCTCAT
Source organism: Ailuropoda melanoleuca (assembly GCF_002007445.2). Lineage (NCBI taxonomy): Eukaryota > Metazoa > Chordata > Mammalia > Carnivora > Ursidae > Ailuropoda > Ailuropoda melanoleuca. The sequence goes on from NC_048238.1 coordinate 34,615,499, forward strand.
AGCAGAGGAGCCTGATGTGGGGCTGGATCCCATAACGCCGGGATCACGCCCTGAGCCGAAGGCAGACGCTTAACCGCTGTGCCACCCAGGCGCCCCTCAAATAAAATCTTTAAAAAAAAAAAAGGAATTAAAGATAATATATCTAAATGCCTAGCACGGTGTCTGGCAGTTGTCATTCAATATGAAATAGTGCTACTGGTAATAGTGATGATGATGGAAGGTATGGTCGTGCTAGAGGTAATGGTGGTGGTGGTGATGGTGATGGAGGTGGTGATGGAGATGATGGAGATGATGGAGGTGATGGAGGTGATGGTGATGGAAGTAATGGTGGTAGTGATAGAGGTGATGATGGAGGTGATGGTGATAGGGGTGATGATTATGGAGATGGTGGTGGTGGTGGTGGAGGTGAAGGTGGTGGTGCCAGCAGAGCTTGCAGCTGTTCACATTATGTTGAAGGTAGTGAACCCCTGTTGAAACTTATTCAGAGGGACTGGACCAAGTATTTGTTACTATTGTTTTTAATTTATCAATACCTTTTTTTTTAAAGATTTATTTTATTTTATTTATTTGACAGAGAGAGATACAGCCAGCAAGAGAGGGAACACAAGCAGGGGGAGTGGGAGAGGAAGAAGCAGGCTCATAGCCAGAGGAGCCTGATGTGGGGCTCGATCCCACAACGCTGGGATTACGCCCTGAGCCGAAGGCAGACGCTTAACCGCTGTGCCACCCAGGCGCCCCTATCAATACCTTTTAAAAAGATTTGATTTATTGGAGAGAGAGAAAGGGCACACGAGCAGGGTGTAGGGGCAGAGGGAGTGGGAGAAGCAGACTCCCCTCTGAGCGGGGAGCTGGGACTCCGGGATCATAACCTGAGCTGAGGCAGACCTTTAACCAGCTCAGCCACCCAGGCGCCTCTGTTCCTTTTAATTTGCATACCCTACTCCCATTATTTACTCCTTTTCTATGGTTAATTACTCTTTTTAGTTTAATGTGTATATTTAATTTGTATTTTCTCTTAGAGAATATATATTGTTTTATGTATGTTATGTTTCTTTTACTTTTTTATTTTTTAAAAGATTCTGTTTTATTTTTTTTTTTAAAGATTTTGTTTGAGAGAAAGCTGGAGCGGTGGGAGAGGCACAGGGAGAGGGAGGAGCAGACTCCCCGATGAGCACAGAACCCAGTGCAGGGTTCTATTCCAGGACCCTGAGATCATGACCTGAGCCTAAGTCAGACCCTTAGTAGACTGAGCCACCCAGACACCCCTAAAGATTTTATTTTTAAGTAATCTTTCTGATGTAAGATATGCACTAGGGTTCGAAGCCGACAGCCAAGATTCTTGAGATGTCTTTGGTGCAAAAAGGTGATTTTATTTAAGCATGGGGACAGGACCTGTTGGCAAAAAGAGCTGTACTGGGGTCATGAGGAGTGGCCCATTATATACTTGCAAGTTGGGAGGGGGTTAAGGATAGCTAAGTCTCTAAGGAATTTTGGAAGCAAGGTTTCCAGGGCCTTGAGAGGGCTAGCTGCTGTTGGGAAATTGTCATTTATTACCGTCTAATAAACCTTAGTCATGAGACCCTTCAGATGTATATTGGTGGGCCATATGCTTGGGGGATGAATGATTGCCAGCATGTATCTTTTGGGGGTCAGGCTAAGATTGCCTTTTGCCCTCAGCAAAGTGTTAACTTCGAGGCAGTTGAGTCCCTAGAGGAATGTCACTCTGCCTGTTTGAAGGACTGTAGGTAGTAAGAAAATTTAATAATTTTTCTTTGCCTTTCTTTCCCAAGGCACTTTACTCCCCGTGTGGATCTTTTTTTTTTTTTTTTTTAAGATTTTATTTATTTATTCGACAGAGACAGCCAGTGAGAGAGGGAACACAAGAAGGGGGGAGTGGGAGAGGAAGAAGCAGGCTCATAGCGGAAGAGCCTGACGTGGGGCTCGATCCCCTAATGCGGAGATCACGCCCTGAGCCGAAGGCAGAAGCTTAACCGCTGTGCCACCCAGGCGCCCCTCCCCGTGTGGATCTTGAACTCACAGCCCAGTGATCAAGAGTCTCGTGCTCCACCAGCTGAACCAGCCAGGAGCCCCTCTGTTTCTTTAATTTTTAAAAGTCAACTTTATCGAGGTATAATTTACATGCAAAAATGTTCCTATAAAAAAAGTTCCCATTTTAAGCATACATTTTGCTGAGTTTTGATAAATGTATATACCCATGTAACCACACCGTAATTGACATACTGATCACTTCCATCACCGTGCAAAGTTCCCTCGTGTCCATTTGCAGTCAGCCCCCTCCCTAAGCAGCACAAATCTGCTTTTTCCAACTAGGTATTAGTTTTGCCTATTCTAGAACTAAATGGACATAAAAGTATAGGGCATACTCTTTTATATCTGGCTTTTGTTCAGTATAACATTTTTGGGATTCATGTATGTTACTGCATGTGTCAAGTTTGTTCTTTTTATCGTCGAGTACTGTTTTATTGTATGAATATACCAGAATGTGTTTCTCTATTCTCCCATTGATATATTTTAAATTTATGGATATTATTTTACATATGTCATTCAGTTTCTTAGTTCAGGTATCTCATTGTAAGCTCTACCTTCCAGCTTTTTAAATTTCTCCCAAGTTGTGGTAGGTAGAGTGGACTTGTTTGGACCCTTTAATGGTGGGGAACCAGCAGGGGTCCTTTTGGCCTGACTAACCTTAGGTAGTGCCGTCTTAAAACCTTCCTTTTATTTATACTAAATTTATTTACTGAATTTATCTATCTATCCTTAAAAACAACCAACCAACCAACCCAGTTCACCCATTTCTTACTAACCATCTAAAGATTTCCACCTGCTGGGACAAGTCCTGTGACTCTCCCCTTCCTGTTTCCTCTTTGTTTTGCTCCTATCAATATTCCCTTTATTCACCTTACTCCTTAATAACTGTTTAAAACTTTTCCACCTTGTTGGGAAGCTTCTCTGGACTGTTGGGCCTCTCCCCATTGGCTTGTTAATTAACCTAATGTTTCTATTAGCATCTGTAAGACCCCTGAGGGGCAGCCGAGACTGCAAATTCGATGTGGCTGCGGGATCTGACCTTTGGTTTTGCAACAAACAGGTTACACGGTACCCTGACCTGGGTCATGGGCCTATTTGGCCAGTTAATATCTCGGTCGTCTTAAAACCGGTCCCAGACGCCTTGCCTAGGAAGCATATCAGCTGCTTCATCAGGGTGTTCCACTTGGCATTGGTACAGGGTTAAGGACAGTTCCCTTTCTAGGGTGGCTTTTACCCAGTCCACCAGGCTGGCTGTTCCCCGGGAATGTCTGGATCACGTAATAGCCATCTGCGACTGTTCCACAGTGATCTGTGGGTCCTGCATCAACCCAGACACGCTCTCCCACCCAGCAGCATTCAGACCAAAGACACCGGCCCCAATCAGTTACTACCCCCAAATCCAGTCAGTGAAGCTTCCTGGGCAGCTGAGGATACTGATCTGAAATGAAAACAACTCTTTCACACTTCATCTTCTTGGTTTTGTCCTCCCCCAATGCTGCCTATGTTCTTGGTGATCAGCGGTCTTAGAGGTATTTTCAGGGGTCCCTGCATACATTTTCTCTTGCGGGGAAGCTTTGAAGCTAGTGGCTGAAGCTCAGAGTCTCCGAAATCTGAGTTTGGACTAGCCTCAAAGTCTGCCCCAGCTCCTCTCTTTTACTTGAGCTGTTACGGATCACAATGACCAAGGGATTGAATATTTTGCCTTTTACTTATCAATTTGCATTTCCTGATGCCTCCGGTGAACCAACTCCCCAGACTTGGCTCCATCTCTAAATTCTGCTGGTAACTCTCTGCCTTTAGTCACGAGCGCAGCACAGCTCCTGCTCCACATTGTGCGTGAACATGAGGCCATCCAGGCATCAGAGCTTTCTTATCCTTTGCCCTTTCCTCCTCCTCTTTCCAAACCACCTGTTTCTGTGAGTCAGCGCTAGCAAATACCACGTCACTGACACCACCTAAACAGGAAAGACCTCAGCTATTCACTGTGTAGGGAAAACCCCACTTCTTCCCTGTTGTGTGTTTCTTCCCTGTCTCCTTCACTAGACACACAGAGCACTTGACATCTGACGCTTCCGGTCACCGAATGTGTGGTGTTCCCCACACCAAGCAATTCTCCGTGCCACCAGCTCGGTGTCCTGCAGTTCAACTCCCTTGTGACATGATCTACCTGGGGACACCGTCAGATCCCACAGGGTAAGGGATCAGTCCTGTAAGACTGTCCCCCCACCCCACCGCCCCCAACTTCAGACACCAGTTCCAAGTCCAAGGCTGTCACCTGTGCTTCTGACCTCCTGGCTACAGGTTGGAAGTTCCCATGACTTCCTCCTCGGGTTTGATTAATTCAGGCCTCTCAGAACTCATTTTTTTTTAAAAGATTTTATTTATTTATTTGACAGACAGCCAGCAAGAGAGGGAACACAGCAGGGGAGTGGGAGGGGAAGAAGCAGGCTTCCAGCAGAGGAGCCTGATATGGGATCACGCCCTGAGCCGAAGGCACACGCTTAACGACTGCACTACCTAGGCACCCCAGAACTCACATTTTATGTGCTAGATCTCTGGTTTATCACAAAAGGATAGAACTCAGCAACAGCTGGATGAAGACTGGTACAGACAGGGCAAGGTCTGGGGAAAGGACGAGAAGCTTCCACACCCTCTCCAGGCGCCACCATTCTGCCCGCATCTCCACATGCTCACCAACCTGGAAGCTCTCCCATCTCCATCTTTTTTGGGTTTTTATGGTGGTTTCATTACATGGGTGCGATTGATGAAATCACTGGCCATTGGAGATGGAATTCAACCTCCAGCCCCCCTCCCCCCTCCAGAAATCGGGGTGGGACTGAAAGTTCCAACTATCTAATCTTGGTTGGTTCCCCTGGCAACCAGCCCCCATCCTTAGGTTACCTGAGGGCTTTCCAACAGTCGCTCATTAACATAACTAAAGACACCTTTATGGCTCTCCTCACAGGAAATTCCAAGGTTTTTAGGAGCTCTGAACCAGGAACTATGGAGGAAGACCAAATACATATGAGAAATCTTTTGGTCATCTGAATGACCAAATATATGTTTCTTATAAATCACAGTATCACCGGTTCTTAATCCAATGGGTCCGACTCACAGGTAGTGTTAGATTGGGACCCAGTTTTTTTTTTAAGGTTTTATTTTTTTAAAAGATTTAATTTATTTATTTGACACAGAGGGAACACATGCTGGGGGGAGCTGGAGAGGGAGAAGCAAGCTGCCCACGGAGCAGAGATCCCGATGTGGGGCTTGATCCCAGGATCCCGGGATCACGACCTGAGCCGAAGGCAGAGGCCCAATGACTGAACCACCCAGGCACCCATTTAAGGTTTTATTTTCAAGTAATCTCGACACCCAACGTAGGGCTTACAACCCCGGATCAAGAGTCACATCGTACCAATGGAGCCAGCCAGGTGCTCAGATTGGGACCCAGTTTTAATTTCTGACAAGTGGCATGCCCTTGTTTTCCCTCCCCTCCACACAGGTGATCTCCAAAGCCTTGGCGGTCACGTGAGCACAGGTAGGTTGAAAAAAAATCTATTAGAATTTGGTTGAACTTTCTAAGTATGGCATAAAAGTTCTCAAATCATAAATGATTTGATGAATTTCCAAAAGTGAAAACAACACCGAACAGTGTCTTGCCCGTACCCCAGAAGCCCTCCTCCTGCCCCTTTCCATTCACTGCCCCATAGATTAATTTTGCTTTTGTGTGTGTGGTTCATATAAATGGAATCGTACTTTACGTACTGTCTTGTGTCTCCCATCTTTCACTCTCATGTTTATCTGATTTATCGATATTGTTGTCTAGTTCTAGTTTGTTCCTTCTTGTTGCTGTATGTAGTCCATTGTATAATTATACTATAATTTTTTAAAGTTTTTAATTCCAGTATAGGTAACATACAGTGTAATGCTAGTAATACTAGTTTCAGGTGTACAGTAGAGTGATCAACACTTCCACACATCACCCATGCTCATCACAAATGCCCTCCTTAATCCCCATCCCCCGTTTCACCCATCCCCCCACCCAGCTCCCCCCCCAACCATCAGTTTGTTCTCTGTAATTAGGAGTCTGTTTCTTGCTTTGTCTCTCTCTTATTTTTTTCCCTTTGCTTGTTGTTTGTTTCTTAAATTCCGTGTATGAGTATAATTATACGGTATTTGTCTTTCTCTGACTTATTTCGCCTAGCTTTATACTGTCTAGCTCCATCCATGTTGTTGCAGATGGCAAGATTTCATTCTTTTTTATGCCTGAGTAATATTCCATTATATATATGTGTGTGTGTATGTATATGTGTGTGTGTGCGTGTGTGAGTGTGTGTATACACACCACGTCTTTATCCATTCATCTATCTATGGACACCTGGGCTGCTTCCATAGTTTGGCTATTGTAAATAATGCTGTATAAACACACGGGTGCATGTATCCCTTTGAATTAGTGTTCTTGTATCCTTTGGGTAAATATCCAGTAGTGCAATTGCTGGATCATAAGGTAGCTCTATTTTTAACTTTTTGAGGAACCTCCATACTGTTCTCCACGGTGGCTGTACCAGTTCGCATTCCCACCAACAGTGCAGGAGGGTTCCTTTTTTTCCACATTCTTGCCAACACCTGTTGTTTCTTGTGGTGTTGATTTTAGCTGTTCTGACAGGTGTGAGGTAATAGCTCATTGTAGTTTTGATTTGTATTTCCCTGATGGTGAGTGATGTTGACCGTCTTTTCATGTGTCTGTTGGCCATCTGGGTGTCGTCTTTGGAGAAATGTCTGTTTGTGTCTTCTGCCCATTGTTTAAATTAGATGATTGGTTTTTGGGGTGTTGAGCTGTATGAGTTCTTTATGTATTTTGGATACTAACTCTTCATCGGATTTGTCATTTGCAAATATCTTCTCCCATTTAGGCTTTTAGCTTTGTTGATTGTTTCCTTTGCTGTGCAGAAACTTTTCATTCTGATGTAGTCCCAAGAGTTTATTTTTGCTTTTATTTCCTTTGCCTCAGGAGATGTATCTAGAAAGTAGTTGCTATGGCCAATATCAAAGAAGTTACTGCTGGTGTTCTTGTCTAGGATTTTTATGGTTTCAGGTCTTACATTTAGGTCTTTAATCCATTGAGTTTATTTTTGTGTATGGTATAAAAAAGTGGTCTAATTTCATTCTTTTGCTTGTGGCTGTCCAGTTTTCCCAACACCATTTGTTGAAGGAACTTTTTCCCATTGCATATTCTTGCCTCCTTTGTCAAACATGAATTGACCATATTATTGTGGGTTTATTTCTGGATTTTCTGTTCTGTTCCATGGATCTATGTGTCTATTTTTGTGCCAGTACCATGCTGTTCTGATTACAGCAGCTTTGTAACAGAACCTGAAGTCCGGAATTGTGATGCCCCCATAATTACAGCACAATTTATTCATTGCCCTGTTGATGGGCATTTGGGTAATTTCCAATGTTAACCTTAAAAATTAAACTCTCAGTTATTTCACCAGCAAAAATGAGTTTATTCAGGAGTAGCAGAGAATTGCAATTCTGGACATGCAGGTTATGGCAAAATGAAATATATTTGTTGTACATTTTGATATATAACCTTGATCAAGTTAAGGAAGTTTCTTTATATTCCTAATTTGTTAGGTTTACTGATATTAAGCCATTATTGAATTTCTGGGATAAAAACTTTATCGTGATGGATTTTTAAACAAACCTGTCGAATTTGGTTCCTAGTATTTTGTTTGGAATTTGTACATCTGTATTCATCAATGACAAAGCCTTATAAGTATTTTTTTTAAAGATTTATTTATTTGAGGGAGAGGAAGAGCAGGGATAGGGGCAGAGGGAGTGGGAAAGAGAATCTCAGGCAGACTCTTCACTGAGCAGGGAGCCTGACACAGGGCTCGATCCCATGACCCTGAGATCATGACCTGAGCTCAAATTAAGTCAGATGCTTAACCAGCTGAACCACCCAGGTGCCCCAAGTGTTACAAGTATTAAAAAAAATTATCAGTAGCTAGTTCTTGAATTAAGATCAGACTGGCCTCAAAAAATGGGCTGGACAGCTTACGCTCTTTTTCTAATCCCTGAAACAATTTGTGTAAAATAGGAATTAAGCATTTCTTGAAACTTTTCATAGAACTCAGCTGTAAAACCACCAGGGCCTGGAGTTCAAGGGGGAGGAGATGTCTTTGACTACCATTTCAGTCTCTTCAGACTTGGTGGCCTGGAATTAGTCATCTTCTTGATGAGATTTTGGCATTTTATATATTTCTAGGATTTATTTCATTTTTGTTTTTAATTTTATTAGTGCAGTTACTCAAAATGCTTTTTCTTGGGGAGCTCGGGTGACTCAGTCGGTTGAGCATCTGCCTTTGGCTCAGGTTGTGATCCTGTGGTCCTGGGATTGAGCCTTGCATCGGGCTCCCTGCTTGGTGGGGAGCCTGCTTCTCCCTCTCCCACTCCCCCTGCTTGTGGTGTATCTCTCTCTCAAATAAATAAAATCTTTTAAAAAAATGCTTTCTCTTTTTTAGTCGTCACTTTTGTGTCTGTAGTTATTTCTTCCTTATCTTTCTATATTTTATTTATTCACATCGTCTCTCTTTTATTCTTGATAATGCTTGCCAGAGGTCTGTTTTTAAAAAATCTGTCACAGAACCGGCTTTTGACTTTTAAAATAATGCCCATGGTTTTTGTTGCTATTCTGTATTTTACAGAGTTCTGCCAGGATCAAGCCAATTATTTGCAGTTGCTTTCAATAAAAGCTAAATGTGCAAACTGAAGGTCAACTCATTTTGATGTATCAATAATTGGTAACTACGTCTGCCACAATATAGTCTCACCAAAGCTGCAGTTATTCCAGAAAGATGGTCAAATTGTTACCTTGGCCACAGTACATATATCAGGGAACCATTCACAGGAAGACCTGAGAGTAGAGCCTAATATTGAAATGACAGCAGTATTGTTGATACATGCCAGGATTCGCTAGGATTAGCAGTTTATTTAACAAACGCACCTCCTTCTCCCTGGGAAGGGCCATGAAATCCTGGCCAAAAATTTTGCAGGACCAATCCAGAGAGAGGACTTTCAGATTATGATAGACTCCTTTGCAGAATCACTTGACATACTCAGCTCTGTGCGTTCACCTGCTCAGATCTTCAACAGGCAATTTCCAGCATGGGCATGGCAAGTCACTTCTCTCTGGTAATGGGTCTACCTTTGCCTCAGTTGAGTATAGACGATTTATGGACAGGAACCTCATCCCACTGTTGCCAGCCTCCCCCGTGCTCCCCGATAAGGGGCAGGTGATAAAGCTGGTAAAGGGAGCTGAGGATGCTCTGAAGTCGATTACAGGAAAGATGAGCCGTAAGACATGCCAGGTTTCTCCCTGCCCAAAACGTCACACGCTGTTCAGCTTTTACAGCCAGTCCTGCTGCATGAGCGGGGGGGAACATCCATCAAGAATAGTCTTAGCTGCCTCCACACAGGTAAATAAGTATGATGTCTGAATGCCATTCTGGCTGTAACTATATTTCACTTCTTTTTACCCTGTGAGTTAGTCTTTGCTAAGCTTGCAGGGTCAGGTCCAGGGTGGGGTCTGCTGCTAGAGTAATTGATGCCGGGACCCTCACGGCGCATGGGGGTCAGTGTGGCATTGTCCGATTGGCCAGTGGTAAAATCGCCCTCTCGGGGTCACTTGAGGAACACAAACCAATAAAGATGTCTTCTTCACAGTCACTGGTGGTGGTTTTTCAGAGACTCACGTGGAACTGCTCAAAGCTGTGAGGATGGGGGCGCCTGAGTGGCTCTGTCCGTTGAGGATCCAACTCTTTTTTTTTTTTTTTTAAGATTTTATTTATTTATTCAACAGAGAGACAGCCAGTGAGAGAGGGAACACAAGCAGGGGGAGTGGGAGAGGAAGAAGCAGGCTCCCAGCAGAGGAGCCAGATGTGGGGCTCGATCCCACAACGCCGAGATCACACCCTGAGCTGAAGGCAGACCCTTAACCACTGTGCCACCCAGGCGCCCCGATCATCTAACTCTTGATGTCGGCTCAGGTCATGATTTTGGGGTCATAAGATCGAGCCCTGCATCGGGCTCTGTGCTGGGCATGGGGCCTGCTTAAGATTCTCTCTCTCCCCCTCTCCTTCTGACCGTCCCATCCCCGCTCCCCCCTCCCCCGCTGTGTGTGCTCTTTCTCTCAAAATAAATAAAATAATTTTTTTAAAAATTAAAATTAAGGGACGCCTGGGTGGCTTGTTAGTTAAGTGTCTGTCTTTGGCTCAGGTCATGATCCAGCGTCCTGGAATCGAGTCCTGCATTGGGCTCCTTGCTCAGCCAGGAGCCTGCTTCTCCTCCTCCCTTTGCCCCAGCTTGTGCTGTCTCTCTCTCTGTCTGACAAATAAGTAAATAAAATCTTTTAAAAACTAAATTTAAAAAAATAAAAGGGTGTGAGGTTGGAAGCAATAACTCCTTAGTCATTGCAATTATACCCAGTGTTTCACTTTGGTACTGAAGAGGATTACTATAAAAAGGTTGTAATGGGCTGGGTTTCCTGGATTAAGAGCATATTTAGTGGGTTTTTAAAAAATTTTAAAAAAATTTTTTTGACAGAGACCGGGTGTGTGAGCGAGGGTTGGGGGTTAGTCGAGGGGCAGAGGGAGAGGAGAGAGAATTCTGACATGGGGCTTGATCCCACAGCCCCGACATCATGACCTGAGCTGAAATGAAGAGTTGGACGTTTAACCAACTGAGCCACCCAGGCGCCCCAAGAGTATGTTTAGTGTTATAAAAGAAACTGCCAAACTGTGCCTAAGTGGCTGTACTACTTTGCACTTCTAGCAGCAATGAATGGGAGTTCCTGTTGCTCCACATCCTTGCCAGCACTTGATGTTGTTGGTGTTACAGGTTTGGGCCATTCTAACAGGTGCATGGTGGTATCTCATTATTCTTTTGCTTGCATTTCCCTGATGATACATGATGTGAAGCTTCTTTTCACGTACTTAATCCCATCTGTTTATCTTCTTTGGTAGGGTGTCTGTTAAGATCTTTGGCTCATGTTTTCAATCTAGTTTTGATTTTTTTTTTATTGTGGAATTTAAAGAGTTCTTTGTATATTTTGGGTAACAGTCTTCTGCGAACCTTTTCTCCCAGTCTGTGGCTCGTCTGCTCATCCCTTACATTGTCTTTTGCAGACCAGAACTTTGTAATTGGAATGATGTCTGACTTACCAATTATTTCTTTCATGGATTCTGCCTTTCGTAGTGTATCTAAAAACTCATCACCACAGGGGCGCCTGGGTGGCTCAGTCGGTTAAGCATCTGACTTTTGGTTTGGGCTCAGGTCATGATCTCAGGGTCGTGAGATCGAGCCCCGTGTCAGGCCCCACGCTCAAGCTCGGAGTTGGCTTGAGATTCTCTGCCTCTCCCTCTGCCTCTCCACCTACTTGTGTGCTCTCTCTCTCTCTCTCTCAAATAAATAAATAAATAAATAAAATCTTTTTAAAAAGTCATCACCACACCTAAAGTCATCAAAAAACTTCTTCATCACCTCAAACGGAAACTTTGTAACCATCAAGCACTCTCTATTCCCCCTTCTCCAGCCCTTGGTGACGCATTTCACCTCCCGTCTCTCTGAATTTGCCTGTTTTAGATACGTCACGGAAGTAGAATCACACAGTATCTGTTCTGCTGTGTTTGCCTTATTTCACTTAGCATAATTGATCCATGCTGTAACGCATCAGAATTTCCTCCTTTGTATGGCTGAGTAATGTCGCATAGTAATGTCGCCCCAAGAAAGTAGTGTCAATGGGTTCATTTTGTTGATCCATTTTGTTGATCCGTTTATCCATCGATGGACTCGGGTTGTTTCCATCTTTGGACTTTTCCAGTAATGCTATGAACATGGTTGGACAATGTCGGCATGCTCTATTTGAGTTTTTAGGGTTTTTTTTAAGATTTATTGATTTGAGAGAGCGTGCGCGTGTGAGAGCTGGGGGATGGGCAGAGGGAGAGCGGCAGACTCCGTGCTGAGTGGAGAGGCTGACCCGAGGCTCGATCTTAGGACCTTGAGCTGAAGACCTGAGCCAAACACGACAGTCAGATGCTCAACCGACTGGAGCCACCTAGGCACCCCTCTAATTGAGTTCTTGCTTCTAATTCCTTTGGGTCCATATCCGAGGATCGAATTGCTCAGTCATATGAGCGCGTTACTGTCTTAAGCACTCTTCTAGGTGCTTTACATTCCACAAAGAAAAGGAAAGAGAGAAGCGAGAAAAGAAAAAGGCAGCACAGATAGAGAACTCTTTTGAACATTCTGCTCCTTTGGGAAGCAGAGACATGGGGCGGTAGCTGCAAGAGGAGGCAGGCTCACGGGGAAGTTCTTTAAGACGGAAGAAACCAGAAAGATTTGTATGCTAGTGAGACTGATGGAGTAGTGAGGGAAGGATGAACGCCGCAGGAGAGAGAGGAGAAAAGGCCCCTTGCTGTGTGGACGACAGGGCATGGTGTTGGCTTGCCTCACACTCCGTTCCCCGTGGCCGGACAGGCACGGCAGAGGCTGTGGCAGGGTAGCTGGGGGCGTGGAGGCTGCAGAAGTCCTCTTGAGCGGGCTGGGTCAGCCAGGGGCTAAGGCCGTCCGCCTCGAGTGAGGATGGAGGAGAAGGTGTTGGAGGTATGAGGACACTGCAGGACGTGGGAGCTTGTCCCCTACGAAAGCGGAGGGGTAAATGGACTGGGCAAATAACCGGAGGATGAGTGGGCAGCATTTACGGTGCAAAAGAAATTCACGGTCATTAACTTAAAGGGGCCCCATCAGCGTGCTTGGGGGCTTTTCTCCACCTGTGTGGGGGCCGGAGCAGGTGCGGGAGCTGGTGTGAGCAGTGCTGTGGTGCTGTGCCGTGAGCACAGGGAAGTGGACAGGGGTAAATGGAGGGTTCTGCCCCATTGTGGTAGCAATCCTTAGTTAGGGCATTCGAGCAGCATCTGGAGGAAGCAGAGAGCATCAGGTGGAGGAGGGACAGTGGAAAGGCAGAGCGTCAGTGATGCTGGAAGGATGGTGCATTGGGACGACATCAGAGCGGGAGTCCCAAGGACATGAGCTGGACAGTCAGGAAGCCATAGAAAGAGGGATGCATGACACCAAGTTGGAGGAGAAGCGGGCAGCGTTCAGGTATAGACATAAGCCTTTGCTGTGGCGGTGACTGAGGGAGGCCGGGGACGAGAGCAGTGGGGGAGAGGGGGGCAGAGAATGGAGAAGCCTGGCTGACGGAAGATCATCTCCCCATAGATGGACCTGGCTCCCTCTGGGATTAACACCTGCTTCTGATACTCTGAATGCCATCAATAAAGATCAGGGGGCAGACCTGTGTTCTTTGCCCCTCCCCCAGCAGGGGTTGACGGAGTGGGGGAGGCTGTGGGCCGGAGACAAAGATCACCGCCACCCCCACCCCCCAGCCTTCACCCCACTCTCTTCATCGGGGTCACATGTTCATCAAGCACCCATTATATGCCAGGCAACAACACTTAACACTTTATTTCCTATGTGCCCAGAAGTTTATGTTTCTCTTATTTAACTCTCAATACCTGAGAGGAAAGTACTGTGGGTTTTTCGTTGCTGTTTTAAGGAGGCTCTGTGCCTGGAGTGGAGCCCAACGCGGGGCCTGAACTCAGGACCTGGGCCGAGATCAAGAGTCTGACACTTAAGTGACTGAGCCCCCCCCAGGCGCCCCAAGAAAGTAGTGTCAATGGGTCCATTTTACAACTGAGAAAAATGGAGGCTCAGAATATAGAAAGCCTGGTCTGGGGATTGCAGAATCTGAACCCTTCAACAGGCAGCCTCTCCTGCAGGGCCATCTGGAGTTGAACCAGATCCAGCCCCTGACCTCAGGCGTGTAAACAAGTAATTGTAGAATTTAGCACTTTTTTGTTCTTTCAGGCTCCCCCAGGCTGCCTCTCCTGGGAAGCCCAGACCCCACCCTCTCCCTTCTCCAGCAGCTAGGGTAACCCAAGGCCTGGGTTGCCCAGGACCCAGGGTTTTCTGGGCCTCTGGACTTCCAGTGCTAAACTCAGGACAATCCGGGGCCTGCCAAGATGGTTTGGTCTCCCCAGCTGCGGCTCACCCACGGGCTGCTGCTCTAGGTTTTTCCCCCCTTTCTCCTTCAGTGGCTTTGCTCATCTCCTGCATGGCATTTGTTTTGACCTCCACTGTTTCCTCGGGGGCCACGAGTACTTCTGGATTCCCCTCTGGGAGCCCAGCACTGGGGCAGGGGGGCGATGAGAGGCTGCAGTGAAGGGTTGGAATGGGCACTTTTGGATAAATGCCCTCTGGGTGCCCATAGTCGACCAGAACATCACCCCCAAACAGACACATCATTCACATCAACGGGCTAGAACATTCTGGGCTTGGCTAACACCTGGGGAGAAAGAAAAGGGCAATCTCTCAGGCAGGTTCCCCTTTCAGTTCATTCATTCATTCATCAAATACTTGTTGAGCACCTGTGGGCTGGTTCCGCTCTAGGCAGCAATGAACAGACCAGACCGAATCCCCGACTAGTGTTCCCTGGTCTCCTAAAGCATTTGTCTCCCCGTCTCCTTGGTTTAAAAAAAAAAAAAAAAGGCAGCGCTGAAAGTCTTCCCGTGTAATTCAGTCCCCAACACCTAGCATGGGGTGTGCTCCATAGATGTCCGATAAACTTGGAATGAATGGCTGTTCGAAAGATCTCGGGTTCTGACATAATGGTGTAAGTTCCATCCTGAGAGGTCCGCTAACTTTCATAAGGTATCCCCATGCGGAAGGCAGGTGTGCCCCAGAGGGACAGGAGCCAACTGCGCTTAGTGCGAAGGTGACCGCGGTTGCAAGATGCAGGTCCGTGAGGGGTAAGGTGCCATGACAAAGCGAAGGGGACCTCAGGGAAGCCGAGGGGAGTCAGGCTGGCATGCGGCCCCAGAGAAGCAGGGCCCACAGAAAGCACCGAGCAGCTGGGGGAGAAGCCTTGGGGGAGGGTGAGCACTGTTAAAGGGAAAATGGTGGCACTTGTTAAAGATGGCGGCGGACTTCATTTAGGACCTTCCTGAGGTGCGTGAGGACCACTGCAATGGAGTCTAGCACTGGGGGAGAGAGAGATGGTGTTGCTTTCAAATACAACAGGACAGGTGGAGATTTATGGCCAAGGAGTAGGGCGGGAGTCACTGGAATGACCAAGAGGAAATGCCAGGGGTAAAGGGTATCCTGGCTAAACCAACTTGATGGGATTTTTGCTGCAGGCAGGCCAGGGTGATGGGATATTGAGGGCGGGGAGTGAGAAATTTGATCAGATAGCGAGGGTGGGGGATTTCAGCTGGACTGACTCATCAGGGTTCTTGCTAAAACTGGATTAAGCGGGCAGAGCCACTGGGCCAAGGACAGAGCCCAAGGTTGGGGCCTAGTGGGAAAGAATTCTTGGAGGAGCCTGACTCAAAGTTTGGTCAAAGGAGAGAGTCTTTGTCCTCACAAAGAAAGGCATTTGCAGCTGCCACCCTCTGCTGGCCCTGAAGAGGGGGACTGGGAGGAGGGTGCTGGCAGGGGGAAAGAGCTCAATTTTCCTCAGAACAAATCCTGGTCCCACGCTGAACACATGTCACCCAGGAAGGAACGTGAGCACTGGGGCTGACAGACTGGTTTCACATCCAGCTCCATCACTGACTACGTGACCTTGGGCGAGTCACTCGGCTGCCGCGTGCCTCACTTTCCCTGTTTGGCAAATGAGGGTGATGCTGACTCCGGACGGTTGTTTTAAGGATCTTCTAGGCCAGTGGTTCTCAGGTCTTCAGAACAGCAGCATTACCTGGGAACGGGTTAGAAATGCAAATTCTCCCTATGCCCTAGACCTGCCGAACAGAAACCCCAGCTGCTTTAACAAGCCTCTAGGGGATTCCGATGCACTTGGTGCCCGAAACACCCTGCTGGGTCAGGTCAGTGCGGGGAACAAACCCCACGTAGGTGAGCAGTTCTTTTTCTCTGCCCCATCACACAACCAGGGGAGCGGATCTCAGGCCTGCCTTCCCGGTGCACGTTAGAACCGCCTGGCCTCTTTCCAGACCAATTACTTCAGACTCCCTAGGGGTGGGGCATGCCAGCCATCAGCCGCTTTTAAAGCTCCCCGGATGATTCCCGAGCAGCCGGCTAGCCGCTAGCCGGTGTCAGAACCCCCTGGAGGGCTTGTTAAAGGAGAGCCGGCCAGCCCCACCCCCAGAGCACCTGATTCCCTACTCTGGGGTGGGGCCCTGAGAATTTGCATTTCTTTCTTTCTTTCTTTTTTTTTTTTACATTTTTGTTGGTGGGGGAGAGTGTGTGGGGTGGGGAGGGGCAGAGGGGGAGAGAGCATCTCAAACAGACGCCCCGCTGAGTGCAGAGCCCAGCATGGGGCTTGATCCTAGACCCTGAAATCATGACCCGTGCGAAAACCGAAAGTCAGCCGCCTAACCAACTGAGTCACCCGGGCGCCCCGAGAATTTGCATTTCTGACAAGCTGCCAGGTGCCGCTGGTGCCGCTGGACTTGGACCACACCTTGAAATCCACTGCCCAGGGGGGTTAGATGAGAACGGGTAAGAGCGGAAAGAGAAGGGGCTTGAGGAGAAATCCCAGCTTCCTCCCTGCCCCCCATGTTGAATTACCATGAGCTTTGCTTGCGCATCCTTTGTTTTCATCACACTCTGTGTGCAGCGGAGGGACGAGGCAGGTTGATGTTTGTGGAGAAGCTGAGCTGTGGCGTGGGCCTCCCTCAGAGGGAGCAGGAATTATCCCCCACCATCTTTGCAGATTCCCCAGGAAAATCAAGAGGAGCCGCTTGCATTGGGGTCCCTTGGCTGGTGCGTGGAACCTCCCAGATCCCTCCCCCCAGCCCCCTTGCCTGAATTTTCTTTTCTTTCTTTCCTTTTTTTTTTTTTTATGTATTTGTCAGAGTGCACATCATGCAGGGGGAGTGGCAGGCAGAGGGAGAAGCAGGCTCCCCACCGAGCAGGGAGCCCGATGTGGGCCTCGATCCCAGGACCCTGAGATTACGATCTGAGCCAAAGGCAGATGCTTCACTGACTGAGCCGCCCAGGCGTATATCTTGCCTGTATTTTCTCAGGAGCAGGTACTTTTCTTTTACTTTTTCACTTCCCTCTGCTCCTAAGCGCCCCTAGTGGGGAGGGGAATAGGGAACCCGGAGGCTGAGGTGTTTTTCTGTGGGGTTTTCCATCGGTCTGAGTTCATTCAGTCATTCAACAATCATTTTATTCAACAAATACACATGGCTGGGTTGGGTGGGCAGGGCGTCCTGTTTTGTTCACTGCTGTATGCCCAGATGCCCGGTATCTGGAACACAGTAGGCGCTCAAGAAGGATTTGTTCGGTGAGGGGGGCCAACTGTAGGCCAGTGTGTCTCCCAGGAAAGGAAGACACAGCCCCTGCCCTCAAGTGCCCAGAGTGGCGTGCCTAGCCGAGAAAGATGCTAAACCAGTTACTCTGAGCTGTGACGGGCACAGTGAAAGCCCCCGGGTCTTGGAGCCTTTGGCGGAGGCCCCGTCCCTGGCTTTGGGTGTCCAGGAAAGGGCTTCCCCGGGGGGAGGCGTGTGTCAGCTGACATCTAAAAGATGAGCAAACCAGGGGAAGAAGGACGGAGGAAGAGGGTGGACTGTCTCATACGATGTCTGGGGCTGGCATAAAAGTGGCTAAACCACTTTGGAAAACTGGTAGAATTGTACACTTTTTTTTTTTAAAGATTTTATTTATTTATTTGACACAGTACAGGCAGGGGTTGCAGCAGGCAGAGGGAAAGGGAAGAGTAGACTCCCCGCTGAGCAGAGAGCCTGAGGGCAGCTCCACCCCAAGATCCTGGGATCGTGACCTGAGCTGAAGGCAGATACTTAACCATCTGAGCCACCCTGGCGCCCCTAGAATTGTACTTTTCACGTGTGAATGATAACGGGGCACCTGGCTGGCTCGGTCAGTAGACTGTGCAACTCTTGATCTCGGAGGTCGCGAGTTCGAGCCCCACATTAGGTGTAGAACTTACATTAAAAAAAATGTGAATAATATACTTTAAAATGGTTCAAATGGTGACTTTTATGTGATAGGGATTTTACCTCAGTAAAAACCTTTTTTTTTTTTTTTAATGCAATACACTGGCTTGTGTTTCCTGCCCCGAATGAGATGAAAGACTGCTGATACAGACCAAGCCCCATGTACCTTGGTGACCACCAAACGGAACTCCGTGTCCGTCATTTCTATACGTCTTTATATTTGTGGGACATAGCCGTTTGCCGCTACGTAACACGCTGTGACGTGCATAGTCAGTGCTTTCGTTATCTCCGTGTTTTCCCCCGTCTTTCTAGGGCTCTTAGCTCAACCACGTGTCTGCGAGGTTCCTCTGGTTGGCACATGGGAGCCCACCTCGAGCACTGTCCCTACTCTTGGGGGTCCATGGTATGAAGATACTTTACAAGGTCAGTACTATCACTTTTTAAAAAAGATTTTATTTATTAAAGGGAGAGCATAAGCAGGGGAGGGGGGCAGAGGGAGAGGGACAAGCAGACTCCCCACTGAGGAGGGAGCCTGATGCGGGGCTTGATCCCAGGACCCTGAGATCACGACCTGAGCCGAAGGCAGATGCTTCACCGACTGAGCCCCCCAGGTGCCCCTTCAGTTGCTAGATCTTAATCCCATGCTGCCGCCAGTGCTGCTGCTTTCCAAAGCCCACCTACCCAAAGGCCAGGAGTCTGTGGCCGGCAGGGGGAGGCCAGGGCTCTGCAGGGAGCAGGAAGGCTCTACCTGGGGGAGGCCCGCCCCTTCCTCCAGCTTTGCGACCTTGGGCACCTCACGTCCTCTCTTGACCTCAACTTTCTCATCCGGAAAATGGGGCCTCCGCTTTCATGTCTGAAGTCCATGTATCACATCCCTTCCAGCTCTAAAACATTCTTTGCATCCTGAGCTGCTCCAGAGGTGGAAAGGGAGACTCTGGGGTCCGTCACAGGGTTGGGAGGTGAGGGGCTCCTACTGCGTGGGCTTTGCTGCCCTGTTGCGAAAGTGACCACAGGATTCTTCGTAAAAGGAAGATAATTCCCTTGTCTTTTTGGATCATCGCCTGCTGGGAGAGGCCCAGGACGAGATCCATGAACCTGCGCGGCTGGCCATGCTGTGTAACTCGGAACTACTGGTACTTGTGTCTGGATGAATGAAGGGAACTCAGTGCCTTAATCACAGTAAGAGGAGACAGCCCCAAGAACAGGGACACCTAGACAGACAGATGGGGCCCTCAGCAAAGGCAGAGGAGGCCCAGGCCTGTCCTGGCCACGGCACCTCGGATGGGATAGAGGGAGTGGTGGAGGAAGGGAGCTGGCCCCTGCCACTCTGGGCGTGGCTGGAGCTGTTTGCCTTATGGGGAGCAGCTGGCAGGAAGCCCACCCTCCAAGTGTCACCCGAAGGGCTGGCTGGTGGCTCCCAAGGGTGTGACCGAGGTAGGACTGGAGCTCAGAGCCCAGGCGCCTCTGTGCTGACTCAGCCGTCTGGCCTCTCCCTTGGAGAATTTCTCTCCCTCCTTCCGACTACCCCCAAAATGGGCTTCCTGCGGCCTGTGTTCCTGTCACACAGAAAGTCCTTTGCCAACAGAAAAAGCCCCAAGGCTTGGCCTGCCATGTGAGGCCTTGTCCGATTCAGCCATAGCCACACGTCCAGGCTGACGTTTCCCAGGCTCACCCGTCTGGGGCACCTGGCCCTGGCTCCAGCCACCCCAGTGTCCACCCTCCCCACCCCCGCATGGCCTGGCAAGGCCTCCGCCACACAGCAAAGGCTTTCCCAGCGTACCCTCGCCGGCTGCTCTTGGACACGTGCCCCGAATCGCTCAGAACCCCATTGGTGCCTGCTGAGCCCCACACAGTGCCCCGGCTTGACACCCCTAGGCTGGATTACCTACCTGTCTTCTCTCTTGACCACCGCCTGCATGACAACAGGCCACGCTGACCCCATCACCGCTGTACTCCCCATGCGGTACCTGGCACAGAGCAGGCGCCTGGGGAAATAGGTGGGCAACGAGCGGATTTCTCTCGTACCCTGGGCTTCAGGCGTGGGAACTGCGCTCCCCAGGCTATCGATGAAGAAATGGAGCTTAGAGAATTTCTTGCTTGGGTCCGGCAGCCGGCCTGGTGTGGGGCAGGTCACCTGAGCCCTGAGAAATAACCCTGCCTCTCCGGAGACGCACGGGAAAGTACTCTCAACAGTCCCACTGCAGCATCTGGTGATGGGGGGCGAGAGCATTTGAATAAGTAACATTTGCCAGTGTAGCTGCGTAGCATTTGGGGGAGTTCTGAAGTGTGTGTGTGTCTGCTCCCGAGAGTTTCCCTCCTTCCCCTTCCTTCCGCTTCACTACCTCGTGGCCACTGAGAATCTTGGCTGCGAGTTTGCTTCGAGTTTGCTTCGGAAACTTAAGGCAGTTGAACAAAGTCCATGTGCCCTGAGGGAACTTTTAGAAAGCCCGTGCAGGGTGAAGCACGAGGGAGAAGCAGAGAGGAAAGAGAGGCTTCCCCAGGCTCCTGGCTGGGAGAGCTGGGCCCTTGGAGAGGAGGGAGAAGGCTGTGTGTCTCAGCCGTGGGAGCAAGGCCTGTGGGGTAGTTAATCATAGGTGTCAGCTTGGCTGGGCCCCGGGGTACCCAGATATGAGATTAAATATTCTGGGTGTTTCTGTCAGCGTGTTTCTGGATGAGACTAACTGTTAAATCGGTGGACTTTGAATAAAGTAGATTGTCCTCCCTAACATGGGTGGGCCACATCCAATCAGTTGAAGGCCCGAGTAGACCAACAAGACTAGCCTTTACCAAACAAGAAAGTAGGCGCCAGCAGACGGACTTTGGACTTGATCTCCACCACCGGCCGGTTTGCTTCTGCAGCGGACAGCCTTTAGATCAGAATTGCATCATTGGGTCTTCCTGGGGCTTCACCTGCTGACCCACGTTGTATATTTTCGACTCATCAGCCTCTATAAACATGAGCCAATCCCTTATAATACATTTTTTCTCTCTCTATATACACATCCTATTGGTTCTGTTCTCGGGAGGAGGCCTGACTAGTACAGCCTGCTTCCTGCCAGAGCCTAGGTTGGCGCCAGCATCCATGCCCCAGGACAGGAGAGAGCGAGGCCTTGTACCCAGTGTAGCAGGAGGGAATTTCAAACCGAGCCTGGAGCTACAGTTCTTTTGGGCCTTGGAACTGGAGCAGCCCTCCCCGAATGGAGAAGCCGGTCTTCCTCCCTGAGCCCTCCCTCTTACTCTGTCACCAGAGTGGCCCTCAGACCCCAGAGCCTGGAGATGGGTCAGGCCACCCATTCTGCTCACCGTGCCGGGACCGATGTCAGCAGGAGGCGGGCCTCTTCCGTGTGCCCTGGGGGCCGGCCCTCTCCTTGCTGCCAGGGTGCCTGGGAAGGCATGGGTGGGCAGTCTCTCTGGACATCCAGGGGCCTAGTCCCCCTTGACCTTAGTCCGCTTGGACTGCCATCGCAAAATACCACAGACTGGTGGCTTCTCAGAAGTTTATTTTCTCACCGTTCTGGAGGTTGGAAGTCCCAGGTTGTGGCTGGGTTCTGGTGAGGGCCCTCCTCCTGGCGTGTAGATGGCTGCCTTCTTGCTGTGCGCTCACACGCGGAGAGACAGAGCTGCTGCCAGCTGTCTGGGGTCTCCTCCTAGAAGCACCAGCCCCGCCATAGCAGGGCCCTACCCTCATGAGCTCACTGAACCTTAATTTCCTTAATTATAGGCCCCATCTCCAAATACAGGCATGTTGGGGGTTAGGGCTTCAACATCCAGGTTGACAGGGACATGATTCGGCCCATACGACCCTTGCAGATGAATTCTTTTCCTTGAAGTTCTCTTCCTGGTCACTGACTCATACTGCTGGGCTCCCAAAGCCTTCGCCTGAAGAAAGAGGAAATACCCTGAAAGGCTCTCTGGGTAATTTATGCTTAAACCACTTGTAAAGCCCTAGCAAGCATCATCTGTCTTAGGTCCCACCCAGGGTTGTCCCCATCGGTCACACTCCTGGGGCCCACCCTGATTGGCAGGGAAATCACTGGGTGCATGGCAGGTGCTGTGAGGGCCCAGGGCAGAGCTAGGGTTGGGGTCTGGCCTAGGTCAGGGGTATTTTTGTCAAGGGACTCAAAATTCGTACTAACCAAGGTGGGGAGCAAAACTGTGTGTGTGTGTCTGTGAGAGAGAGAAGGAAGGAAGGGAGGAAGGGAGGGAGGGAGGGAGGGAGATGGCCAGGAGGGCAAGAAGCTCAGGTCACACCAGCTGTCTCTGTAACCTCAGGTCGCCTCCCTCTGTGGGCCTTAATTTCCTCTTCTGCAAAAAGAAGGCCTGGATTAGATCACCCCCCAGGCCGCTTCTAGCCCTGACATTCTGTGATTTTCTAATTTCCTTCAGACTCCAGGGGCCTGCAGACCCCATGCTAATGTGCATGAATAAAACATGGCGTCCTCAAGCTCGAAATATCGCAAGTATCCGCTCTGGATTTGTTCTCACTTCACTGTGTGGTAAGCAGCGTCCAGCTGGGGCCCCACGGCCTCCTGTTTGGATGGTTCCGGTGCGGCGGGGCTCCCTCAGGAGGGCGATGGTGTGGGGGGGGGGCAGCCACCCCAGCGAGGGAGCGCCTCCCCGCGCCTTCCCTCGTGTCATCCTCCGGCACATGCTTTGTTCTGAGGCCTCAACCCCAAAGCCACCCCCCCACCCCCCTGCCCGTGGGGGCTCGGCTCCCCCACTGCTCCGCACTGGGCTGTCTCCCTGGGACCTCTGCCCTGGGACTGTCACACAGTACACGGCCACCTGGAGCCACGCAGGGAGGCAGCCTGGTGCCCGCTGCCTTCTGGAAGGGGCATATCCCATGTCTCTTCTGTAGGAACTCGACAGACATAATTTTTTTTCTTATTTTTAAGTTTTCTTTTCCTTTTTTTTTTTTTTTAAGGTTTTGTTTATTTATTTGTCAGAGAGAAATTGAGCACAAGCAGGGGGAGTGACAGAGGGAGAAGCAGGTTCCACGACCACGCAGGGCTCGATTCCAGGACCCTGGGATCATGACCTGAGCTGAAGGCAGACGCTTCACCGACTGAGCCCCCCAGGCGCCCCTTAAGTTTTCTTTTTAAGTTATTTTTTGAGAGCAAAGGTTTGGGTTTACAGAAAAATTGCACACAAACTACAGAGAGTGCCCACGTCCCTTCTCATCCCCTCCCCCACTGACCCCCAATAGTAACATCTGGCCTTGGTGTGGTACCTCTGTTACCACTGACCAGCCAGTATTGGTACCTTGCTATTTAGTAAAGTTTGGGGTTTACATTAGAGCTCACTCCTTGTGTCGCACGGTTCCACGGGTTTTGCCAAATGCAGGATGTCATGTGTCCACCATTACAGCACCATACAGGACAATTTCCATGCCCTCAGCGCCCCCTGGGCTCCCCCTGTTCATCCCTCCCTTCTTCCTTTCCCCAACCCTGGGCAACCGCTGGTCTTTTTTCTGTCTCCAGAGTTTTGTCTTTTCTAGAATGGTCATGTGGTTGCACTCATACAGTGTGTAGCCCTTTCAAATTGGCTTAGTAACATGCATTTAAGATTCCTCCTTGTCTTTTCATGGCTCGATAGCTCATTTCTTCTTAGCACTGAATAATATTTCATTGTCTGGATGGACTATGCAATAGATAACATTTGTGGACTGATGGATTGGTGGAAAAGACCAGAAGCACGAGATGAACAGCCACCCTCCAACATAAAGTCTGTAAGAGATCTGGATCTCAGTTCTAGGCAATGTACAGTGTGTCCCACGAAGAAAATCCGACATCCTGAGAGTTGAATTTCGAGTATTAGCTGCGAGGCAAACTACTTTTATTACCGAATGCTTCTTTCTTAAATAATTGCATTTAAAACAGGATTCAATTAACGATTTTTCTACAACAGTTCAGGCGTGCATTCACACTAAGAATTAGCTATAACCATATTAGATATTGTGAAAACAGGGACACTTGGAGAGTAAAGGGAGGGTGCTATTAATAATTATGCCCAGACAACAGGTGTAAGCCAGGACTATCCCGGATAATATATAGTCTTTCTATTTATAACTGGTATCTGTCTGCTTAAAATAGCTGAGGGAACACAGGATATTTTTGTGTTTCTCCAAAAATATTAGATGGTGTAGCACCTGAGGTTACACTGGCAGTGGGAACACAAAGTAGCAAAGCTTAGCTTATTTTTCACTCACATAAAGTCCAAAACACGCATCGTGGATTGGCAGGGGTGGGAGGTGGCGGGGCATGAGGGCTGTGCTCCATGCGGACATTCAGGGATCCCGGCAGATGGAGCCTCTGCCATCTTCCATATGTGCCTTTCCGGTGGGCTGACCAATCATCTCCTTTTGGGAGTGGAGAGTTTCCCAAGCTGCAGGCTCTCAGTGCTAAAACTGGGATGGTTCCTGGGAAACCAGGACAGTTGCTCATCTATTTCCAAGGTTGCCCCTGGGAGGGGAGGAAGAGATTGAGAGAGAGAGGGAGGAGAATGGCATGGCTGGCTCTTCTGGGCCAGGCCAGTCATCACTTCCTCCTACTTTCTATTGGTCAGCACAGTCACATGGCCACACCTAGCTGCAAGGGAGACTGGGAAATGTAGTCCGGATGTGTGCCTGCAGCTGGAAGAAAATGGGTTTGGTGGCGAGCTACTACAGGGCCCGCAGATTGAGATGGATTTTATCCTAGCTGACGTGTCTGGGAGGGACTGGTACCTCCCTTTTTGAGAATCTAAGTCTCATTTGCCTAGCAGTCAGTGGCCTTCAACTCGGGGTGTCCCTATGGCCCAGGCCTCTGCCAGTGGACAGTCTTGAACACTCCAGGGTTCTGGGAAGGCTGGGGGCATGGCATGGTGGAGGTTACTCCTGGCAGCCACAGGAACCCACTAAAGGAATCAGGTGAGCGGGGAGGTGCCATGCGAGAGGGTCTGGTTGTGTTGCAAATGGAAAACCTGTGATCTGTGAAGTCAATGCACTCCTGCACCCATGTTGACTGTGTAGCAATACAATTAGTCCTCAACATGAGCGCCTCCATGGCGGCGTTCTTTCCAATTCTTAGCTCTCACAGCAGCCCCGAGAGGTGGGTTAGGGGATGTTAGCCCCACGCCGGGGGAAGCTGCCATCTGCACGGTGATGCCACGTGCTTGACTTGTGCGGGTTCTGTCCTCCCCTGGGCACCCGCGATGCAGCCAGGGACCTGGTACGGAAAGCCGTCTTCAGGTGCCTGACTCCAGGCCCTGAGATACAATCTCTGGCTGCCGGAGTGGGTGTCGATGGTGCCGGAAGCAGAGAAGACAGCGATGCTACTTTCACTCCCTTCCCTGTCTGGATGCCTCCCGTGGGGTGGCAAGGCTGGGAGCTGATAGGAGTGTGCATTAAGAGGACCAGCCAGGGCAACCCCAGCTAGAGGGACCTTGGTGTCTGCAGCCCCCACCCAAGGGACCAAGGGTTCTCTTTACAGAGTGTAGGCTTGGAACCCCGGCCTTTCTTAACCTCCTCTTTGGGGGGGGGGTCACAGACTCAGTTGGCCACTGTGTTAGTTTTCTGTGGCCACTGTGACAAATGACCACAAACTTGGTGGCTCACAGTTCTGGAGGTCAGAGGTCCCCAAGCGGTACCCCGCGCTGAAACCTGGGGCTCAGCCTCTGGAGGCTCTAGGAAAGACTCTGTTTCTTGCCTCTTCCAGCTCCTGGTGGCTGCGGCCTTCCTTGGCATGTGGCCACGTCACTCCAGTCTCTCTAATGTCCCTCTGCCCCCCTCTTCTTATAAGGATGCTTGTAGCATATCTGGTCCGTCCGAGTAACCCGGGATGAGCTCCCCGTCTCCAAATCCTTCACTTAATCGCATCTGCAAAGTCCTTTTTGGCCATAGGAGGTAAGATTCCAGGGACTAGAACATTGACATTTTTTTTTTTTTTTTTTGAGGGGCAGCATCATTCAGCTTCCCACGGCCGCTTTGGCACAAAGTACTTCAAGCGGTGTTAGAGCCTTTCTGGGTATGTATCAGGGTGGGCGGGGGGATGGGAAGGAAGTCACCTGCTCCATGCTTCTCATCTCATTTAATTCTTCCAGAGCCCTCTGAGAGGGTCTTACCAGTTCTATGTGACAGTGTGAGGCTCAGAGAGGTTGAGTGACTTACTAATATAACCCAGTGGGAAGAAGATGAAACTGGACTTAGGGCTGTCTGACTCCAGAGTCCCTGTTCTTCCATGGAAACCCAGGAAAGTCCACGAGGGCCGGACTCAGTTGGACTACTGATAACCATGCATGGTGATCTTCTCCCCTACGTAAGAGAGTCTGTCCTTTTTGCCTGTGTGATATGGTGATTTATAAGAAGAAATATATATTTGGTCTTTTTTTTTTAGATTTTATTTATTTATTTGACAAAAGAGAGCGAGAGAGAGAGTGCACAAGCAGGGGGAGTGGGAGGGAGAAGCAGGCTTCCCGCTGAGCAGGGAGACCGATGGAGGGCTCGATCCCAGGACCCTGGGCTCACGACCCGAGCTTGAAGGCAGATGCTTAACGACTGCACCACCCAAGCACCCCTATATTTGGTCTTCATCCCAATTTGTGGTCCAGAGTTCCCAAAACCCTTGGGGATCTCATGAGTCTTTTGTTATGTTAAGGAGGTGACTTTGGGAGCCCTCATCTAACGCTGGGGGTTGGTGACCAGGGGAACCAGCCTTGAATGGAGGATTGGAAATTTCAGTCCCAGCCCTGACTTCTGGGGAGAGGAAGGGGCTGGAGGTTGAATCAATCACTGATGGCCAAAGATTGAATCAATGATACCGGTGTAAAGCAGCCTCCATAAAACCCCAAAAGGACGGGGTTCCGAGAGCTTCTGGGTGGATGAGCGTGTGGAGATGTGAGCAGAGTGGCGCGCCTGGAGAGGGCACTCCTCATTCTCTCCCCCTACCCTGTGCATCTCTTCCATCTGGCTCTTCCCTGAGTTCTGTCCTTTTGTAATAAACCGGTGATCCAGTAAGAAGTTTCTCCGAGTTCTGTGAGCCACTCCAGATAGGAGGGAGTGTCCCATCTGTAGCTGGTCAGTGAGAAGCACAGGTGACAGCCTGGACCCAAGTCATCTGAAGCAGGAGCAGGGCAATCTTGGAAGACTGAGCCCTTATCCTGTGGAACCTGAGGCTGTCTCCGGGTAGATAGAGTCAGGACTGAGTTGAAGTGTAGGACGAGGCCCAGCCGGTGTCTGGAGCGCTGGCTGCCTATGTGGGGAAGCCCCCTCCAACACACCCATTAGGAAATTGGGTCCAGGAACCCAAAAAAGTCTGTGTCTGGGATCACCCCTTGGCTTAGGGCTGACGTAGCCTGACCGCAGGCCCGAGTGTACACGAGGCAGGCCTGAGTGTACACGCGGCAGACCCAATCCCCGGAGAGCCCCCCCCCTTCTTTCAGTGAGCCCTTTCTCACTAACGTCGTCTCTCGGTTTTCATAGACACTTCTTGAGTCGTCCATCCCCTCATTTCTGGCTCCTTCCTTCATCTCCAGTCCGGATCAAACCATTGCTTCTTTTCATCCCTAGTGTTCTGGAAAGCTCCTTCTCTCTTTACCACTACGTGTTTGGTAACTTTTTCATCTATAGGAAAATTGGCTTCACGTGAAGAGACACACTTCTAAAGCTTATTTACCAGGCTGATGCCTCAGATGTGAGGATGATGGGAGTGAGGGATGAGGAGTTTTACTCTCTGCTTCCCCTCTGGACTCCCTTTACACTGAATCAATTCTTCCTGGTTTTGTTTTTTTTTTCCTTTTTAAACCAGTGAATAAATACATCCAAGCCATCTACCACTCCTCTTTTTTGATGAGAGCCGGGGATGGGGAAGCAAGCGAACTTCTGCATTTCAGCATTTACGGCCTTTTGGGCAAATAGATTAGCAGTTGCTGGAACATACAGGTAATTACGAGCTACGTGTAAGCACACGCGCACACGCATCGGCACCCATGCGCACACCCATATGCTTCGGCTGCCTAAAAACTCCTTTGCAGTAGAAATTGCAGCAGGGTTGGAAAACCTGCACCCTGCACGCTCCTTACACCCTCTTTTAGACCCGAAGGTGTAGGCTGGGCTCGGCTCAGTGGCAAATCAGCCCTTGGCATCTCAGTGGCTGAGCGCAACCGCTGATCTCTGGCTCAGACGAAGTCCAGCGCATAATAAATAATAATTATTTCTTCGCTCTCTCGCCCCTGCACCTTGCTCTCTGCATTTAATGGGAGCCACCTTAAGGCATCTGGGAATTTGTGGAAAGGCCACATCCCCAGTCTGGTCTTCACTTTGAGTCATTTTGAAACTCAGCGGTTTCTCCTGTCCCATCTCTTAGGCGCAAAAGAAAATATTCGTCCTGCATAACGTGCATCACTATCTTATCGACCTCTGATATCATGTTCCTCACTTCCTGCTGCCTGACCTTAAGGTTTAGGTTTTAATTTCAGCAAACCCTCGTTTCCGATACCAATTTCTGTATTAGTCAGGAGAGGATAGATTATGCTGCAGTAACAAATTAAGCCCCAAGTCTCAGGGGCTCGAACAAACAGAGGTTTCTGTGTTGCTCCTGCCAAGTCCCGAGGGAGTCGGGCCACTCTCCAGGGCAGTACCCAGGATCTCGAATGCTTCAGTCTTACCGTAATGACAGGCAGCCTCTCTGCTTGTCGCTGAAAGTGAAGGTTGCACAAGATGTTTTTAATGGCAAAGCCTGGGAGGAGTGCTGTACATTATTTCCACTTATAGCCCATTGACCGGAATCCTAGCACATAACCTCAGTCTTACTTCAAGGGACGCTGGGAAACGTAGTCTTTCTGTGAGTCCAGACAGACGAAAATGAAACAGGAGTCGGCGAATCTATTAAGATTATTTCTTTCACACTCCCTTTTCGGGGTTCTCCGCTCCTGTTTATCTGTCCCTGTCAAGTGTCTAATGCTCCCTCAGTTATCCTCTATGCCCCCTGCCTCTCCAGATTTCATTTGCACTAAGGAATATAAATGCCTGATAACAGCCTACAGCGTGACCTCTCTTATAGGCAGTTGTGTGTTAAAGCCAATTTTAAGCTTTTGTCTAGAGGGTTAATGCTGCGATGTGGGATCTGCAGGCATGAGGAGGCTAGTAGGAGAAATATTTTTAGGGCTTCTGAAATGGCAGACCAGCCAGGTCCTCGGTACCATCTTTTGTGTGCCATTCTGCCGTGCTGGGGGAACATCAGTATGAGATATTTTTGACTCAGGGGACATCAGGCTAACAGTGTGAGTGGCCATGAGTGTTGTTAGATGTGACCAGACCATTAAAGTGTGAGGTTATTGATATGAAGTAGGGAGAAATTACTGTCCACTCCAGCTGATTTGGAATCAGCTTTCAAATCATCCATCTGCCATCCCTCCCCCACTCCCTCCCCTCTGCAGAATGCAAGAGGCTCAATCCATGGTGGGTCTGTAATGGTGGGGGTGGGTGGGCAGGGGTTTCCCTGAGGTTCTGCGGGGACTGAGGTCTCTTGTGTTCTCACTGTCAGACTCTGGCTCACCCATGGCTGTCTTTGCTTGTCCTGGCTACAGCCCGAGGAGAAGGAACGGAAAGCTCCTTCTGAGCACCTCCTTCACTGACTGCACCCATCCCCCAACACACAATCCAACCCTCTGGTGCCTTTACCCCTGAGCACCTAGTTAGAACTACATTTCCCAGAACTCCCTTCTCTGCACCCGTCCAGGTGAGGGTGGGCCGCAGGAGAAATTTGCCTGAGATTTGGAAGCTGCAGGTGAGGCCTCAGCCACTTTTAGTGAGCCAACCTCACTCCTGTTGTTGCTGAGCCTAAGAGCCAAAACGTCACCTTTTGGGCCTTAGGGTACAGCCAGGCCTCTAGCTACTTCTGCTTTTTCTGGCTCTTCTCCTTTGGCTCCTCCGGATCCTGGGGCAGGTGCCTCTGCAGCTGTGGCTGAGGGTGCCAGCTTTTCCTGCAGGTGACCCATGCCATCGAGGTTAGAGGCAGTGAAACGTGGACTCTAGCTGCCATGGTGTTTTCCGGTTTGTCTCTGCACTTCCCCACACCAGCCTCCAACATGCCCCCAGTGAGTCCTGCCTCCTGGTGTGCCTCTCCCCAAGTCCGTCCTTCTACAGTGTGCCGAGTTGGTCTGTCTGGCCAATGTGAGGGTGACAGAAACGATGGGATGGCCCTTATGACTTAGGCTACAAAAGACACAGAGCCTTCCGTCTTACATTCTCTCTGTCTCTCGTTTTCTGAGATCGCTCGATCCGAGGAAAGCCAGCTGCCACTGTCAGGAGGATCTCTGTGGAGAGGCCCATGTGGTGAGAAAGTGAGGCCTTTGGCCAACAGCCAGCAAGGCACTTGAGGCCTCCTGGCGACAGATATGTGAGTGAGTCCTCTCGGAAGCAGATGTCCCAGCCCTGTTTGTGCTTTCAGATGACTGCAGGCTCCAGCGGACACCTGCACTGCGACCCCATGACAGACCCTGAGCCAGAACCACTCGGCTTCGCTGCTCCATTCCCGGCCCTCAGAAACTGAGAGATAATAAATGTTTGTTGTTTCAAGTCACCAAGCTTTGTCGTGGTTTGTTGTACGGCACTAGGTAACTACTATGGGGTCTACTGTTTTCATCCCAACTGCTGGCCCTGCTGCTCACAGGCCTTCAGGCCCTCAGGCCATCAGGCCTTCACCCAAACACGGGCCAACGGTCTCGTATGGGCAGCTTAACCAGCTCCCACAATTGTGTCAGGCCGCAATAAGCCCTTATTTTGTATCAGAGTGGTTCTGCTTCCTTGATCCAACCTTACCTGAAACCACAAGAAACTAAAGGGAGAGATTCCTCAGATCCTTCATCATTGGTTTTCCCTACTGTATTGGTCTCAACTTTTGATCAAAACCACCCTGAGAGCTTAAAAAGAAATACCAATGCCCAGATCCTATCTCCAGAAGTTCTGATTTAATTGGTCTGGGCCGTGGCCTGGCAATCGGGATCTTAAAGCTCCCAGGGGCTTTTAATGTGCCGATTGGAGTTGAGAGCCACCAGTGTAGCCTGGCTGACTCTACTGGTCCTGCTAGGTCTCTGCTTCTCCAGCCTTCCTCGGGCTGGGAGAGGGGCACCCAATCTAGACACCCACGGTAACTTTTAGCTGGGGACTCCACGCCTAGAAGTAGGGGGCCACAGGAACCTTGCCACTGGTGGTGGCAGCTGCAGCAAGACTGAGTTCCCAGGGTGGCAGGGCAACTTGGCAACGAACCCCAGTGTTGGTTCTGGTTCTTTCATTCCATCACCACCTCCATCAAGCTGTGACAATTACCCAACAGCTGCTGCTGCTTTTTTTTTTTTTTTTTTTTTTGAGAGAGTGAGAGTGTGAGCTTTGGCAGTGGGGGGGAGAAGGAGAGGGAGAGAGAATCCCAAGCAGACTCCCCGCTGAGCATAAAGCCCAACGTGGGGCTCCATCCCACCACCTTGGGATCATGACCTGGGCCAAAATCAAGACTCAGACGCTTAGCTGACTGTGCCAGCCAGGCGCCCTTACCCAACGGTTTCTTGACTGCATCTCTTCCTGCTTACGTTGTGGGACCTTTAGGGTCTATTC
The DNA here is from genome assembly GCF_002007445.2 of Ailuropoda melanoleuca. Lineage (NCBI taxonomy): Eukaryota > Metazoa > Chordata > Mammalia > Carnivora > Ursidae > Ailuropoda > Ailuropoda melanoleuca. Next base: position 34,647,170 of record NC_048238.1, read on the forward strand.
CAACACCGAGAGTCTGGATCAGGCAACTACATTTCACATAACTCCCAGAGTGGCCTTAAGGGTAGCCAGCCCCTCTCTGGGCTTCAGTTTCCTCATCTGTCAAGGGAAGGGCTGTGTTAGATGAGTTCTAGACCCTTTGTCTTGGGTTGGGTTGGGTTGGGTTGGGAAACAGGCTCTGAGATGGAAACTTGTGTGCCAACATCTGTGAGAGGGGTAGGGAAGCAGGAGTGAGCAGAGGAGGGGCTGAACTCTGATGCTCCCATGATCCCCTGGGAGCCTTGGAACGGGCATGGCCCTTCAGAGTTGTCCTGAATTGAGGCGAGGGGATGGGACTTTGTACCCCGATTGGTCATTGAGTGTGGTCTGCTCCAGGGAGAAGAGAGTGACTTTGAGTGAGGCAGCTCTCTTGGGCACTTTCTGGAGAGGGAATCAGTTGAGAGCTGTCAGCAGCTGACACCCCGGCAGCTGGAGGCANTGAGAGCTGTCAGCAGCTGACCCCCCGGCAGCTGGAGGCATGAGTCCCTCGGTCTTGAAGAGGCGGGGGTGGGGGGGGTGGGGGCTGGATCTGAACAATGTGCCCCTCTGAGTGCTGCACACTTCCAGCTCAGAGAGTCGACGATCAGAGCCCTAACCCCAGGGTGACCTGTGAAGAAAGGGGTGGCTCTCTTACTCCCTTTGGCTAGGCATGACATCAGACACCCCGGGAGAGTAACTGGAAGGTTCCAGGAGACCACAAGCTTGATTAAAGCACAACAACTCTTCTTAGAACCTCCCTCACCATTAGCAGTGGGAGAGCCAGAGGGAGGTGTAATGTCAACTTACTCCAAAGAAGCAAGGCCCCAGGGAAAAATTAAAAGCCACTCCTGGAGGAAGGAGTGGCTTCCAGAAGGAAAGTCTCCCAGGTATCATGCTTAACTCCCAGGAGCACGGAAGGTAACAGAGCTGCAAGGGACTGTGGTCGTCGCCATGGTAATGGCATCTTGGATTCCAACCGAATGAAGCTATTGGCTGGCCTGTCAATCACACAGCGGAGGCACCTTCATTGGGAACAAGTCTCGGGCCAGCTGCAGTGGGGAGGAGAGGCCGCCCTCCTGCGCGCACACAGCGGGCTTGTGGGAGTGTTGATGTTCAGGTGTGTGTCTTCGCATATGTGATTAAAAGAAATATAGAATATTTGCCTACCCCTGGAAGCAGATCCCAGGACAAGGACATGAGTCAGGTTGTGCGTTCACGGGTGATCCCAGGAAACACCTCTAGGGCACTGGGGAAGCGAGACAGGGAAGAGAGGGGTACCCATACGGAGTGTGTCATGGGGTGGGTCCCAATGTGGGCAACAGGGCTTCAGTCCTACCGGGGATGCCTGGGAGACAGTGGAGAGCTCACTGCCCAGAACTGTCCCCACTGAGGGGCGAGGGAGCTCGGGTAATTCTCCACCAACTCCTCTTTGTCCTTGGCTGGGGACTGCTCCCGGGAGGCTGTCCTCCTTGTGTTTCCAGCCTGCCTCACTCACCAGCCAGAGGAAGCCCTTGGAGGAGGGCGAGCGGCAGGTGCTTTCGATCCGCGGTGGTTGGCACATACTAGAACGACTAATGCTGATGGGCCTAGGGTGGGGCACCGCCAGTGTCTGCTGCACCCCGTGTGGCCCTTCCAGCAGTATGACCGGGGTAGCTGGTCCTCCTGGCCACAGCTTAGCCAGCCCCATGGTGGCGGGCTTCAGTCCTCACACCTGGGCTGGGTCAGGGCCAGAGAGTCAGGGCTTCTGAAACGTTTGCTGGGTGGCAGAACCAGGCCAGCCCCCCCCCCTCCGGCAAGGAGCAGAGTCTGTTCACTCACCTCGATGCAAGGCCAGACGTCTGTCAGCCGAGGGCTTTGGTCCTCAAGAGACATCTGCAGGGCTCTCAGTTCCCATCACCCGCCCTTTCCGTCTGCTCCTGATTCCGGGCTGGGAACCTTCCCCGGACACTGGCAAGCATGACTGGCCTCTGTTATCTCGAACCCTGGCTCCTTCTCTCCGAGGCCTGCTTTCCCACTTGGCCTCGCCACCTGTTCGAGGGGGAAGGGACTCTGCATCCTGTGTCTGGAGCCTCCCTGCTCTGAATTGAAAGGAGACCTTCCCTTCCCAGATGAAAATCGGCTCCGTCCTCAGTGATCCTCCAACCAGCGAACTGAAGACAGGAGGAGGGCCAATCAGAAGGTCGGGGCTGGCCAGCCTCCCTGGGCTCATCTCAAGTCGCTAACTTTCCTGCTCCATCCTGCTTGGATTCCCATCCCCTTCCAGACTCGCTGGATGTTGGATTCAGTTCAACAGCTGCTGGAGGACCTTCTGTGAGGCCAGGATGGTACCAGGCATGAGGAGATAAGAACGAAGTCCAGCCGAGCCCGAGACACTTGCTGCGGGAGCCACTCCAGGACTCAGCATCTCTGTTCCTGACCTGACTTCTTTCTTTCTTTGCCTTTTGAACTGTCTGGGCCAGAGATCACAGAACCCTTATGATCTGGGCACATACTGGGTTTCTGAACACCAGAACATGGGCCCCGACCCAGATGAACTGCTCGACCCGTGGGAGCCGTGAACTAGCCTGAGGTGGGGACTTGGGTCCGCAAGGAGCGCCTACTGGAGACCTTTGTGACAAGTGCTCTGTTCACCCAGGCGGGGAGGGGACTGCACAGTCTCCACCAAGGCTGATGGGGAATTTCCAGCTATTTCACGATCCACAGGCCCTGGTGTGTTGCCCCCCGTGGTCAGTGTGTGGTTTCTGTTTGGCACCCCTGATGACATAGCATGACGCATACCCCCACTGCTTTAGCGGACACCCTAGCAAGATCTGCCTTTCCTTTCTCCGACGGGAGGAGCGTGGGCCGTCCTCTATCTCTACCAGGCGGGCCCCTGCAGGTCCTGCCACCGAACCCAAGAGAAGAGCTTTGCCCACAAGTCAATAGATCAGAAAGTAAAGAAAAATTTCCTCCAACCTCCTTGCCACAAAGGTCCAGCCAGTATAGCATTCAGGGCAGATATCTAGGGACTATAAAGGCTCTCAGGGGGGCGCCTGGGTGGCTCAGTCAGTTGGGCGTCTGCCTTCGGCTCACGTCATGATCCCCGGGTCCTGCCCCCCACGTCGGGCTCTCTGCTCAGTGGGGAGTCTCCTTTTACCTCTCCCTCTGCCACTCCCCCTGCTTGTGTTCTCTCTCTCTCTGTCAAATAAATAACTAACATCTTTTAAAAAAAATTATAAAGGCTCGCAGGGACTTGGAAATCCCCTTGTGCACTCTCCTTACTGTCCCACCAAGGATCAGGCCTGTGAGATCAAGATGTATGCAGCCAGAGAACACGGAATCTTTAGGAAGCACTGTGGAAGGGGAAAAACATTGACATTTCCTTCTTTCATACAATCCTCCTTCCCCAGTCGCCCGCCCCTCCCTGTCATGCCTTTCCTGGTGCCCAGCAACAAATGTCTTGTTTTTTTTTTTTTTTTTTTTGAGGGAGAGACAGCGTGTACGCGTGCGTGTGCGAACAGGGGGAGCAGCAGAGGGAGAGGAGGAGAGGGAGTCCCAAGCAGGCTCCATGCTCCCTGAGGAGCCCAATGTGGGGCTCGATCACACAACCCTGAGATCATGCCTGAGCCCAAATCAAGAGCTGGACACTTAACCGACTGAACCACCCAGGCACCCCATTCCGACAGATTTGAAAAAGTCTTACGGTTTTATAATGCTATTTGGTTTTCTCAGTACTTTCACACACATCATTTCCCTGCCCAAGCTTACTGTGAGGTCTGTGGAGTAAGCGTAGAGTGGGCACTTGTTCCAGTCAAGATTAGATATGCAAACTCAAAATAGCTGTGACTTTAACAAATGGAAGTTTACTTTTCTTTGCCATCAGAATCAAGGATAGGCAGCTCTGTTCCACAAAGTCACAGGGACCAGAGATCTATCCATTGCTTGGCTTATGTCCAGTGTCACAGTGTCTGGAGGAGGGTCATGAGAATGGAGCCCCCATGATAGGATCAGTGCCCTTAGAAGGGACGCCAGAGCACTGTCTCATGCTCGCTCCTTCTGTATCTCTCCGGCAAAAGGACGGACTTGGGTTCAACTGCTTCTCAAGTCCTCTCCAGCTGGGCTTGTGTGGGAATGGACCGGTGAGAGGCTCCATGAAACCAATGGAAGAAACACCTCAAGGGCTTTGTCACCGTAACATCCAAAGTTGGAATCCTGGCTCTGCCCTAACAAGCTGTGTGACCTTGAAGAAGTCGCTCACCATCCCTGAGCCCGACTTGCTTCATGTGTAACGTGGGGATAATTCTCTTCTCGAGAGCGCCGCGGGGGCCACACTCCTGTCCTTAGCACAGAGATGGGCATACGGAGGACTCACTGAAATGGTAGCCTGATCCCAGTGCTTTCGGGGGGGTCTGAGGAGGGCGGCAGAGCGGGGAGCCAGGGTCCTGCTCAAGCTTCACCCGAGGCCAGGAGCTGCCTCCCCTCTCTGCCTCTCACCCATCACAGTCACTCGTGGTGCGCGCTAAGGCTCCGGATCATTCTGGGCCCCCCGAGGTCGCCCACTAATCAGTCCTGGCAGAGAGAATGGGGACCACCCACGGAGGCAGCTCAGCACGGATGGAGGCCACCCCGGAGGATATTAAACATTCACCAAACAGCAGAGTGGAAAGGCTGGCAGCACTTGAATCAGAGCGGGGCCGCGGGGTGCTGAGGCCACGCAAATGAAGTACAGCTCTGCGCCTGCGCGGCTGCCCAGGGTAGGAGTGGAGGGTGGCACCCTGAGCCTGCCCCGAGCCTCCAAGGGCCTCCCGGTGCGGGACCGGCCAGATGTCCTCTCTGGGGTGCGAGCCCAATGCCCAGCACTTGGAAGTTCCTTAAAATAGAGCCGAAAGGAGTCCTGCTGCCGGTGCCAAGTTGTGGGGGGCTTTTCCCTCTCCTGCCCTGATTCTGGTTCCCCTTGATAGGACGACTTAGCATCACGGCTGCTCTGAAGGAGGCTTGGGGCCTCTGATGACACCTGCTGATGCCTCGGAGCTGAACCAGCCTTGGAAGTGCTTCTCCAGTGGCTAGATCAGGGCAGGCTGGGGCTGTCCTGCTGTCCTCTGAGGACCTCCCGTGTGGGGCCTGCTGTGAGCTGACCTGTGTCCCTCCCCCAATTCATACACTGAGGCCTGACCCCCCCATTACCTTAAAAGGTGGCTGTAGGTTAAAATGAGGTCACAGGGTGGGCCCTCCTCCAGCCTGACCAGTGTCCCTCTAGGGAGGGGAGGTGAGGGCACAGACCCACCAGAGGGAAGACCACATGGGACCACAGTGGGAAGGTAGCCACCTGCAAACCACACAGAGAGGCCTCAGAAGAAGCCAACCCTGGAGACTTCCAGCCTCCAGAAGTGTGAGGAAATACATTTCCGGGCTTTAAGCCCCCCAGTCTGTGGCACTTTCTTACGGCGGCCAGAGCGGACTAAGACAGGCCCCTACAGCCCTGTCCCAAAAAAAGAAAAAGCAGAAGGACGCCAGTTTGAGTAGATTTAGCACCGTCTTCTCATGCCTGTAAACTGCCAAGTGCTCGGTCCCTATCATTACCAGGAAGTTTGAATAATAATAGCCAACAGGAGCTGATTGTGGCCAATAGCCGGGTCTGAAGGTTAAATATTTTGGGGGGGCTCCGTTATGAAAAAAACAGAACACAAAATTGCAAATACGAAACCTAGTATGAAAGCCAATGTTGTTGTTACTGTTGTTTTGAGGTCGGCTCCACGCCCAGTGTGGGGCTCGAACCCACCACCCTGAGATCAAGAGTCGCACGCTCTACCCACTGAGCCAGCCAGGCGCCCCAAAAGTGAATGTTTAAAGGAGAAAAGAAATAATAAATTACGACACTGAATGGCTCATGAAGGCCTCAAATGTCACAAAATCCAGGGGGAAAAAATAATATATTTAGTAATTCACTGTCTGAAACACTTCCTTGATGCTTTTTTTCTCCTCTTTTGGGCTGCATGGTTTTGATTGCTTCTCATACGGTAACGATTTTTTAATATCGTTTTGTAGAGAGACAATAGAAAGATCATTCCGTCTCTCCTGCAGCGTGCTTGATCTCCCTTTTATAAAATTATTGATAGTGCTGTGAAGTTTCTCTCGGGTTCACAAGTTGTCATTGGGAATTAGTTTCCATTGTGCTGTAATCCCGGAGTGACATGGAAGCATCCGGATGTCTCCTTTGTTTGTTTTTGGCTACTACTGAGATACTTCGATCTTCCTGTTCTATTTGAATTTTGCTATGATTCGTAATTCTAAAAAAAAAAAAAAAACACCACGTGAAATTAATGTGAAATTAAGGGGTACCTATTCAGCAGCATAATTGCATAATGAAATAAAATGACTCTTAAACGACACACATTGACATGCTGATGAACACATGAGTCTTGTCACCGGAGCACGTGTTTCTTTAGCCCGTCTTGCTACGTCAGTAACAATTTTGTGTGCGGCTTTTGCTGGATTCATCAGACATCACCGGGACAAGATGTGTCAGATACGCTACAGAGTGCAATCCGAAATACTGGGATGTGTAAAGCTCCCTGCTCTTCAAGCAGACGGGCTTGGGTTTGTAGGACAGCTGTAGTTTTGTGCCCTACAAACACACGGATTCCGATAAATCCTATTTTGTGCAACTCCCATCCGCACGGAAATAAAACCAAATGGTGCGTTATTAATTACACGCGCTGCATTATTGAGTATATTCCTGATGGAAGCGAATTTCCATTCTGACTAGGCGTCAATGAGAACGGGATTCGTCACTTCCAATTTTCCACATCTGATGAGTGGAAGATTTTCCACAGACTAGCTTCTGGCACCCTACGTTTCAGGCTTTGTTTCTCTCCACTATCTACATACTTTGGGGGGGGGTGCTGGGAGTCATACGATACTGTGACAGATGGGATTTTTCACGATGGTCCCAACAAGGTCTCCCGTCCACATGCTCTTCGTGCAGCGGATGTTGGCCTTCCTCTCACTGGGGCACGGGGCCCGTCCTCCCCCCTTGAATCTGAGGGGCTCCGTGACTACAGCAGAGGTGACAGTATGTGACTTCCAAGGTTAGGTCAGAGAAAGTGATACAGCTTTTACCTGGCCCTCTTGGGATCCTTGCCCTAGGAACTCAGTCGCCATGCTGTGAGGAAGCCCAGGCCATGCAGAGAGGCCACGGCCAGCGGAGGTCTCAGCCAGCAGCCAGTGTCAACCACCAGATAGGTGAGCGAGGAGCCTCCAGATGATTCCAGCCCCCAGCCTCCAAGCCACCCCAGCTGACACCAGGTGAAGCATCGACAGGCTGTCCCACTGAGCCCTGCCCACTGCAGATTTGTGAGCAAAACAAATGATTGCCGTTGTTTTAAGCCACTGAGTTCTGGAGTGACTCGCCATGTTGCAATAGACGCCAAGGACAGACGTATTTATATTGTGAGACAACGTGTGGCATGCACCTTCAAGTCCCAGTACTGGACAAGTCAGCCCAGAGGGCAGTGAGAGCATTCCCAAAGGCCATTGCCATGGTGACGTGTGTTGGCCAGCACCAACCTTACGCGGAAGTGGCTGCCGACGCTATATACCCATATCCCTAAAAAACCTTGTTGTAGCCTCACTTTGACTTCCCCATAGCCAGATCCCAAAAATGCCCATGGCTCCTCTCACACCCCCAGACCCAACAGGACGTATGATTAAGTGGCAGTCCGATGGGAAACACACGGTGGTCTGTACGGAACGTAAGCACCCTACTCCGCCTGAACCAAGCGTGGAAGGGGCCAGTGCAAGTGACACGCCTTGGAGCTTCCGCTTTGCTCAGTTCACAGTAAATCTACTCCGTAGCCAATATTTATTGAATGCTTATAAAGGCTGGTCCTGGGCTAAGCCTTTTATATAAATGGTCGTACTTGAGTTCACATTATGACCCTGTACGTAGATGATATTCGTCTCCCCACTTTACGTACGAGAAAACAAAAGTTCAATATCATTCAAATATATTCAGCATGTACTTACTGAGCTTTTACAACTAACAACAATTTGTATATTGTCTCATATTGTACAAAGGAGTTGCAAGTCTGTCATGGGTGTGATGAGAACCCTGCAGGCATAATTCTTCTGTCCATTTTAGAGAGAGGCACGCTGAGGTGAGGCACTGAATCGGGATTGTGGTAAATACCAGGAAGTATAAGGTGCATTCCTCACTCTTAAGAATCTGGGTTCCTCAAGTGGCACCTGGGGGGCTCAGTCGGTGAAGCGTCTGCCTTCCGCTCAGGTCATGATCCCAGGGTTCTGGGATTGAGTCCTGCATCAGGCTCCCTGCTCAGCGGGGAGCCTGCTTCTCCCTCTCCCTCTCCCTCTGCCGCTCCCCCTGCTTGTGCTCACTCATTCTCTTTCTCTCTGTCAAATAAATAAATAAATAAATAAATAAATAAATAAATGAATAAATAATCTTTAAAAAAAAAAAGAATCTGGGCTCCTCAAAAGGGCTAAGAAATGCTTTTAAGATAGAGAAAGCAACCAAAGATGCTGGGGATGTTAGCACAATGTGAAGAGGGGTTATGAAATGCTGTGCATAGTGGGAAATGGACCTTGAGACACAGCACGAGTGGGCAGGGGAGGGGCAGAAGGGAGAGGGAGAAGCGGACTTCCCACTAAGCAGGGAGCCCAACGTGGGGCTCCATCCCAGGACCCTGAGATCATGACCTGAGCAGAAGGCAGATGCTTAACCAACTGGGCCACCCAGGCACCCCTAATCATCCCGCCCAGTCTCCTTTTTAAGGAGAGAACTGAGGGCTATAATTTGCCCACATCCATAGCTATTAAGTAGTAAGATCGGAATTTGAAGCGAAGACTTGTTGTCTCCGTGCCCACTGGCTTTCTACTCTGGTTAATGCTATAGAATTCTAATCTACAAAGGGTCCGAAGAAGTGTCCTGAAAGCCAGAGTGGAAAGGACAGGAAGGCGTCTGGCTGGAGGTCAGTTAATTCCATGGAGAAGGTAGAGCCTTAAACACGGAGGGTAGAGTCCATTTATCCTGGCAGAGAGATGCAGCATGAACAAAGGCAGAGGTTAATTAGACACTGAGGGTTGTGCACAGGAAGGGGCTCAAGCAGAGGGTGTGTAGAGATGATGAGAGGTGATTTATTCCTACATATTTGATATTTTGTAAATGCTATTATAAAATGTTTTTTATATTCAATTTTTTGTTGCTAATACAGAGAAATGCAACTGATTTTTGTATATTCACTTATATCCCATGACCTCATTAAATTCATTTACCAGTTCTAGTCATTTGTTTTCAGATTTCCTTGAATTTTCTATAGACACAATTATGTCAGCTGAGGACAAAGACAGTTTTACTTCTTCCTGTCCACGTTTTATGCTTTTTCTTGCTTTATTGCACTGGTTAGGACCTCCACTACAACATTGAATAAAAGTGATGAGAAGGGATGTCTTTGCCTTATTCTTGATCTTAGGGGGAAAGCAATTGGTCTTTCATAATTGAGTATGAGATTAGCTATAGGTTTTTTGTAGATGCCTTTTATCAGATTGAGAATGTTCTCTTCTATTTCTAGAGGCTTTATCATGAACTAGCCAACCTTTCTTAAAATGTATAATGTGATTTCAGTTGTACCATGGGGAATTAGGGAGGGTCATGACCTTTCATTCATTCATAGAGAATGTATTGATTTAGGTCAATGTTCTCAGCTGGGAGGTAGATGAGGCCGACTGCAGCAGGTGTCAGCATAATACAGCCATGTCCAGCTGAGTGGCAATCTTCCAAAGGTTATCAGCGAACAGGGAGACCTGCACAGTGACTAGACAGAGAAGGCAGAGCAGAGGGACCAGAGAGACGTTCCAGATGAGACAGCATCATAGGAAAATCTAGAAATAATTGGAGGGTGTGGGAAATAGCAAGCCTTCTTCCAGCAAGAAGGCTAGTGGGGGCTCACCGTAATCACTGGGTTTAAAAACGAAGTATAATAATAATTCTGTGATCACAGTCTCTAGAGACCGAATACAAATTTCTGTTAGAATTTACCTAGGGAGGAGGAAGCAGTAGTTCATTCCATCTTGGGGTGTGAGAGAACTTTTTTTTTCAATAATTACATTTTAAAACATAGAAGAAAGTTGGGGCACCTGGATGGCTCAGTCAGTTAAGTGTCTGCCTTTGGCTCGGATCATGATCCCGGGGTCCTGGGATCAAGCCCCATGTTGTGCTCTCTGCTCAGCGGGGAGCCTGCATCTCCCTCTCCCTCTCCCTGCTGCTCCCCCTGCTTGTTCTCTCTCTCTCTCTCTCTGTCAAATAAATAAATAAAATCTAAAAAGAAAAAACCAAACACAGAGGAAAGTTGAAAGGCTATTCCAAGGAAACATCTAATTACGGCCTATCAGCCCACCCCATATTAAACAATTGCTAACATTTTGCCACATTTGCTCTCTTTATATTAGGGTGAACCACATGAATGTGCCTTTTGTGTTGATTACAAATGGCTGACTACTAGAAATTTCATTTGGATGTAAGAAGTTTATGTTTTTGCCAAGTCACTTGAAAGTTGCAGATGCCACTACATTCCACCCCTAAATACTTCTGGATGCATGTCCTAAGAACAGGAACGTCCTCCTACAAAACCACAGTACCATTATCACACTAAGAGAATTAACATCATTTCATATATGTCAGTCTCAACGATGGCCCCCAGTGGTCTCCACTTCCTGGTATTCACACCCTTGTGGATTCCTCTTCCACAGTGAATAGGGCTGCCCTGGTTAACCCATAGGACATTGAGGAACTGATGGAGCATGATTGCTGAGGCTTGGTCATAAAAGACATCGTGGCTTCTTCCTTGTCTCTAGGATTGTCTCACTCTGGGAGAAGCCAGCTGCCATATTGTGAAGGCACTCAAGTAGTCTATGGAGAGGCCCCCATGGCAAAGAACTGAGGTCTCGTGCCAACAATCTGTATCAACTTGCCAGCCTTGCAAGTGAGTCACCCGGAAGCAGATCGTCCAGCCTCAGTCAAGCCTTCAGATGACTGCAGCCCCAGCCAGCATCTTGACTGCAACCTCACGAGAGACCCTGAGCCAGAACCATTCAGTCAAGCTGGTCCTTGTTTCCTGATCCACAGAAACAGCATAAGATAATAAATATTCATTGGGGTTCTTTTCAGCTATTAAATATTGGGATAATTTGTTACTTTGCTCTAGATAGCAATTAAATAACTAATACATTATCCAATATCGAATCAACATTCAAAGTTCCCCAATTATCCCCCAAAGTCTTCTAGAGTTTTGGTTTCTTTGTTTGTGGGGGTGGGAAACAAGGTTCACATAGGGCACTTGGGTAGGGTGTGTCTACCATCTTAGTCTCTGGGGTGGGGAGAACTTGTATGACTGAAGGCAGAGTAGAACTGACCCACACCTGTTTGGGAAAAGATGAGACTCAGGTGAATAATTTATCCCGTGGAAGATCGTGTTGAAGTGATAGTGGACGCTCCCCGAGTGTTTAGCGTATGAGTTAAGGACCACAGGAGGTGGGCACGGTCAGCGTTGTCCCCATTGACAAATGCGGTAACCGATGTACAGTGGGGCTAAGTAATTTACCGCAGGTCATGCGTTAGTCATTGGTGGAGCTGGGATTTGAACCCAGGCAGGCTGGCTCCGCAGCCCATGCTTTTTTTTTTTTTTTTAAGATTTCATTTATTTGACAGAGAGAGAGACAACCAGCGAGAGAGGGAACACAAGCAGGAGGAGTGGGAGAGGAAGAAGCAGGCTCCCAGCGGAGCAGGGAGCCCGATGCGGGGCTCGATCCCAAGACTCTGGGATCACGCCCTGAGCCGAAGGCAGATGCTTAACGACTGAGCCACCCAAGCGCCCCCAGCAGCCCATGCTTTTAACCACTACACCGTCGTGTCTAAACTACGGAAGTTTCTGCTGCAGCTTTTGGAAGGAGGTCTAGAAGGATTCAGAGAAGAGATTGAAAAGAGATAGAACACAAATGCTGTGAGAACCCCTAAAAGGGATTATTCTTATAACGTGCAGGAAAAGCAGGGGTGGAAAATGGGGGTGGGGGTTGTTCAACCATTTCAGTGTGTATATAGAGCAATGAAGATTGATCGGTTTTTCCTCATCTTGACACGGATGCGTCAGAGGAAACTCCACTCAACCTCTTCTAGAGTCTGTCTAGAGACAGAGAATGAGGCCACAAGAGCCAGATGGTGCTGGAGAAGGAAAGCTGTCTGGGTGCAATGGTTTAAGTCCCCTTCTCTGGGCAGTCGAGGACGGAGCTCTAGGACCTCTTAGGGTTCTGTGGAGCCCGAGAATTTCACGAGTGTTTGTGCCCACTTGTGACTTGTTGCTCTTTTCTGCCTGCGTCTGGTGGGCACTGTTGGTACCCTGCCCATCTGTACCCCCTCCCTGCCCATCTCTGCCCTCAGCGCAGCACCGTCCAATAGAACTTTCGGTGATAACAGAACAGTCCCTACCTGCACAGTCCTATGGGTACCCACTAGCCACATGCGGCTCTTGAGCGCTTGGAATGGGGCCAGAGTGACTGAGAAATGGAATTTTACATTTCATTTAATTTTAATTACTGTAGATTTAAAGAGCCACATGTGGCTAGTGGCTACCTACTGGCCAGCACAGAGCTTCTGAAAGTTGTTTACTGAGAACACCTGCAACTCTCTGCCTGCGGGAGGGCTTTTCTCCTGGTCCAAGGAACTCCGCTGCCTACCCCACCCCCATCTTGCCCCGCCCCTGTCCTGGCTCCCGCCAGCTGGTGGTCACTAAAGGTTCCCCCCTCCCAGCAGCCTCCTTCCAACCACCAAACCGAGGAGGCGCTTCACCCCTCGATTGGATGACTCTGGGACGGCTCCTCTGGGTCCCAGAGTTCCGCAGTGGGGCCAAGCCCCAGCTGCCCACGGGGGTAAATCACTTGATATTAATGACCTTGTATCGCCAACAGGCCCTTCTGTTTCACTTCCCTCCCAAATAAAGTACTTGCACTCGTTGCGGGGTTGTTTTGGAGTACCCAGACTAAGACCTACCTGCTCTCTGCTAAGTTCAAACCAAACAAACCAATGTCCAAGACATCTGCACTGCTGCTCCCATACAGAGGGGAAAACGACCTGACCCGCCCGTCTTCTGCCTCTGTGCCTCTGTACGGAATTGATATGCACATGCGCCCTGATGGTAACGAATGTCTCACCGTTTTCCCTCTGCTGGAGGCAACTCCATTTGCCCTGAGGACCCCGGGCTAGAAGGAAACCCAGGCTTGGGAAACCCTGCAGAGCCCCTCTGTGTATCTCCGCCAGCAGTGCTCCGGGTCTGCCAGTGTGGGCGGGGCCTCAGTTTCAGGGTTGGGTGTTTCATCTTCAAGGTCAAAGTCAAGCTCGCTGAGAGGGCTGGGTCTCTGCAGACGGTAAGAGCAAAGCTGCATGGAGCCAGTGTGTGGTGAAGGGCGGTCTGCCTTGGGTGGCATTTTATTGTTAAACCTTTTCCTTCAACATGGCCCTGACGAGGGGATGGCTCAGCAGCAAGGTGAACGTGTTTGAAAACCTTCAACGCCAAGAACCTTCTCCTTTGTCCCACCATCTCCTCCTCTGCTCCAGCCCATTGCTTCCCCTTCTTGATGCCTCTTATTTAATAAAAGGCAGTGGACTCCTTATAACCCTCCACCCCCTGGCAAGTGGCCACATCTATTCCCGCCTGTCCCCAGAATCTAAGATCAGAGATCTTGAAAACAGGGCTTGTCCCTCTCTGACATTATATATAAATATGCGCCCCGAATGGCAGCGTTTCTTGGACTTAAAAATTGTGTATTATGCTCTATTGTCCCTCTTGTGAAGCGCCTTTCTTATAAAACTTTATTGTGACCAACTATTCCCCCTTCGCTTCCTGGTCCATTATTTCTGCTAGGCAATTCAGCCAATGGGCTGGAATGAATGCGAACTGGTTTTTGCTTTTTTTTTTTTTCCCCCAGAGGGTCAGCACAGCCTGTCTGATGGGACTGACCGATTGTGGACAGGCTTTCTCCACCAGCGCACCCAGGACAGGTGTGATTGCATGGGCCCAGTGCTTTCCTGAAAGTGGAGGTCCAGAAAGGGTGCCTCCGTCCGGCGGAAGGGCCCGGCCCTCTGGCTGAGGAGCCAAGCACAGAAACACGGCCAGGGCTGAACGGGGAACATTTGGCGTAATTGCTTATGTAGTTTTAATTGCTCATTCATCATGCTAACAGGCCCGGAGTACTGATCGTTTGCCACGTGCTCAGTAATTAAAAGACCAGGGGATGAGGTAGGGTGATGAGGAGTGGCGGGGTGAAATGAGGTGAAGAAAAGCCAAAATGCACAGCACAGAAGGCAAGTGGGGGTGGTGGCTTGTCCCCTTTCTGACACCGCACGGGGGCGGGGCTCCACACCCGCCTTTCCAGTCATTGGTTTGCACCCGAGAGCGCAACCTTGCTCCCGGCTCCCTGGGCGGGAACCCAGTCCCCAGCCAGCCCTTTAAGGGTCGCAGGCCACTTCTACCCACATCGTCCCACTTACTCCTAGACGACCCGGTGAAATCCATGGCCTCTGGGCCTCCAGTGTTCAGGTGAAGGGAAAAGGCTCGTTAAATGCCTTGCCCAAGATCCCCTGACGGCTGGCTCCTGGTGGAGTGGAAACCCAAATCCACGTCTTATGGGTGCCAAATCTCTGGCCTTCTCCTCCCTAGGGACCGGCAAAACGTGGGGTTTCTCTGGGTCCCATTGACATTGTCACAATAGCTGAATTCTGGAAAGACTCTCCAATTGCCTGGGGGAATTTACAGTAGTTTACAATAATTCCCTGTTTCCTAAGTCCCACCTTCGATAAGGGCGACAGCGTTTCCAGGGGTCAGGGTAGGAGTCTGTGGATAGGATGTTCCCCTGGCAACTCTAAGGATTGTTCCGGCTTAGAGAGCCCGTTCCAAAGGACGCACTGCTGGCCTCAGTCCCTCTTCAAAGAAGGACCTCGCAGCAGGTGTCTTGGTTTTGGTTCCGCCAGCAGCAGATTCCAAGTCAAGCATGTGAGTGCAAAACAGTTTATTTGGAAAGGTTGAGAAAATTCTGGAAGAACTGGGGGAAACAAGACAGGGCAGGGAAGGCAGAAAAATGTAGGGCACCTTACCAAGCAAGTCACCTGTTCAGGCATTGTGGGCTTAACCCCACTGGGGACCTCTAGGATACAATGCAGGACATGAGTCACAGTTCTCTCACCCGAGGGGCGAGGATGCTGGGGTGTTTATACTCCCAATGTTCCTAGAGGTGGGGGTGTAAATTCCTTGTCACTGTCACTTTCAGCCTCCCCGGCAGAGCAGAGCAGGTCCCAGCCCCAAGAGAAGGTCCTTGGGCAAAAGAAGATCCTGGCATTTGCGGGTTTGGCCGGCGTGCGTCACAGTGGAAGGCCCTGGGGAGTACAGGCAGGATGGGGACAGTGTCCATGCAGCAGGGTATCTGTCATACTGCCACAGGGGAGGCTCCTGAGTGGCCCGGCCCCCGACCGCGATGTTCATCTGCCTTCACTGGCAGCTCAGCTGTTTTCTGGAACAATTTGCAAGTTGAAATAGTATTAGCGTTCCCCTGGGAGTTATTTATGCATTCATTTTCCTTCTCGCTTCTTTCTTCTTCCTTTCCCACTAATGCAGAAGACCCCCTGACCCTAAAGGCCAAAGGACACATACTGACCCGCTACTGGAAAGCAGGCAGCACGGGGAGGCAGCTCTGTGATGATGTGAGTGGGAGTGAGGTGATTACTGGGATACACTTGAATGTATTCTCACTTCTTGAAGCAAATAATTTGAGATCTGTACGTTTTATTGTTAACAACAAATTTTGTGCGAGGTGACTAACAGCTGATGGGGACATGCTCATTGAGAACCACTGGTCTGTGCCATCGTAAAGAAATGTTTGCTTTCTTTTTGCATCCAGGGCAGGAAACTTCCTGGAAATGGTTTATTTGCATGCATGGCCAACTTTCCAGAGGTTGATCAATAAATCAATCAACAAATATTGATTGTCTCCATTGTGCAAAGCATCCTGGAGACTAATTGTAAATATAAACATGCTCCCTGCCTCAGAGGCGCTCCCCGCCTAATTGGGGGTAAGATCTGTAGACATGGAAAGGTAACTTATAATGCCCAGTAGCATATAAATGCTGGACAAGTGGTGTGCCTTGACTGGGTTTGGGAGAGATCAAGGAAGACTTCTTGGAGGAAGGGTGATTTGGACTGAGCCTTGAATGATAGGTGGGAGTTGCCCAAAAAGAGGACAAGGGAAGGTATTACAGGCAAGAGAAGCAGTGCCGAGGAGGAAAAGCCCAAGGCCTGTTCAGGACTGTGAAGGGGTCTGCCTGGCTGCAGTGGGGCTCCTAGATGGGTCAGGCACCGCCCAAGCCCATGGGACAGTTTGGAGCACTGTTGAGTCTCCCTCATTCAAAGAACCACCCAATCCTCAGTATTGGAACTTTGTCCTATGAACTGAATTGTGTCTCTCCAAAATGCCTATGTTGAAGCCCTAACCCCCAACGTGACTGTATTTGGAGATAGGGCCTGTAAGGAGGTAATTAAGGCTAAGTGAAGTCCTAAGGGTGAGGTCCTAAACTGATAAGATTCGTGGCCTTCTAAGAAAAGGAAGTGTTCTGGGGTGCCTGGGTGGCTCAGCTCTTAAGTGTCTCCCTTCAGCTCAGGTCATGATCCCAGGGTCCTGGGATCGAGTCCCACATTGGGCTCCCTGCTTGGCGGGAAGACTGCTTCTCCCTCCCCTCCCCTTCCCTCCCCCTGCCTGTGTTCCCTCTCTCGCCATGTGGGTCTCTCTCTCTGTTAAATAAATAAATAAAATCTTAAAAAAAAAAAAAGAAAGAAAAGGAAGGGTTCTCTCCCTCCCCCTTCCCCCTCCTTCCGCCCTTCCCTCCCTCCCTCTCTCTCTTTCTTTCCCTTTTCCCT
>NC_048238.1:34664205-34887991 GCF_002007445.2 Ailuropoda melanoleuca
CCCAACGTGACTGTATTTGGAGATAGGGCCTGTAAGGAGGTAATTAAGGCTAAGTGAAGTCCTAAGGGTGAGGTCCTAAACTGATAAGATTCGTGGCCTTCTAAGAAAAGGAAGTGTTCTGGGGTGCCTGGGTGGCTCAGCTCTTAAGTGTCTCCCTTCAGCTCAGGTCATGATCCCAGGGTCCTGGGATCGAGTCCCACATTGGGCTCCCTGCTTGGCGGGAAGACTGCTTCTCCCTCCCCTCCCCTTCCCTCCCCCTGCCTGTGTTCCCTCTCTCGCCATGCTTTCCCTTTTCCCTCCCCCTCCCTCCATTCCCCCCTCCCTTTCCCCTTCCCCCTCGTTCCTTCCCTGCCTCCCCCTCTCCCTCCATGCAAGACCCAGGAAAAGCCATGTGTGGGTGCAGCCAGAAGGCAGCTGTCTGCGGGTGAGAACCTGTGGCAGACACCGACCCTGCTGGCACCTTGATCTCAGACTTCCAGCTTTCAGAGCTCTGAGAAACACATTTTTGTTGCTTAAGCCACCCAGCCTGTGACAGCCTGAGCAGACTCTACCCTCCCTGGGGTGTTTATTCATGCTCAGTAGAGCAGACGGTTTCTAGCCAGGGTCCGGGAAGCTGGCAAGGGTCCCAGGGCCTCCCTGACCCAGCCCGCTCAGCTCTGCCACGCTGGCCCCGCCTCCACGGCCCTCTGTGGGACCCACAAGCCTGAAGGACTACAATTCTCCTCACAGCCGGGCTGCACGGAAGGTTCAGGCTGGGTTGACCTGCCCCCTGGCCCCACATCCCTCCCCAGGCCATCTGAGAGGAGGGCGGCTGGATCTAGCAAATAAAAATATAGGACACTTAGGGGCGCCTGGGTGGCTCAGTCAGTGAAGTGTCTGCCTTCGGCTCAGGTCATGGTCCCAGGGTCCTGGGGTAGAGTCCTGTGTCAGGCTCCCTGCTCAGCGGGGGGCGGTGGGGGGTGGGAGCCTGCTTCTCCCTCTGCCTCTGCCCCCCCCACTGCTTATACACTCTGTCTCTCATGCTCTCCGTCTCTCTCTAGTAAATAAATAAAAATCTTTAAAAAAAAATAGGACGCCTAGTTAAATTTGAATTTCAGATACACAATGAATAATCTCGATAGAACTTATGCTAAAAAAACTTATTCATCGTTTATCTGAAATTTGCATGAACTGGGCGTCCTGTATTTTATCGGGCAACCCTCCATGGGAGGGCCTATGGGCCGTGTGTGGCCAATCCCGAGACCCCGCGCTCTGGGTCACCGCAGTGGGTTCAGCACTGGGCATGTGACCCAAGGTCA
This sequence comes from Ailuropoda melanoleuca, assembly GCF_002007445.2. Taxonomy (NCBI): domain Eukaryota; kingdom Metazoa; phylum Chordata; class Mammalia; order Carnivora; family Ursidae; genus Ailuropoda; species Ailuropoda melanoleuca. The sequence continues at coordinate 34,665,504 of NC_048238.1, forward strand.
GAGGCCTCCCTGCCAACGCACACCATGACTGAAAGCTCCCAAGCTGTCAGGACAAAGAAAGTTCTCCAGCTGTAGGAGACTGCCCCCAGGGAAGCCCCCATCTGACGACAGATGTCACACAGAAGGAAGTCGAGCTGAGGGAGAAAAAAGCCTAAAAACAGTGCTTGATGCAGCCTTGCCCCTTGAACTTCAGCTAAAATGGGAAGTGGCTTGAATTGGGAATCCTTTACTCACAACTGACTCGGAGTTCTGGCAAGATCTGTGGGAACTAAGTCACCTCAGAACTACAAGACTCAAACCTGACTGAATTCAAAGGGAGGGCTGCTCCTTAGACCCCCCCTCCCCATTTAGTCGCTGAGAAAACGGGGGCTCCTTGGCTCAGGGGGCAGTGAAACATCCCAACAGGTCCCTCATGCACACTGGGACTCCTCTCAGGTGTCACCCCTGTCACATGCACCCCCCCCCCCCCCCCCCAGCTGGCAGCAGAGCCCTTTGCTTCCCGGCCCCCTCATAGGTTTTTTCCTGCCCTCCCTCCCCTCCTATCCAGCTCTCCTTTCTCTCAAAGACCTTTTTTCCTCATCAGCCATATCTTGTATGCTCCTTCCCTTCCTTGTCTTGCCCTCCATGCTCACTTCTAAGAATCCAACTCACAGACGCTCAACCACAGAAGGTGTGTGGATTTATTCTGGACATCTTCTCGACTGGACTAGAAATACTGGAGCTAGAAAGACATCGGGGCTGATACAATCCAGCCCCCTCACTGTCCTGAACTCACAGAAGAGGAAACCGAGGTTCACAGGGCTCCAAAGGCTCCACCAAGAGTTACAGGCAGATTCTAGAATAAGAGGAAAGCCAAGCGGTTGAGGGCAAGGGTCCCCGGGTTTGGATTCGGAAAGCCTGTATATTCATTTGGGTTCTACCACAAATCGCTTAACCTCTTTATGTCCATTTCTCCCGCTTGAGAAGGAGCTTAAAACCCCATTCACCTCAACATGGCTTCCGCGGCTGACAGAATTACAAACTGCCAAATGAGTGTGCTGGACCAAGGCTGCTCTGTATTAGTGTTGTTGGTGTTACTATTATTATTTAACGAGGCTAATCTGCCAGGGAAGGAAATGAGCACACATCACGAAATTAATTATAGATGTTTTTTTTAAATGACTGTTTATATTGAAAGGAAGGCCTCGTAGTTGCCGCACAATTTGAGGATAAGTCGTGTTTTGGAAAAATATTAATATTCAGAGCCGTGTTGATTAGCTTCACTCTTGTTGCTAGGCAACAGGGTCCTTTGTAGCCTCTGCAGTGTTGGGATTTTTCTAGGGGTGGGGGTGGGGAAAGTGATGGGGGGATTAGAGGGAGGAAAAGTGCATTACGGTAAGTGATTCGGCTGGCTCAGCCCATTCCGAAGTTGCCTTAAAAAAAGAAAGAAAAAAGATCTACTCCTTTAATAGCCTATGTGATTATAGTTGTTGGATAAGGAAAACCAGAACGTGACCCCGAGCTCACCACTCACCCATGACTTGAGTTTCAGGTTTGGCAAGACTTGTGTTTACGAGATCGGAGCTGAACCACACGTGGCCCGGGGTTTACCACCGCTGACGTTCGCCGGGGCTCCTCGAGGGCAGCCTGCCAGCGCGCGGATTAGGGGGTCGTGAGAGGCTGCCATGAATCGAATGATCCAATCTCATTTAATAGCGGCTGTGGCCTTCCAGTCAAATTCTAACACTCGAATGGGGCCAGCCCGGAGCAAGGCAAATAGCACGTTTTCTGGAGCAAAATGGAGACTCGTGAGGATTTGAAATTCATTGAAAACCCAAGACAGGGGGCGTGCGAGTGACGGTTCAGAGCATCTACTGTGTGCTGGGCGCTTTGCTGGGTTTGCTCAGGGTGGTGCCAGGAAGGAGGCAGTATTGGCCCCATCTGGGGGATTGAGGTTTGGAGAGATTGAACAACTTGGCCCAGGTCACACCAGCTAGCGCGGGGGGCAGAGCAAAGGATTTAAGCTCAAGTCTTTCCGTGTGTGTGCCGGGTGCCCCCTTAACCAGGCTGTCTGCCCTTACCTGGCTAGGAGGGGCTGGGAGGGGCCCGGAGGGAAAATCTTGGGGCTTGGCCTGAAGATGGCTTGTGGCCTCTCTGTTAGGTTGAGGCCCACTCCGTGAGTTTCCGATATCATCACAGATCACTTCATATATGGTCCTGTTCCAGTCGCTAGTGCTGCATTGGCTGCCCCCAAACTTAGCGGAATAAAACAAGACCCATTTTATTACGCTCAGGGGTCTGTGGGTCAAGAATTCGGGCAGGGCTCAGCTGGGCGATTCTTTGGCTCTGCGATGCACATACTGAGACCGCCTTGTGGTCGGTGGGCTGGGTCTGGAGGGTCCTACATGGCTTCACTCACATGTCTCGTTCTGGGATGGGGACAAGCTGTCACCTGGAGCATCATCCCAGCACGGCAGTCTCGGGGGTGGTTGGACATCTTCCATGGTACCTGGATTCCCCCCCAGCAACTGTCCCAAGAGACCCAGGGAGAGGCCGCATGGACGTTTCTGACCTAGCACAGAAGTCACACGGTGCCACATGTGCCACCGTCTATTGGCTGAAGGGGTCACAAGCCCACTCAGACCCCAAATCTTAATGGGAAGGCTATCAAAGAATTTGGGGACTCTGTTAAAAACAGCTCTAGGGGCCTCCCGGGTGACTCAGTCAGTTACCAGTCTGCCTTTGGCTCAGGCCCTGGGATTGAGTCCTGCATCAGGCTCCCTGCTCAGTGGGGAGTCTGCTTCTCCCTCTCTCTCTCCCTCTGCCCCTCTCCCCTGCTCCTGTGCTTGCTCTTTCTCGCTCTCTCTCTCTCAAAATAAATAAATAAATAAATAAATAAATAAATAAATAAATAGGGGCGCCTGGGTGGCACAGCGGTTAAGCGTCTGCCTTCAGCTCAGGGCGTGATCCCGGCGTTATGGGATCGAGCCCCACATCAGGCTCCTCCGCTATGAGCCTGCTTCTTCCTCTCCCACTCCCCCTGCTTGTGTTCCCTCTCTTGCTGGCTGTCTCTATCTCTGTCGAATAAATAAATAAAATCTTTAAAAAATAAATAAATAAATAAATAAATAAAATCTTAAAAAAACGAAAAGCAAAAACAGCTCTAGGTACAGAGTTCCTTGTTCCAGGGAGAAATGGATAGTCAAAAAACTTTGAATACTCTGAAAATGGAGGACATACATGAGCGATGGAAAGTTCGATACTCAATACTGCAAATCGTACTTATTTCGACAGATTTAGGACGAGACTTGTTGAATAACAGCTAAGCTTAATAAGAGCTTTTGTTTGTTTGTTTTGAATTTCATGTTCAGGTGTAGTCGCGAGCTGAGGAGCCTGTCTTGCTGACCAGCTAAGTCTCATTTATAATTATTAGTGATTCCGTTTGCATACAGTGTGCTTATGACTTTTAAAAGCCTTCATTCCACTATGATCATATTTACAATATTAGTTTGGTTAGGAAAGCCTTTTCTCCTTGCAGAAATCAAGTGAGATAATGATGTCGTTGAAAGACTCTTCGGATATTTTAATGAGTTCTGCAATCCTATGCTAGCCTACCTCTTGTTCCTTGATGCTCCGGGTCAGGCATTATGCTGGAATCATTTAGAATATTGAAATGTACAAGATCATCTCTGGCAAAGACTCCCCCCAGCATACTGCCTCTTCTAACAGAGCGCTACATTACAGTAGGCGCTACGTTTCCCAGCCTCCTTTGCAGGAAGGTATGGCCATGTGATTTAAAAAATCAGGCTATTGGGATATGAGTGGAAGTATCACATAGCTGCTTCCAGGAACCTTTTTTAATGGTTAGCTGATATTTGACCATTTCTCTTTTTATTCTTCATCTTTTGCTGCCTGGAATGTAGATGTAATGGCTGGAGTTGTAGCCACCATTATGGACCATGAGTACAGGGCTTCACTTTAGGAATGGTGGAATGGTCAACAGGAAGGAGCCTGGGTCTCTGAGGTCTTCTCAGCACAGTAGCCATTCTCATGATGAACTGCCTACTTCTGGACTTTTACAAATGAGAAAGAAACCTCTATCGCATTTAAGCTACTGCAATTTTGAGTCTCTGTTGCTTTTAGCCAGATTTAATCCTGGTCAATGACCTCTCTAAGAAGGTCACAGTCTAGAAGTACATAATTATAACCGAATGAATGAATGAAATAAATGGCCTAACCACAGTGATCACAATTATGAGAAATAATCTGAGATGCAGTTTTGATGTTGAAATACTGGAATATTGTGACAATATTTTTGAATTTAGAACTAACCCAGAAAATAGAGGACAAATGGTAGCTATATAGCCAATGCCAGAACTAAAAGGAAAATGCCAGATGAGTCCTGAGAAAGGAGCAAGGATTTATTTCTTTCTTTCTTTCTTTTTTAGGATTTATTTATTTATTTGAGAGAGGGAGCACAAGTAGGGGGAGGGGCAGAGGGAGTGGGAGAAGCCGACTCTCTGCTGAGTGGGGAGCCCAATGTGGGGCGTGATCCCAGGGTCCTGGGATCATGATCTGAGCTGAATGCAGACGTTTCACCGATTGAGCCACCCAGGCGCCCCAAGGAGGGAGGATTTCTGATGAGGGCATCTTAATCAGATTCATGGAAGAAGAGGTAGAGATTTTAACTTGGTCTGGAGTTTGGGGCCTGCATTTTAAACAGAGAGACAAGCAAGAACAAAGTCCAGGTGGTACGGAAATGTGCAGGGAGTTTGTAGAAGGGTCCACATGGCTGGGTGGGAGAGCATGCCAGAGAGTCTTATTTGGTGAGGAGGACCAGGCTGTTTGCCCAGCTCCCTTGGCCAGGCCTCAGGCACCTGGGTGGGCCTGGGACTTTCGGCCCATGATGTGCATCGAGGGTCTTGGTAGCCGCTCTCCTATAAAGGTTTCTTTGGCCTCATGTAACTTTTATCGCTTTGAGTTAATTTTTGTACCTGATGTGAGATAGGAGTCCAGCTTCATTCTTTGGCATATGCATATCCGATTGTCTTGGCCCACTTTTTGCCCATTGCCTGGATCAAACATTGAGGCCCCTGAGTCACGGGACAAGCAAACAGCGCGTATTTCCAGCAAACAAAATGAGGAGCGTGAGCAGAGGCCAGGGCAGACTCATGGTGCTGTCTTCACTTACTTTGTCTTGGGCCGCTCAGTTTAAGTACTGATGATCTCACCCAGCACATTCTGATAAAGGCCCTGCTGAGAGCTGTGCCACGGGAAGGAGTTCCTGGAAGCCCAAACCTCTCTTTAAGTACCTCTGCAGAAATCTTTCCTTTGGACTTGGTGAAGTTTAGCAGGTATGTGGATTAGCAGTGAAGATTAGCACGGCCCGCTGAGAAGATGGCCCATTGCCCAGAGCCTCGGTCCACAAAGGCCATGTTAATAATCTGACGTGGGATGAGGGCAAGGGACATCGTAATGAGATTCTTAATGAAATCCCTTTTCAAAGACTGTGGTTTTAAAAAAATTTTTAAACAATGACAATAAATAAAATGTTCCAGTACACTAAGACACGAGAGGAGTTGGTGCACCAGACCTGCGGAATACCGGCTTTTCAAACCCCCTCCTTCCGGGGAAATCTAGAGGGCAAATGTCAGGATGAGGAGTGAGGAAAGACAAACATACTGCACCTTGAAATGTTGGCGTAGATGACTCAGGATTTAAGTCTGATCCATTTTTAATTAACTTCTGAGTAGGTCTGAAGTAGGGATTCAACTTCGTTTTTTGTGTGTGTGGCTATCCAGCTGTCCCAGCACGATTTGTGGAAGGGCCTGTTCTTTTCTTATTAAGTGGCCTTGGCACCTTTGTCAAAAATCAATTGACCGTAGACACATGGGTTTATTTTGGGACTCCCAAATCTATCTTATTGATCTACGTGTCTATCCTTACGCTGCTACTGTACTGTTTTGATGACTGTAGCTTTGCATAAGTTTTGAAATTGTGAAGGGTGAGTCCCCCAGCTTTGTTCTTTCTTTTTCAAGATCATTTGGGCTATTTGGGGTCTCTTGCAATTCCATACAAATTTTGGGATCTGCTTTTTCAGTTTTGAAAAAAATGATACTGGGATGTTGATAAAGATTGTATTGAGTCTGTAGATTGCTTTGGAGAGTATTGCCATTTAAACAATATTAAGTCCTTCAATCCATGAATATGGGATGCCTTTCCATTTGTTTAGGTCTTCTTTCATTCCTTTCAGCAAAGTTTTATAGGTACCAGTAGACAAGTTTTGCACCTCTTTGGTTAAACTTATTTTTAAGTATTTGATTATTTTTCATACTATTGTAAATGTAATTGTTTTCTTCATTTCATTTTTGGATCATTCATTGCTTGTATACAGAAATACCACTGATTTTTGTGTCTTGCTCTTACATTCTGCATCTTTCCTGTATTTGCATCAGTTAAAGGACTTGCAAATTACATAAAAACCCATTTGAACTGGCCTGACCTAAGAGAGATTGATCGGTTCACATACTTTTAAAGTCCGGTAGGCTCCAGGCATGATTCTATCAAGGTTCTGGCTCCGTTTCTCTGTACTTCTCTCAGTTTTGCCCTTCTCTAAGAATTGGTTCTCTGTTCAGGTTGACCTCCCTTATGGTTGCAAGAGGGTTGCTGACAGAAACTAGGTTTGCATGCTTTCTCAGTCACATCCAAGGAAAGACAAAAACCATTTCCTTCCCTCAAAAGTCTTGAGTGTCGCTTTGATACTGTCATCACTGTCTAGTGACAACAGAGATGGAATTGCTATGATTTGCTTAAGCCATTGAGGTAGGGATGGGTTCCACCCCACCCAAACTGCATGGCTGCTAACACACAATGGGGTGCGTGTTAAGGGGGTAATTGCTACACAAAAGGAGATGGTTCTTAGAGGAAGATCTCAGGGCTGTTAGGAGGGAGAAAGACAGTGTCCACCTAACCTATGAAATTTGTACAATACCAAGCAGCATTCACTGACTATTTGCTGCATGAATGAATGACTGAGAGGCCCCACTCGTCCTTTCACAGATACCTAGTTCCCTGGGGCTGTCACGGCCTCCATTCTGGTGATGGCCAACCCTGTAACCTCTAGAAATCCGCTATTGAGATCCTAGACTCTTCTATGGGGAGGAGAGAATTCTTTCTACAGGCTCCATGACTTCTCTGATTTTTGAGCAGCAAGACCCTGGTAGAATAGATCTGAAGAACTATGAACACTGGGGAATCCACATACTCAGAATAAGCAGGGTGGGTCTTGTGAGCCCATGGTGTGGCTCTGAAGTCCTCACGTACAAATTGTGCCCCAGGCCTGATGCCAGACATTCCACCATTAGGAATTCACTCTTCTGGTTAGTTTGAGAGGCTTTTACACCTTTAAGACCAACTGTCCCTCTCCTCCGCCATCAACTGGGGCTTTGGTTTGCAATCAAGCGTCTTTGTATGAGCAAACCATAGCAATACTGATGTATTTGGAGGAGTATATTCAGTGATAAAGAATCAGAATTCTTTATTACACCAGAAAATCAAAGTCAAGAATAGGGGGTCCCAGGAGCATCGGGTCCTGAGTTATGAGAACTTACTTCTTCTTCATAGATATAAAGTTTGAGCTTAGTTCCTTCAATTCGAGACCCTGCCCCTTCTCTGACTAATACTAAACTCCACTGTAGCAGGAGGTATTCTCCAAAAATAGCTACAACAATAGCTCCCATCCCACATGCTTTTCTAGATCCTTGCCACTCTTGCGTCAGTAGGTAGATTCTATGACCCTTACCGTTGAACCTGGGTGGGACTTTGTTACTGCTTTGACCAACAGAGCGTGGCACAAGTGGTGCTCTAAGACTTCTGAGGCTCGGTCATAAAAATGTAAGGTCCTCTTGCCTTGCTCTCTTGGGACACTTGCTCTGGGAACCCAGCTACCATGCTGTGAAGAAATTCAAGTAACTTACGGAGAGGAACCAAGGCCCCCAGACCATAGCCCCAGCTGAGCTTCTAGCCAACACCCAGTGCCAACTTGCCAGTCATGTGACAGAGCCATCTTGCAAGTCAATCCCTGTGGTAGGCAGCATCTAAAATGGTACCCAATGATGGTATTCATGTCCTTGTGTAATCTCCTCCCCCTTCGTGCAGACCAGACTAAGTACCCAGCTCCTGGAGTACAGCAGAAGTGCTAGGATGACTCTTCCAAGATTAGGTTATACAAAGATGGTGGCTTCTGTCTTGGGCACTCTCTCTCACACACTCTGTCTCTTGCATTTCTTGCCCTGGAGGGAGCTAGCTGTCATGTTGTGAGGCAGCCTTGTAGAGAGGCCCATGTGGTGAAAGACTGAGACCTGCCATCCACCACATGAGTGAGGTTGGAAACAGAACCCCCAACAGCCGGGCCTTCAGAAAAGAACCCAACTGTAGCCAACAGCTTGACTGTGGTCCCATGAGGCACCTGGAGCCAGAGGCCCCCAGCTGAAGGAAGCACCCAGCTAAACTGCATGCAGATTTCTGATCCACAGAAACTGTACGAGATTACAAGTGCTGGATATTGAAAGCCACTAAATGTTGGTGTAGTTTGTTAGGCAGCAAGGGAGAACTAATACAATCTTCTTTTCCCAGATCAAGTTAGCCCAGCTAACACTGCGTAGATGAGCCCCTGCTGGCATTACAGAATTGTGAGTAAAATAAACCACTTCTGCCGGGGTTTTAGCCCACTAGGTCTTGGGGGTATTTGCCAGGCAACTATGGTTAACTTTTTCTCACTGGGAGCCATCTGAAAGGTGCTGGAAAAACAAAGCAAAAATAAACCAGGCCGAAACATTCACGTACTGTAGCCTAGTATCTGAGTCCGCTTGGGCCGCCACAACCAGGCCCACAGATTGGGTGGCCTAGAGAACCAAAATTTCTCCTCTCCTCGTTCTCGAAGCTAGAAGTCCAAGATCAAGGTGTTGGCAGAGTGGATTTCTTCTGAAGCCTCTCTCCTTGGTTGCCCTCCCACTGTGTCTTCACACCATCTTCCCTCTATGCCTGTGTCCAAATCTCCTCCTCTTACAAGGGCACCAGTCATGTTGGATTGGGGCCCACACTAAGGGACTTATTTTAACTTAATCACCCTTTTAAAGGTCCTAGCTCCAAGTACAGTCACATTCTGAGGTCCTGGGGGTCAGGGCTTCAACATACGAATTTTGGGAGGAAACAATTCAGCCCGTAAGACCTAGGCCACCTACTTCCTTTGGAAGGTCCTCAAAGAACTGATTTTTCAAAAGACAAATTGTGTCCTTCTCTCTTCTTGCTGAAACATTTTATAATGGGACAGTTTTCATCGTCTTCCCAAACCTTTTAAAAATCTCTTTGAAACTCACTTCTGCCCTTTTGAAAAAAAAAAAAAGCAATACCCTCCTAGGAATTCCTTCCACTTCCCTCCCTACAGGTTTCTGGGCTTTACCACAGCAGGTCCAGAGGCCCACGGTGGTGGCAGGGTCTATTCAAGAGGCCCAGGGAGACCCAGGCCCCCGGTGGACGCAGGCCTGTGGCACACCCAGGCCCGCAGAGGCCACAGAACTGAGAGCAGACACAGGCTTTCGGCAGCCACAGGGCCCAGGGTCCAGACATCCACCTGCTCCGGCCAGGACGCATGGCCCACGGTCCTAGTCTTGTGGCGGCTTCGGTGAGGCTGGAGGAACTAACTCACGCTGTCTACATAAGCACTTCCCAAGGTTAATAACTGCGGAAGAGCTGAGGGCCTGAGGCAAAGCAGAAAGCCCTAACCCTCAGCTCAGCATTAATTCCCTAGTTATCATTATCAGGCCAGACACTTCTTCCCAGTTGTTTTCTGTTTTCCTACAAAATGGAGGGTGAGAAAGAGGCAAGGTTTTCAGCTCTGGGGCATGATTCTTCGGCAGCAGAGCTCTCCCCACTGCGGGTGAGGGGCGGGCCGGTAAAAACCACGAGGCCACAAGTCGACAAAGACTTTTCCTGAACAGAAGGCTTCTCCCAGGTGCTCCTGGTGTGTCGGAGAAATCTCCTTCCCCCCCCACCCCGCCCACCCTTCTATCCTTCTTTCTACATGTTTTTGTTACCATGACCATGGGCCAGGCACTGTGCTAGGTCCTTATTTTTCTTATGTGATTTGGATCCATCCTGCTTCCAGAAGCCCTGTGAAGACCTTCCCTTCTACCCACAAACCCCAGCCCTGCCCCTGGATGACTTGAAGTCTCCTTCAGGTAAGCAGGCTTTGATGGAGGTTATAGCACTCTGTGTGTGTGTGTGTCTGTGTGTGTGTGTGTCTGTGTGTGTGTGTGTGTGTGTGCTTGCGCACGGTAGCAGGTGGGGCAAAGGAAGGAGGGGCTCCTGGTGGTTTCTTCACGTTCCAGCTGCCCCTGAAAGGGGGTGAGGGGCAAGTGTTCGAGGCACAGAGAGGCAGCCTTCCTCCATAGGATTCTTGGCCTGCTTTCCTGGCTAGTTCGGCTCGCCTGCTCTCGGTGAACACACCCTGCCAAGGAAAACAAAAACCCAGGGCCCAGGAGGAAAGCCACTGTGTACAGAGCGCAAGCCTCTAAATAGCTCTTCAGCTCCCTTCTAACCCTCAGAAATGCAACTTTGGGGCAGGACAAGGGCTGCTGTGGAACAGAATCGGGACGGATACATGACAGTGCAGGGATCCCGTAATTCCCCTTTGTCGGGGGTTTGTTTAAAAAGTGGCCTTCGTGGGAGACCCTCCAAGTGCCCTGTGGTGGCGAGGCCTCATTTCACAGAGGAGTCCCCTGAGTCACCGCCTCAGGGGGTGCAGGGGCCCAGGGGCTAGAAGGCCCAGTCTGAGGAGGGCTGGGGTGCAGACGGCCTGGGGGCTCTGGTCTCAGCCCCGACCTTGGCCAAGGCCCCAAGGCCCAGAGATCCTGATTAGCATGAAAACGGAAGACAACTGGGGCGTCCTCGTCCTCCGGCAGCCCGGGCCCCTGTGCGGCTGAGGGGGAAGGTAATCCTTCTATCACTGTCTTTCTGGGCCAATTAGATGATTCAGCATATTCGCGGCCCCTCTCTGCGCTGAGGTGATTTATCCTGAGCTCTGCGGGGCCTGCCGAAGGTGAGTGATGGGCTCGTGTGCGAGACACGGAAACATTGGCGGGGCCTCTCCCGGCCACGGCGGTTGCTCACAGCTTCTCCCGGAGACATGCTCCTCGGGGGCGAAAACCTGTACTTGGGGGGGGTCTCCTCACGGGAGGCGCGAGAAGGGGGCAGGAGTTGAGAGGTTAGGCCCCTGGGCTGCTGGGAGTGAGGAGCTTTGGGAAAACGAAGGAGAAGGTGGGGCCTTCGAGGGAGGCAGGAGGGCTGAGCTGCTTGGCCTCGGCCGTCGGAGCACAGGCCTGTGGCAAGTGGGCCTGGTGCTGGGGCGAGGGGTGAGGGGCCGCGGTGGGCATGTGTGTGTAGGCCGTGCCTGGGCCGCCGCCTTCTCCTGCACGTTTTGACCGGCTGCCCTGTGCCATTGCTGTCCATCCTGGGGACTGGGGTGGGGGGAATCTTCTATCCACCGCATCGGGTCGGCCAAGGAAGCTGTGTGGTGTCCCCAAGTTGGGGTAAGGAAGCCCCAACTTGATCTTTCTGAAGGAGTCCAAGTGTGGGCCATGGCGGTCCAGGGGCCACCGTTATGAGTTCTTTCCATCCACCTGTCTTCCCCAGAAAGAGAGTCTCGGGTTTCTGTCATGAAGTGTTGATTATCACCCATAGAACACTGACCGTGCCCGGCCACTCCCTAAGTCACTCATTGGAAGTCTGAGGGTCCTGGCCTGACATCGCAACCGTACTAGTGACGTCATTTTCCCCTCACGCTTGTGAAATGCATATTACATGCTAGAAGTTATTCCGGATGCCTCACGTACCTCATTTATTTCCCAAGACAATCTTTGGCAGTGCTGTTAACGTCCTGTGATGGTTAACTAAATGTGCCAACTTGTCTGGGCACAGGGTGCCCAGATATTCAGTCGGACGTGATTCTGGGTGTGTCTAGGAGGGCGTTTCCGGATGAGGTTAACAGTTGAATTGGTAGGCTGAGTCAGCAAATTGCTGTCCCCAGTGTGGATGGGCCGCATCCAATCAGTTGAAGGTATGAAGAGAACCAAAAGGCTGAGTTAGAGGAAACTTGGCCTGCCTGCTTGTCGAGCTGGGACATTGGTCTCCTGCCTTCAGAGGGGAACTTACAGCATTGGCTGTCCTGGTTCTCGGGCCTTCAGACTTAGACTAGGACTACACGACGGCTCTCCTGGGTCTCTAGCTTGCTGACTGCAGACCTTGGAACTTCTCAGCCTCCATAATCATGTGAGCCAATTCCTTATAATGAATCTCTCTCTCTCTCTCTCTCTATATATATATATATATGCACTTTTGCATCCGAATTCTCATAGTTGTTTTGATAGGTTGCTCTAGGTAGCTGCTCTCATGCGCGGCAACTATATACGGGTGTGTACGTGTGTAGATATGTACTAAAAGGATATATATGTACTAATACCAATATACACTCACCAGTATGTATATACGCACACACCAATAGGACATATATATCATACAGGATATGTTCTGTTTCTCTGGAGAACTCGAATGCATATCCCCATGTCACAGACCAGGAAACTGAGGCACGGAGAAGCGAATTCATTGTACGGGGTCTTACTCGGGCAGTTGGGATTTGCACCCAGGCAGTGCGACTCCCAGGCCCTCCTGCCTACACCACAAGTTCTCCTGCCCTCTGACTCCTTAGCTTCTGTGCGGTCAAATATGACCTCAGTAGATGCGGTGTGGGACCGTGAACTGAGAAGCGTGGCTCGTGGCTCTTGCCACTCACTTGTGCTTCCCCTCCAAGCCACCCAGGCCCCACCACGAAAGGAAGAATGAGAATTCCCGAGGGCTGGCTTGCAGCATCCAGCGTTCTCAAACCTCGGGGCCCTGAGGAGACAGGCGCTGTAGTGGAAGTGGGAGGAGTGGGAGGCGAGCGAACTGGCTTCTGGGTCTGCCGGGCTGTGGGCTTGCTGTGTGGCCATCCCTCGGCACCTCGGTTTTGTCAGCTGTTGAGAGGGAGGTGTAGGCTCGATTATCTCTGTTGCCCGGGGATCCTGTGATTCCACAGGGCCGTGGCTTTCCAGATGGCTCTGGAAACAGCCCCAAGTAACCACGTCGGCCATATCCCAGCCCAAGGGCTTCGCGGTAAATGCATCCAGCCACAGAGGAAGGAACTTGGAGGGTGACCGTTCAGGTTTGTAGCCAAACTCTGCCCCTTCCCGAGACTTTGGGCAAGTTCCTTAATCTCTCCCTGCCTGTTTCTGTAAAATGGGGCTAATGACACCAACTCCCAGGGCTGCTGAGATCGAGAATGCAGGTACAGTGCTAATCTAAGTGGCCACAAGTCTGTGGCCTTTCCTTCCCTTCCTGACTCAGTTTACGTCACCACGGCTCACTATCCCAGCCCGAGGACTAAAGGTGTCACCCATATCTCTCCCCTTCCCTTTCAGGAGTCTGAGAAAGCCTCAAGGATGCTATGGGATCCGGCTTACTCTCTAAAAGGGTCAAACTTGCTTTCTCTCTCTCCATTTTTCCTCCCTTTTCTTGTTTGCTGGCTCTTTCCCCTGATTCCTTTCTTTTTCTCAACAAGCAGTTGCTAAGGAACTCTTTATAGGTGCATTTGTGCCGTTTCTTTCAAGGTCATACTTCCACCAGCTCTCCAATGTGAGGCGAACAGCCTGCCTTCTTCTCAGCCCAGCATCATGTGACCCTTAAAGAGGAGGGTGGAGGCTGCCTGTATGGCGCCATGTATGCGCATAGACTTGGACACCCATATATGCCTATGTGTGTGTAGAGCAGAAACCCAATATGTATGTGTCTGTATGTACACGTGGAGGCCCACATGTGTATATATGCAGATACCCACATATGTGTACATGTGTGTACCTACAGACACCCATGTAGACACCCAAATGTGATTCTCTAACCGATGCACGAATGAGTCTCATAAGACCCTCTTCTGACCCTGCCCCCAAAGTGTCAAATTGCCAGTGAAAATCAAGTCATGTCTACTGGGTTTGAAGGAAGTAGGGTCTGGGGAAAAGGAAAGAATCCGTGCCTGATGATGGCGCTCTTCTCATCTCGAAGCCCAACATTTTGAGATGTGCCTTTGCCCAGAGGGGAGGGAAAATTCTTAAATCAATCAAACAAACGAAACGAGGTGAGGAAGAGACATACCAGGTTCATGGATTGGAAGACTCCACATAACAAGGATGCCAATTTCCTCCCAAATCGATCTATGTATTTCACATAATTCCAATTAAAACGGCAGCAGGATTTCTTGTAGGTATAGACAAGCTGATTCTAAAATGTGTGTGGAAAAGCAAAGGAGCTAGAATAGCCAGAACAATTTTGAAAAAGAAGAAGAAAATTGGAAGAATTACACTGCTTGATTTTAAGACCTACTATGGTATGACAGTGTGATCTTGGTGGAGGGATAGACATACAGATCAATGGAATAGAAAGCCCAAACATAGACCAACAATATATGGCAAATGGATTTTTGACGAAGGTACAAGGCAATTCAATGGAGAAAGGATATTCTTTTCAACAATCGGTATTGGAATAATTGGACATCTGTAGCAAAAAAAAGTAAATCTCAATCTAAACCGTATACTTTCTACAAAAAATTAACTCAGATGGATCCTAGGTCTAAATGTACAATGTAAAACATAGGAATTCTTTACGACCTGGGGTTAGGCAGAGTTCTTAGTCATGAGATCAAAAATGTAATGCATGAAAGAAAAATTGATGAATTGAACTTGATCCAAATTGAAAACTTGTTGTGTGAAAAACACGCTTAAGAGGATGAAGAAGCAGCCTACAGACCAGAGAAAATATTTGCAAATCGTGTATCCAACCAAACACTTGTCTGCAAAATATGTAAAGAATTCTCAAAACTCAGCAGTAAGAAAACTAACGGCCCAATTAAAGTGAAAAGTCTCGGACACTTCACCAGAGAGGATAACAGATGGCAAATAAACAGAAATCGATGTTCAACATCATTAGCCATGAGGAAAATGATGAGATACAAACCACACACCTATCAGAATGGCTAAAATAAAAAACACCTACCATATCAAGTGCCGGCAGGATGCGGGGCAACCGGAACCCTTACACGTTGCTAGTGGGAATGTCAAACTCTACAGCCTCTCTGAGAAGCAATTCGGTAGCTTCTTACAAAGTTAAACGTACCATTTCCATGTGACCCAGCAATCCCACGCCTGTCATTTATCCAAGGGGAATGAAAATGTACATTCACGCAAAAATCTGCCAAGAAAGTTGATAACAGTTCTATTTAAAATGACCCCGAAGTGGAAACAACCCAAATATCTTTCAATGAGTGAACGGTTAGACAAATGGTGGTATACCCATCCAATGGAAAACTCTTCCCCCATAAAAAGAAATCAACAATTGAAACACTCAATTTGGAGGAATCTCGAAAGCATTGTTTTTTTTTTTTTTAAGATTTTATTTATTTATTCACAGAGACAGCCAATGAGAGAGGGAACACAAGCAGGGAGAGTGGGAGAGGAAGAAACAGGCTCATAGCCGAAGAGCCTGATGTGGGGCTCGATCCCATAACACCGAGATCACTCCCTGAGCTGAAGGCAGATGCTTAACCGCTGTGCCACCCAGGCGCCCCTCGAAAGCATTGTGTTGAGTTAAAGAAGCCAGTCTTGCACAGCTTACGTGCTGCGTGATTCCATTTACACAAGGTTCTGGAAAAGATGATGCTACAGTGGTGGGGGTCAGTGGTTGCCAGACATTAGGGGTGGGGAAGAGCTTGACTGCAAATGGGGAGCAAGACGCAGGTATTCGGGGTGATGGAGCTGTTCTGTGTCCTGATTGTGGTAGTAGTTACAAGAATTGATGCATGGGTCAAAATTCATAGATCTGTACACACACACACACAGTTTGGGGGTGTCCCTTAATGAATTAAACACCCAGTACCATATATCTGTTTGAAGGAGTTATGATTTCTTTCCTCTTTTCGGAAGGGAGATTGGATACATTAACTGGTGTTAGATAGATACATTCATCACCTATAGAAGCTGGAGGTTAAATATTTTGTACAGCACATCCCTACCACCCGCCCCCCGCACCTGGATGCCACAATTCCTTTCTGCTACGCTTTACCCAACCCTTACTTTGCTATCACGACGTGCCCATACCTGTAGGGATCATATCTTTTCATCCTAAGTGGGTCGTGTGGTCTCTGTTAGAACCAGTGTGCTTATGGACACAACAGGACAGAAATGTTTGAAATTGAGACTGACCACAGGACACTCAGGGCCCAGGGTGGTCCTGCACTGACAGTGTCTCTGGTTTGCCAGTGATCCCACGTACATGCTACGTTTGTCCCATTCGGAACCCTCTTTCTTGTAACCCCCCCACCTCAGAAAAGGGGACAGCCATGGTGGAAATGCGATTCCTGATAAACAGATAAGCCGATTAGGACTGGCAGAAATTAGGCCCCTCGAAGCAATCAGACTGAAGATAAAACAGAAATTTAATGAAAATTGAAAATACAATCCGTATTACGTAGCCATTAAAAATGATGTTTACCAGGAGTTTGCAATCACATGAAAAATGCTTGTATCACTACGTTGAGCAAGAAAAGAGCAAATTACCAAATTGTGTGTACAGTTGATCACAATTCTATTTTAAAAGATGTAGAGTAAAAAGACGGAAGCTAAATATACCGGGAGGCTGGCAGCGACAGCCTTTCAGTGGGAGTAGCAGTGTCCCCCCACCGCTCCGTGCTTTAATCTATACATTCCAAATATTTTCTAGATTGACTACGTTCATCTAATTTAAATTAATCTTCAAACTGAGGAAATAGAATGTTGGGATCTTATTTTAAAAATACAGTTTGGAGCCCTAGTCTATATGCGCAAGTGATCAAATATTTATTCAGCACCTAGCCTGTCCCGAATCCTTTGCACAATAAACCCGTCACTGCCAGCCCCGCTCCCCCCTTCCTTCCCCTCCCGTAGCAGAGCCTCGCCAGCACACACAATGTCATCATCTGAGCACTGCATTTGTGACTAAGTGCCTCACCGAATAACGAGGCAAGCTCAGGGATCTGGCACAGACATCATTGACAAGGCAGTTCCCTTTTGATAATTTTGCCAAGACAGACACCCTATAATAAACCCATGTCTGTGCCTAAAAGGTCCCCAGTTAAACCCCCGGTGTCTCCCATGAATCGCAGGCTCCCAGCGACTCTGGCTCAGCCTCCCTCTGTTCCAGCCCAGCCCCCAGAGCTCATCAAACAGGTCCGCTTTTGTATGTGGTGGCCCAGTCTCTCACCGCCAGCTTCCCCTGATTGACAGCGCCCACCTGTCAATCACAGGCCCCGCTCAACGGCCTTTGCAGGGTTACTGCAGGGCCCCTCGGCCTCCTTCCCTGACATGGGCATTCTTCCCCTCGGGCTAAGACCTCTCCCAGCCCCCTGCCATGCCCCCAAGAGATCTGCAGTCCACTCACAATGCCTGGCCGCCCTCATTAGCCCGGGGGGCCTTTGGGGCCCCTCCTCAGTGCAAGGCACCATTCACACTGATCCCCGCCCTCCAAATTCAGTGTTAGGCCACCTGACCCCTGTCGGCAACAATTTCTGTGACACGACTCAGTGTGGGAAAAGCCAGTGACACTTTCCAGACAGATCAGGGCCCACATGGCCTTCTTTTACCCTGCCCATCTCCTGCTGCCGCTCCCACCTGCGGTGGCCTGGCCGGGTTGGTAGGTGGGGAGAGCCTCCGGGCCTGGAGGGCACACCCTCCTGGGCTCTGATCTTCAGTCTGAGATCCCTGGGGAAGATTCCAGAAAGGGCTCTATCGTCCCTTGTTAACCACAAAAGCGGGGCCAGCCAAACCAGGAGAAGCAAACACTGGGCTGAATGAGGCTGAGCCCAAAGAGAGGAAATGGGGCGCAGAGCCCCTGCTGGGCAACAGGAAAGGTGGGTAGAGCACAGCCCAGAGAGTCAGAGAGAGAGAGAGAGAAGAAGGTGGGGGGAGGGAGGAGGAAGAGGGGGAGAGGGAGAGGTGGAAGAGGAAGAAGACCGGCACTGCGTGTCGGCCATATTTGGAGCCCTGGGCCAGAACTGGCAAGAGACATTCCCAAGCTCCAGAGACCTCCAGTCTAATTGGTAGACAATTGCAATGCCCTGTGGTGAGTGCTGTAATAGGGGCAGGTGTAACATGGCGTGGATTCCCGAAAAGGGTTGTGTCCCCAGCCTCTGGGTGTGTGAGTGTGAGCGCGCACGAGTGTGTGCAGTGCTAGGATGTCAGGAAAGGCCCCCCAGAGAAGCTGGTTACTGAACCAAGTCTTGGGCAATAGGTAGCAAGCAGTCGGCCAGGCAAAGGAATAGGGAGGGGTGTTCCAGGTGGAGGGAACAGAAGATGCGAAGCCACAGCCCAGCTCCAGCGTTCTCCTGTTTTCTCACAGGGGGATCTTGGGAGACTTCACCCAGGAGCTTGGTGCAAGCCCCACTCCAGTTTTCCACCTAAGGTCATTGGTGATGGGCATGCTATGTATTGGATGCATCCCACATGGCTTGGGTTCTCACAGTGTCGCGGCTGGGTTCTGAGAGCAAGTGTCTCTGGAGGTGACATTCAGAGAGCAAGGGTCTCAAGAGGGAGACTTAGGGGGAAGCTTCATGGCCTTGGCTGGCCTAGCCTGGGAAATCATTCCCTGTCACTTCCACTGTGTTCTACTGGTTATAAGTGAGTTACAAGGCCATCTCAGATTCAAGGGGCAAGGACCTAGACGCCTTGGGAGAAGTGTCAAAAAACGTGCAGCTTGTTTGAAAGTGTTCTGGATGGTGTCGATGAGCTGGTCCTGCCCTCTGTAATACGCTGGAGACTTTTTGATGACAACATTAAGAACGAAACCCCAGAGTTCCTAATAGTGCCTCTGATGAGTTTATTCGGCAAAAAGCCCAGATCTAAGAGTCATGCATTATTTGAACGACAGCTTGAAGTAGGATAGCCACCAGCAGCAAGTTCATTCCAGAGGGAGCTTAATAGCATACACCAGCTCAAATACACGTCTGTTCCATCTGTTGATGGGAACAGCAAATGCAGAAGGTAGTGCATACAGGAAAGGAAGGAAGGGTGCAGAAAGAGGGAAGGGTGGGTGCTTGACTAGCTCAGTTCATTGGGCGTCTGGTTTTGCCTCTGGTCCTGATCCCGGAGTCCTGGGATGGAGTCCCACATCGGGCTTCCTGCTGGGCAGGGAGCCTGCTTCTCCCTCCCCCACTCTTGTGCTCTTACTTTCTCTCTCTCTCTCTCTCTCCCTCTCCCTCTCAAATAAATAAATAAAATCTAAAAAAAAAAAAAAAGAGGGAAGAGTGAGAGAGGCATTTCACTAATTAGCAAGATGTGAGAAGTGCCCCCCTTTCAAGGCCTCCCCCTCATAAAGGAGCCCTAGGAGGAGTCACAAATTGGGGGGGCACCTGGCTGGCTCAGTTGGAAGAGTGTGCAACTCTTGATCTCAGGGTCATGAGTTGGAGCCCCGCGTTGGGTGTAGAGATTACTAGAAAGAAAGGAAGTGAGGAAGGAAGGAAGGTAGGAAGGAAGGAAGAGAAAGGAAAAGAAAGAAAGAAAGAAAGAAAGAAAGAAAGAAAGAAAGAAAAAGAAAGAAAGAAAGAAAAAAGAAAGGAAGGAAGAAAGATGTTTAGGACTTAAAGTTCGGCCAGCTACATGGCTTTCGATGGGTCACTTCGGCTTTCTGGCCTCTGCTTCCTCATCTGGAAGATGAGAGGATCAGATGAAGGTCTCTGAGGTGGGTCTGAGGTGACTCCTCGATTTTAACCAGAGGAATGGCACCCGGCAGGCCACAGGGAGTTTGGCGAGCACAGGGGCGCTGTCCCTCAGTTCAGCAGAGCTTTGCCAAGCCTGCCCAGCATGGGCCTGGGTGGGAGAGCAGCCAAGCTAGGTCTGTGCTGGCAAAATGCTGCATGTCTGAGGACACACTCAGCAGAGTGCACAAAGTTCCCAGGGGTCTGGCACTATGGTTTCATGGGTGTGTTCCCCTTGTGAAGAATCACATCCCAGGGCACTGTTCAAGTTACTATTAGAATAAAGAATTCTTCTGGGCAACTATTCTAAGCTGGCCAAAGAGCCATGTGACAGATGATTTTTTCCATCTGAGTGGAGTTCCTTGAAACACCCCACATGGAATCCTGGCCCGCTCCTGAGGCTCCCACACAGGATTCTGCAAGGCCAAGGGGACCGCAGGACCAGGGCACCCCAGGGGCCTCTTGGAGGTCCAAGCGGCAAATGGAGCCATATGCAAAGAGGCTGGCCCCATTCCCCTAGCCTCAGGCTTCTTCCAGGTCAGGACATGGTGCAAAGGCAGAATCTTGGCTGATGAAAAAGGCCATCACATAAAACAGTGAGGAGGAGGGGAGATTTGATTCTGGAAGTTCCCTCTACAGATGCACAGGGTTCGTCCTGTGGAAGATATTTTTTGAAGGTGGCGGCCATAAGAGCTCTCATTCGTTCCATACGTGCTTCTGCAATGCAGGGTAGAGTGGGATCCATGACCCCTCTCCCTTGAATCTGACGGCCTCTGACTACAGCAGAAGTAACATGATCTGACTTCTGAGGCTGGGTCAGTAAAGGCCAGTGAGTTTCCTCAGGGTTCTCTCTTGGGACTCTCGGTCTTAGAATCCGTTAATCACATCGTGAGCAAGCCTGAGACCCATGGGCAGGCCCACGAGTTCGTGTTCCACTCCGTAGACCCCACTGAGGTCCCAGCCAACAGCCAACATCAGCTCCCAAACATGTGAATGAAGGAGCTTCCAGAGGGTTCCAGCCCCCAGCCTTTGAGACACCCCCAGCTCCGAGTCTTTCCCGTTGAGGGCATTATGGAGCAGAAACAAGCTGTCCTCGTCATAACCTCTCCAAATTCCTGACCCACAAAAATCTGTGAACAAAATAAGATGGTTGTCATTTTGAGCCAGGAAGTCTGGGGCTGTTGTACAGTAGTACTATTCTGAAATGGTTGGAAACCAGCATTTCTCAAACTGTAGCCCCTGGACTTCCCATAACGGGCTGGCGTGGGGGTGGGAGAGAGGTTTGCTGAAGATACACCCCTGACCCTACTCCAGATTCAAGGAATTGGAATTTCTGGGGGATAGGATGAGAAAATGAATATTTTTTAAAAGATCTCTTGTATTTATTTAGAGAGAGCATGCGCCCATGAGCAGGGGGAGGGGCAGAGGGTCTAGAGGGAGAGAGAGAGAATCTCAAGCAGATTCGGAACTGAGCACGGAGCTGGACGTGGGGCTCGATCTCACGACCCTGAGAGCATGACCCGGGCTGAAATCAAGAGTTAGACGTTCAGCCAACTGAGCCACCCGGGCGCCCCCAGAAAAATCAGTGTTTTAAACAACCTCCGGCGCATGATTCTGAGGGTTAGGGAAACAACCTAGATAATGAGTTGTCTTAGTTGTTGTTGGGTTGCAAGTTACAAACCCAGCTCTAGCTAACTGAAGCCCCAAATGAGACTTTCTGAACAGAGGCCCACACTTCTCACTTCCTACTTCAGACCAACCATCTCTCCTCCACGCCATCTCGCAGCCAGGTGTGGCCACATGACTACACCAAGACGTAATGGAAAAAGCCAGGTGACAAATCTCTAGGAGCCTTCCTTCAAAGACAGCTGACATGTGTCCTTTGCCCCCTTTTCTCTATTCTGCTGGTTGGAATGTGGACATGAAAGCTGGAGCTGAAGCAGCCCTCTTGGACCAAGAAGTGACCTGGGGAATGGAAACTATGCACAGCTGAGTGACAAGATAACGGGAATACTGGCCCTGGGCTTCATTCTTCTGGACTGTCCTGCACGAAAACAAATAAACTCTCTTGTTCAGGCCACTGTGACTTTGGGTCGCTGTTACGTGCAACTGAATGTCACCTTCACCAGTACGAACAGCAGATGCCATGAGCAAAAATCTCTAGATGATTTGGTACCTAGGGCCGAGGGCTGTCGGGGGACTGCCAGGATCTGCCTAGGACACGGGTCTAGAGCAAGCTGAGGTCAGAAAACCCTCCTAGGTCTAGAAACATACCAGGAGACGCCTGCTGGCTGTTGGGAAGTTCTTCCCACAATCCCCGGGGTTGTTTAAGATGTTGTGACAGACTACCTGCTCCTTCGTTCCAGGCTCCCACGAGGAGCTAGGTAGTGTTGGTCAAAGCCAGCTGCATTCCAGGCGACCAGGGGGAGCAGTTCTCCTGGTGGCAGGTGCCGAGGGTCTAGCTTCAAATTTAGGTTTGTGCCGAAGACCTCATTAAGGTTCAACTTTTATCTAATTGCTCTAAGATGTATTTATTTTTTAAAAAGATTTTATTTATTTATTTGTCAGAGAGAGAGAGCTCAAGCAGGGGGAGCGGCAGGCAGAGGGAGAAGCAGGCTCCCCTCGGAGCAAGGAGCCCGACACGGGACTCGATGCTAGGACCCCAGGATCATGACCTGAGCCGAAGGCAGACACTTCACCGACTGAGCCACCCAGGTGTCCCTAGTCTTAAGATTTATTTATAATAATGCCATTTAATGAGCATTTCCTATGCGCTGGGCAAAGTGCTAAGCACTTAATGTACATGATTGCATTTATTCTTGAAAGAACTCTAGGCGGAAATTTTCTCTTACTAGCTTTGTGAGAAAGCAGCCTCAGCGGGGTGGCGTGCAGTGAGCCCAAGGTCACGCAGGAAGCAGCGCAGGAGCTAGAACTCGGACCCAGGTCTCTGAGATTCCAAAGTTCAGGGGCTCACATTTTGGTGACCTTCTACCAACCAACTCTCTCCCCTTCCATCCGACCGGAGCCAGCTCTCCAAGCTGGCGCTCTTCCTCTCCCCGGGGGCAGAAACCGGGGACACTCCCAAAGATCTGGCAACTTCTGCCCTCACCATGTTCTTTAGCAAGGCTGTAGATGAAAGAGAACATGCCGGGACAGGCTTGGGCAAGGGGGCAATGCCTCTGCAAGGGGTTTGGCGAGTATCACTGGTCCGGGGCTCCGCGAGGGTTGGAGAGAAAGTGCTTTTGGCCTCAAGCCACAGCAGCCACCTGCGAAAGAAAACTGGGTGTGTGTTTGCATGAAGCCTAAGAGGGAGTGGATCTGGCCATGGATGACTGCTCAGGGGAACTTTGCAACCTTCAAAGCACCCCTGCTTTCCAGTGAATGATTACTAATTGCTCATTCTAGAAAACCAGAAGCCCCCCTCTCCTCTCACCTTTACCTTTACCTCTCTCCACCTCAACTTCTTGACTTGCAAACCACCAATTACGAGGCGACAGAAACTACTAGCTGCTAATTCATACTAATTAACAGGGGTACTTCAAGTAAACGCTATTTAAAAAGCCAAAAGCGTTTACCTATTATGAGTTAAATGGGAAAGGTCAAACCAAGTTTACACGGCTGCCCGGATGTCCTTCCATTCATCACCTTTCTTTCCAGAGCCTTTCTTCCCCTCTGGCCACTGCATGTGTCACTCCAGAAGACAGAGACTCTTGTCTTTCTGGATAACCGTCAGCCCCCTTCTCCACCGTGCCTGGAATCAAGGCTTGGGCAGGGGCAGAGGACCCTGGAGTGAGTCCATAGCACTGTTTGCGGTGTTGGAAAACCTCAGAGGACCTTCCGAAGGCGGCCGTGGGGGAGGGGCGGTCCTAGGTCTTACAGTCCGGATACCCTCCTCCCCAAACCCTTCCGTGTCCTTGAGCGTTTGCACATCCAAGGGCTGGTGCTCTGGAAGTCAAAGCGGAGATCCCCACTACGTGTGGCTGGCTCCCCTGCCTTCCAGGCATGTGGAGAAACTGCACTTCCTGCCCCCCCCCAGCCGTGGATGACTGGGGGCACGTGACCTGTCAATTGCAACCAGTGAATTCTGAGCAGGAAGTGAGCCCGTTTTCCCTCAGTGACAATAGACGGCACTATTCCAAATAGCAGCCCATCGACCTGTGTCCTGGAGCGAGGGCCAGAGAAGGCGGAACCGCCCCCCAGCCAACCCCAAATGGGCATACAGTGTGCGTGTGAGGAATCAATCTTTGTCGTGCTAAAGTCACAGAGAATTTAGGGCATCATCGATTGCTAGTGCCCGCCACAGGGGCTCTTAACCTCGTGGTGTTTTGGTTCCATTTTCCAATCCGGGAATTCTTGTTAACATACCTGAAGGGATTAGAAATCGCACCCTACGCTAAGCAAGATGCAAGCCAACGGTGGGCCCAAGTAATTCCCCGCAGCAGACGTTGGGGGTCTCTCCAGGCCCCCACAATGATCACTCTTCAAGCCTTGGCACCTTTTTTTGCGTTGCTAAGCGCTCACCCATTGCAGATAATCACGATTCCCTTCGAGCCGCCTCGATGCCTACTACACCTCTTTCCCGTGCTTCTCACCTCCATGCCTGACCTGCTCAGAACAATGTTCCATCTGACACGGAGCCAAGAGACTTTCAGCCCCCATCGTGACTCACTTGCCAGGCGGGAACTCACCTCCACGCAACCATGCCCCCCCCCCCCCCGGTACACTTCCAGGCAAGCTATCCCAGAGATCACGGGCAAGCAAGGCTCACAGCCCAAGACAAAGAGCTCGAATCCACGCAGGGTAGCAAAGCAGCTGGAAACACACGGTGAGAAGCAGAGAGAGAGGGAGAGAGATGGGGTAGCATCACATACTTAGGACAGGGTACAAGCCGACAGAAGGACCGCACTGCTTGAATCCTGGGGTAGGCAATCCTCTGTCTCTCTCTGCTGCCTCCGTCAGCCTTCCCCCGCTGATTGTGTGGGTACGAGACCACAGTTGAGGTTTGAGGTGCATAGACGTCTGGAAGGTGCCCGGGGCCGATGGCACACGCATGCTCTATGGGAGAGGTGCAGAGACAGCATGTCTGGCCACGGCTGCGCCTCTCCAATTAGCCGGAGGAGCAGCCGTGGAGGTGATTTGCATGTCTTGGGCACGGGACACATGGGGCCGGGATGAGTGTTACCACCCATCGGTACTCATGCCTCATGTATATTTAGTTTATTATGAATATTTAGTGCCTCAGGTGCCTTAAATATATTTAGTGCCTCATGAATATTCTGTGCCTCTTGTATATTTAGTGCCTCATGAATATTAGGAATCTCTCGCTCCTTCTACCTCTTTCTTTCTGTTCGCCCATATGCTCTACCTTATCTGCTTAACGTTTTCCCCAGCTTACCAACTCCCTTATCGATGACGAATTCCATCCATCCCGCCGCTTTCTTGTCTTCTACGGCAGAACTGAATAGTCTCAAACACCGTACCAGTCGTAGCAAAAAGCAAATTCTCTTGGTCAGAATTTGATCGCAAGTCCGCGAGGGCTCACAGGACACAGGCACTTTCCAGGCCTCATCTCACGTGATCAGCACAAGGGCCCCGAAAGGCAGGGCTTCCTTTTGCTTCCGTTATGTAGAAGGGCGTTGAAACACAGAGAGGTTTAGAAACGTGCGGGAGGTCACACAGCTGGTAAGAAGCACAGCTAGAACTTGAACTCAGAGCTGGTTATATTGCTTGCATCACGTCACGCTTTGGGGCTTTCGACTCCGATGAGGGGTAGGGTACGTTCTGCATCAGCTTGACGCCTCCTACCTGTCACCTGTACAGCTTCCTGTTGTTTTCCAGAAAAGTATCCAAACCCTCGCTACCACTTAACTTACTACAAGACTGGCATAGTCTGGCGCCTGCTGACCACGCCAGCCTCTCCCCCCCAACCGCCCCGCCGTCCCCTTCACTGTCTGTCTTTCAGTCACACAGCGATCTTGGGGTTTTTTTTTTTTTATTTTTTTTTTTAAGATTTGTGTATTTATTTGAGAGAGAGAGAAAGAGCATGTGCATGTGAGCACGAGCAGGAGGGAGGGGCAGAGGGAGAGAGAGAAGCAGACTCCCTGCTGAGCAGGAAGCCTGATGTGGAACTCGATCCCAGGACCCTGGGATCATGACCTGAGCCGAAGGCAGATGGTTCACCTACTGAGCCACCCAGGCGCCCCTCACACACTGATCTTTTATCAGCTCTCAAATATGCCCTATTACCTCTCATCACAGGACATTTGCACATGCTGCTCCTTCTGTCTGCAATACTTTTCCCTTCCCTCTTCATCTGGTTCATGCCCACTTGTCCTCACGTTCAGCTTGTCTGTCCCACCCCCTAAAAAATTCTCCTGACCCCTCTAGTCTAGGTCAGTTTCTTAGTTTACAAAATCCTTCCCTGAGGAGTACTAGTGTCAGTTTATAATTATATTTGCATTGCTGTCATTACTCACTAGCTTCTTCACTGACCTGTACATGCCCTGAAATCAAGGACACAGGGCTTTTGCTCTCCCGCCGTATCTCACGTGCCCTCTCCATAGGTGTTTGTTGTTGTCAGTATAGATGTTTACCCTGCGGAAGCTGCTGGGGCCCCTGCACTAGACACCCTCAGCTAGTAGTTTCTTTCTCAAGAGGGAGAGAAAAACTACCTTACCCGGAAACAAAACTGATGACCACCTGTGTCATGTGACCTCAAGTGGTCTCAAATGTATCCTCCCTCCCCTTAGTTTGCTGGAAAATACTGTGACAAAATGCCTTCAGAATGGTTTTCTGTGAAGATGCAAATCTCTCTGGTGATACTTTCACACGAAGCCAGAGCTCAGTTAGAATCAGATTCCAGGGGCTCCTGGCTGGCTCAGTTGGTAGAGCACGCAACTCTTGATCTCAGGGTTGTGAGTTCGAACCCCACGCTGAATGTGGAGATTACTTAAACATTTTTAAAAATTTTTCTTTTTTTAAAAAAGGAATCAGATTCTAATCACATTTTCGAGCACCTGCTGTGTGCCAGAGAATATGCTAGGCACTTATTACCCATATAACGTGCTTGTTATCTATCACTGCAAAACAAATTACCCCAAAACCCAGAAGCTTAAAACAACACACGTTTCTTCTGTCACAGTTTCTGCAGCTCAGGAATCCAGGTGTAGCTTAACCCGGTACCTCTAGTTAGGGTCTCTGGTGAGACTGCGGTCAAGAGGTCGACCAGTCACAGGCTGGGGTGGGTGGGGTGGGGACTTCTAAGCTCACGCATGTGACTGTTAGTGGCCTCCCGTGCTCCCTGGCCATTGGCTGGAGACATTCCCTCACCATGTGAGCCTCCCTGTAAGCAGCTTACAACATGGTAGGTGGCTTCCCTTCTAGTGATTGAGCAAGAGAGCAAGAGAGGTTGGGCAAGATGGGAACCAAGACTTTGTGTAGTCTAATTCCATATTCCATTTCTGTTCATTAAAAGTGAGTCAACAGGTCCAGCCTACACTCAAGGGGCAGGGGATTACACAAGAGCATGAATACCCGGTGGTAGGGATCATGGGACTGAGCCACTGGAGAGGCTGCCCTCCACCCATCAGTTCTCATTTCATCTTACCGGCAGCCTGGTGAGGGACTTTTATCTTCATTTCAAAAGGGAAAAAGCTGGTTCAGAGAGGCTAAGTGTGGTGGTTAAATTTTATGTGTCAGCTTGGCTAGGCTATGGCCCACGGTTGTTCAGTCGAATACTCCAGATGTTGCCATAAAGGTATGTTGTAGATGTGATTCACATCGACAGTCAGTTGACTTTAAGCAAACCACGATAACGTGGGTGGGTGCCATCCAATCAGTGGAAGGCCTTAAGAGCAAAACTGAGGTTTCCTGGAGAAAAAGGGATTCTGCCTCAAGACTGTAACATAGAAACCTTAGCCGAGTTTCCAGCCTGCCGGCCTGTCCTACGGATGTTGGCGTCAAGACTACGATATGAACTCCTGGTGGAGTTTCCAGTCTGTTGGCCTGCCCTGGGAATTTCAAACTCCAGACTGTAACATCGATTCTCGCCTGAGTTTCTGGCCCTAAAAGTTTCAGACTTGTCAGCCTCCACAATCATATGCGTCAATTCCTTAAAATAAATTTCTTTATCTATATATACACGTTTATGTTGATGTTTATATCCTGTTAGTTTTGTTTCTCTGGAGAACCTATGGATACAGTAAGTTGTCCCAAGTCATATAATTGGTAGCAGGGAGGTGGAGAAAGAGGTTGAGAGCATAAAGCGACCATCCATCAACAAATATTTACTGAGCAATGCGGCAGATGCTGTTTTCCAAATATGGCCCCCACAAGAGATCCCAACCCACAAGCTCTTCTTACAATATGGTTTTGAGGCTTCTCCCATCAAGAGGTAGGGTCTATGTTCTTTCCCCTTGAATCTGGGTGAGTCTGTGACTACAGAAGAAGTAACACTGTTCGATTTCCAAGCCCGCGTCCTCAAAGGCGACACGCTTTTTTTTTTTTTTTTTAAGATTTTATTTGTTTGAGAGAGAGAGTAGAGCGAGCGAGAGAAAGAGCACAAGCAGAGGGAGCGGCAGGCAGAAGGAGAAGCGGGGAGCCTGATGTGGGGCTCGGTCCCAGGACCTTGGGATCATGACCTGAGCCGAAGGCAGACGCTTCACTGACTGAGCCACCCAGGAGCCCCGACACCACTTTTTTCTACCCACCTTGAGCCGTTCCCACTTGGAACTCAGCAGCGATGCTGTGAGGCCACCCAAGCTAGTCTGGGTGGGGAGAGAGAGACCCTGGGAGAAGCCGTGTTGTAGGTGTTCGGGCTGACAGTCCAGCTGGGGTCCCCGCCAACGGCTGGCACCCACCACGGACAGACCTCCGGGTGATTTCGGCACCAGCCTTCAGAGTCCTAGGCCTTCTAGAATGGTGACGAGCTGCCCCTGCCATGCCTTGTCTGAATTCATGCCACACAGGAACTTTGAAGCATGAAGAAAAAAAGACTGTTGCCATTTTAAGTCGCCAGGTGTAAGGGTGATTCGTCACACAGCAGGAGATAACTGGACTATCTGTCCCTGCCCCAGTCCTGTTGGAGGCCCATGGGGCACACTGGTGAACAAGATGGACACGGTCTAACGGAGTTCTGTATCACGCACCTGAGGCGGCTGTAACGAGACCGACTCAGTGGCTCAAACGAGAAACATTTATTCCTCCCGGTTCTGGAGCCTGGGAAGTTCAAGGTCGAGTTTCCAGTCAATCTGGTTCCTAGTGAGAGCTCTCTTCTTGACCTGCAGGGGGCTGTCT
Organism: Ailuropoda melanoleuca; assembly: GCF_002007445.2. Lineage (NCBI taxonomy): Eukaryota > Metazoa > Chordata > Mammalia > Carnivora > Ursidae > Ailuropoda > Ailuropoda melanoleuca. Next base: position 34,694,641 of record NC_048238.1, read on the forward strand.
TCTTGCTGTGCCCTCACTTCTCTCTCCTGTCTCTTCTTATCAGGGCACTAATGCCATCGTGAGGGCTCCACCCTCAGGACGTCATCTAAGCCTAATGACCTTCCCAAGGCCCCATCTCCACGTATCACCAGGCTGCGGGTTAGGGCTTCAACATAGGAATTTCAGGGGGCAGAGAGGGGGAGAAACCCAGACATTCTAGCAAGCTTACATACTAAATGGAGGGAAGAGTTCCTGATCACAGAAACAAACAAGTGGATAATCTATCAAAGTTAGGGAGAAAATAGAACAGGTGACGTGTTCCAGAAATACTGATTGCGCCAGGCGCGTCAGGAGAGGCCACGCTGGTGTCATTTGAGTGGAGATGTGAATGATGGGGAGAGGCAGACAAGCAAGGAACAGGGGAAGGGCAGAAGGGACAGCAAGTTCAAGGCTGGAACCAAGGCCGGACTTGAATGGGGGCTCTTTGAAGGGTATCAGCAACTGGGAAATGGCAGAGGACTCCAAGGAGTCTGGTAGAGGTGGGCCCTGCTGCCTGGGCCGGGGATAGGGAACTTTGTTTGCTGATAATGAAGGGCCAGTAGCTTCCTCTACTCGTTTCTTCACAGCCAATGTGTGTGTGTGTGTGTGTGTGTGTGTGTGTGTGTGTGTGTGTGTGTGTGGCTGGAGGGGGAGCACAGGTCAAATTCAGTGCTCCAGGAAAGAGGACCTGGGAGGGATCGGAGGTGCAAGCTGCCTCAGAGTTGGTCCAGCCCTGCCCGAAGCCTGCTCTGTGCTGAGCTGACCTCCACCCCGGCCAGGGGGAGGGAAGGAAGCGGAGGGCAGAGGGACTCCCACGCATATCAATGGGCTCTTTCTCCTTTCAATAAGCCCAGCAGAACTCTGGCCTTTGTCTGAGGCCCCTGCTCCCTGGGCAGATCTCATAAAGGGCCCCCGCAGGCCTGGACGAAGTACAGCGCAGTCCTGGCTGGCCTCACAATGGCAGGGTGAGGAGGTTAAAGCCCGGTGTCAGCTGCTCAGAATCTCGTCCCTGGGGCTTTTCCTGCTTTTGTTGTTCCTGGTCGTAGGCCTGATACTGGATGCGGGCCTCTCTGCGGTTAGCTGCCGAAGAAACTTGGGTGGGGGATGGCGAGGTTGGCCTTTGCCCAGGTCACAATGGGCTGGTGAGCCAGCGGGGGGGGGGGGACGCAGGGGAGGGGGGAGAAGACCCTGGTGGCACAGTGTCTGGACTTTCCGATCCCCAGCTCCAAGGGCTCCTCGAAGCTCATCGATCTGTATCTTAGATCCCCACCGCCTCGGGCAAGGAACCCACGGCCTCACCTTGTGGGCAGTTCTTCCACAGCAAGTTCGCTCAGGTTCCGAGAGAAGGACCTGACTACTCCAAGACACTGCTGGGGGACTGGTGGCCTTCCTCCTGGGACTCTCCAGAAATTGTGAATGCTGAGCTAAACATGCACATCCCCGTCAGCAGGAGGACAGATCAGCTGGGGGACAGTCACACAGTGGAATACTACGCAGCAGTATAAAAGAACACGCTGAGTCCTCGGTAACACGAACGAGTCTTACAGGCATTACATTGAGTAAAAGCGAGCCAGGCCCAAAGGAGTAACTGCTGTTGGAGTCCATTCATGAGAAGTTCGTGGACAGGCAAAACCCATCGATAATGCTAGAGGTCAGAACAGGGGTTGCTTCTGCGGGTGTTGACCAGCAGGGAGAATGACAGAGCCTTCCGGAGCTGGTGCTGGAATTGTTCTATAGTTCCATCTGGGTGATGGTTATATATATACACACACAAATTCATCAAGCTGTACATTTAAGATCTGTACACTACACTTTGAGAAAAAAAATGCAAAGAAAAACTGATCTTTTTGGGGCGCCTGGGTGGCACAGCGGTTAAGTGTCTGCCTTCGGCTCAGGGCGTGATCCCGGCGTTCTGGGATCAAGCCCCACATCAGGCTCCTCCGCTGGGAGCCTGCTTCTTCCTCTCCCACTCCCCCTGCTTGTGTTTCCTCTCTCGCTGGCTGTCTCTATCTCTGTCGAATAAATAAATAAAATCTTAAAAAAAAAACTGATCTGTTTAAAAACCCCCTTCCTCCCCCCACGCATCCTGCTGCCCGAGTCAGAGGTAAGTGCCGGGTGTTCATTAGCCCAGGGACAATTCAGGGAGCCAGGTTCCAGCTGTCCCGAGGATTTCAAGGCGTATTCTCTAAAGGAAACTTTTGCTGGCACCTGTTCCTCGATTCAGTTGCCCTCCGAGCTGTGGTGGGAGCTTCCCTTGGGCACAAGAGCTAGAAACCCTTCGGGCCAGTTACTAACCCTCCTTCTGGGGGTGCAAGGGCGGGGGGGGGGCAGGGGGCAGCGGCAGATACCAAGGCCACGTTCGTGCTCCTTTGCTCCACTTTTGCTGTTTTCTCCACGGCTTCCTCCTTGTAGCAAAAAGCTGGCTATAGCTACTTGACCACAGCCTTCCCCAGGAGCTCCTAAATGTTGCTAATTGGGGTTCCTTACTTTCCCTGGCCTGTCCCTCTCCCTCCCGCCCCTCCCTCGCAACCTGAATTACCTCCCCCTCCATATAACCTGCCCACCACAGACACACACAGGTCCACAAACAAATGTCTCTCCTGAAGGGGCTCCCGGGGCCAACCTGTTCATGGGCAGCTCGGGGAGGTCCTGGAGGCTTCTTCAGATCTTGAAGCCAACAGGAAGTGATGTACTAAAAACAAAAGACCTGAGGGGCGCCTGGCTGGCTCAGTCAGTAAAACATGCGACTCTTGATCTCAGGGTCTTGAGTTCAAGGCCCGAGTTGGGCGTAAAGCTTAGTTTAAACACACACACACACACAGAAACAAAGGGACGAGTGAATGAGGGAGCAAATGAGTCACTCAGCAAATGACTCCCAGGACCCAGAATGCTAAGGCAGAGGTAGGAAGCAGGGAACTTTTTCCAAGCAAGGGCAAGAGATATTAGGGCGCAGGGATCCTAGGGAGGGTTGATGAAGACTGGTGGCCGTCCTCCTCAGATGTCACCTAAACATTGACCATCTCACCACTGCCATCCCACCAGTCTGAGATTCAGAAGTCTGTTAAGTGTTTATCGTGGACAGATTACCTAAGAAATACAGAACACAGTTTCTACTTCCTGAGCCCTCAACGTTTACTGAACAACAACAACAAAAATGGATAGGTGATTTCCAATTAGCCAGAGAATTACTGGCACACACTCACACACCTCAGGGAAATGACAATAACAGCATTTTTTTTTTTAAAGATCTAAATCCACAAGGACAAAAAGAGAGCGAGAAGAAACAGCCGTCGAAACGTGTCATCCACAACTTGGAGGCCAGAAAGCAAATGGACTAAAAGTAACTGACTTAGCAGACCAGAGAATGCTGGAAGCTCAGGGCCTATGGGGTAGAAGCCGCTAGAAGCAAAGTGATTCAGACGGCGGAACTCGAGAGCGGCTAAGCAATCGGGTCTCAGGTACTGCAGAAGGTACAGATGGGGGCGCCGGGTGGCTCAGCCAGTGAAGCAGCTGCCTTCAGCTCAGGTCATGATCTCAGCATTCTGGGATCGAGCCCCGCATCCGGCTCCTTGCTCAGTGGGGAGTCTGCCTCTCCCTCTCCCTTTGTTCCTCCCCCTGCTCAGGCTCTTGCTTGGTCGCTCCCTCTCTCTCTCTCAAATGAATAAAATCTTAAAAAAAAAAAAAAAAGAAGGTACAGATGGGCTGAAAACAGGGCTGTTGGCACATCTGTTAACGAAACTGTTCGATCCTTCCATCTCTCCCAGCCAGGTGACCTCACGCCCACCCTCCCCACCTCCCACCCCCTCAGAGCCTGGGGGTTCACTCTCTGGAGAACTTGAATATGCAAGACTCGAGACTCAGGACACCACGCCCAGTTGACCGGAAGGGTGCCGTGCTGAACACAGGGGTGCCATACTGGAAACATAGTTAAGTGATTATTGTCCCCTTAAGCTGCTAAGTTTTGGGGTGATTTGTTAGGTAGCAGTAGACAACAGCTGAAGAAAACAAATGATAGGCATGGAAAGTATGGAATTCAGAAAACTGGAGATCCCACATAGTGGAGAGAGGCAAGAATTCTCACTTGGATGCTGAGGGGAGATCCCAGAGGGCTCGCTGGGCAGCAGGCCCAGGGCAGGACCCGGGCCGACACAGCGGGTGCACGCAGGATTCGGGGACAGGGTCTCAAAGGAAAACACACACACACACACACAAAGAAGCCGGGGGGGGGGTTATCCGAATGTATCCAGAAGCTGAGCAAACCCAAAGTGGATGACAGATAAATATTAACTTTAAGGAAAACAAAAATTTGTACAGTAAAGGACATGTATTCCAAGCATGCTACACGACATGGCAGTGATAAATTTACATGCTTATAAACACTGTATATTGATTTAACGAGAAAAAATTGTGCTATCCTTTTATTAGGATCATAGAGGCAAGTGGCAGTACAGGTGTGTGGTGGGGGGAGTTCAATTTAATTTTCAAGGAAAAAAAAAAATCAGTGATGGATTTGTTTCCTAGGGCTGCCGTGAGAAGGTCGCCCAGACTCGGTGGTTTAAGCAACAGAAACGGAGGGGCTTCTGTGTGGCGCAGACGGTTGGGCTGAGCTTCCGACTCTTGATTTCGGCTCAGGTCGTGATATCAGGGTCATGGGATCGAGGCCCGTGATCCCCCCGTGTTGGGCTCCGTGCTCAGCATGGAGTCGGTTTGAGCTCCCTCGTCCCCTCCCCCTGCTCACACACTCTCTATAGATAAATAAATAGATAAACAAACAAACAAATGAAATCTTAAGAAAAAAAAAGAAACAACAGCAATGTTCTGTCTCACAGTTCTGGAAGCTGGAAGTCTGAGATGGAAGTGTCGGCAGGGCCGTGCTCTCTCTGAAGACAGGAGGGGAGGATCTGTTCCAGGCTTCTTTCCCAGCTTCTGGCACTTCCTTGGCTTGTGGCAGCATAATTTCAGTCTTCCCATGGTGCTCTCCCCGTGTGCATGTCTGGGTCTGGGTCTGAATTTCCCCTTTTCATAAGGACATCCGTCACATTGGATGCAGGCCCACTCGAATGACCTCATCTTAACTCGATCGTCCTGCAATAGACCCTATTTCCAAACAAGGTCACATTCACGGGTCCTGGGGGTTAGGCCTTCAGCATCTTTTGGAAGGACAGACTCCAACCCCCTAACAGATGGATAATGTCTCGGGTTAATATATCAAGAGATAACAGCATAAGCGCATTATTTAGAAATATGAAGGTAAATATGAAGAGAAAGAAATGGATCAGGGAGTCAAAAGTGGATCCTTACGGCGAGCAGAAACTGGGGTAGAGCCAAGGAGCCTGCACTTTTTCTTTATAAGCCTGGAAGGACTGGCTGACTGTTGAAAGCATGCACACCTCTCACCCACCTTGGATATGACACTCATCACGTGCCCTTACAGGTTGATTACTCATCTGTGGTCCACGCAGGACCGTAAACTCCTGCAGGCTAATAGTCATCATGGCCGTATTTACACCATGCCTACTAGGTCGCCCGCCATTATTCCAAGCAGCTCACAACAACCCCCTGAAGGAGGTACTGTTATTATCTACCATTTCCGTGGATAACGCTGAGGCCCAGAGAAGTTAAGTAATTTGCCTCAGGTCACACAGCCAACTAGAAGAGCCTGGATTGGAGAGGCAACACCGCTTCTATTTCTGTTTCACGTCGGCATGTCCGTTCTGCTGAGTACAAAAGGATGCCCATAGCAGGTGCACAGCATCGGCGAGAGGAAGGAAGGGGCCAGCCAAGTCTCATGATGTCTGCACCCCCGTGGTCCCCTCTTAGGGGACTGTCCACCCTTCAAGTCCTGCCATCTGGGTAGCCATATCCTTTCCCACGTAGTCCATCCCACTCCACTGACCGCAGCTGATTGGGCTAGAAAGGGCCCCTGGCCCAGGACCAGCCAATCAAAGGCTGTTCTGGGCGCCATGGCACGGTGTGGCCTGGTGAGGAAAGACAAGTTGGCCAGTCCCGTTCTCCCTCCTGGGCCATGTTTCACTTAGCTGCACAGAGCATCTGGGCCACTCAGCCGTGGACAGAAGGCAGTGTCAGTCTGCCCGTGGCTGGTTAAGCTGTGAGCCGCAGAGAATGGCTGGTGGAGGGAGGACAGAGAGGAGAAGCAGAGCCACCTCACAGCCCCAAGAGAGAGGTAGAGAGATTCCTAGGACTCCCTCAGCGCCCACCGTCTGTCCAATTCCAGACCCCACATTGCCTCGCAACCAAACCCCTTTTTCTTGAGACAGCCGAGTCTCTTCTGATCTTGTCAACAGCCCCCAGTTTCTCTGATGGCCTGTGCCTTGCATCTGGGCATTTCTCCTTTCTAGATGTTTCCTCTGTGTCTTCCTTTGTTTCTCCTCTTGCCTTTTTCTCTCCCTCTCTCCCTCTCTAGTGCTCTGGCTAACCAGACATTACATTTTTACTGGGCATTGTTTTTCATGAAGTCATGGACCGCCAACGCTGTAAGGCACCTTTCAGATTAGCATTGTCCAATAGAACTTTCTGCAATGATGGAGATGTTCCACATCTTTGCTGTCCAATACAGCGGCCACCAGACACATGTCTGCTATTAAGCACTTAAAATGTCACGGGGGTGACTGAGGAGGTAAATTTTGCATTTTGTTTAATTTGAATCAATTTAAAGGTAAATAGTCACACGTGACTGGTGAGTACCGAGTTGGACCACACAATCATTTGATTATGTGATCCATGATCTCTTTTTCTAGATGAGTCTCTTGTGAGTGTAAGAGCCTTGAATTGTCTCTTTCTTATCCCAGTGGCTGCTTCCTCGAGGCACTGCCCAGCTATGGGACACAGCAGCATAGGGACTGGGGTGACTGGCCCTGTCTGAAAGTCAAGTGGTTGTGCCCTCATAACAGCAGACCGGGTAGGCCCTCGGAGGCCCTCCACACAAGGGCCTATGTGTAGTGGAGTTGACGGACAAGCCGAGTGGTCGGGCTGAAGCAGGAAAACATTGTAATCTCAAATTCAGGAACACTCTCTGATTTCGGGGGCCTCCTCAGTGGTACAGTCCTGCTTCTTCCTGGTGGCCCCCCACCCTCCACCCCTTTTCCCCAGAGACCTTTCCATCAAGGTAGTCCTGTTCTGTGCCCCAGTCCCTCAGAATCTCTCCCTACAACAGCAGATGAGGCCTTGAGACCAGTGGTTTACTACGTTCAGTGTGTTAGTCCTTGGGACAGAAATGAGCCGGCTGCTTCCCTAATTGGTTTTGCTTACATTTCCCAGGTGTGGCTGTGTGACCTTGTTCTGGCCAATGGCATGTGAGCAGAAAAGATGGCGGTCACACCCAGGTCTGGCCGAGAGAAACCTCCCATGGGTTCTTTCCCCTTCCACACTTCGGTACAGATGCATCCAGGGGAACTACAAGATGGAAAGAACCTGGGTCCCTGAAGCCCTTCTAGAGAGGAGAGCCTCCCGTCCTTCAGGAACGGCCAATTTTGGACTTTATGTCTGTGATAAATTAATAATCTGCTGTGGTGAGCCACTGCCCCTGGGGGGTGGATCATCGGCTGCAGCCAGCATTTCCCTGACTGCTTCCCCCCCAGCAAACACGAGTCCTTGTACGGTGCATGGTGGGGACTGGGGTCACACCGGAAATGCCAGTGAGGGAGACGCGGTTTTGGCCATTGTGATCGGGGATCTCAGTCACCAGGCGAAGGCAGTGACACTCAGCACTGTGCCGAGCTCAGAACTGACTGTGTCTGCGTGGGGCCTTCCCGCTCCACGCAGCCTGCCCTCCCTGTGGCCCAGAGCGGACAGACTCTCACTCCCCTTGATCTCCCGGTTCGATGAATGGAAGGTCTCTGACCGATGCCCACAAGGGAACGAATCCCGGGGGGGGGGGGGGGCAAAGGCCTACAGAATATCCTCTCTGAGGAGCTGACGGCCTTCCGCCTCCACACGGATAATACACGGACCACATGGGGCTTCCTTCCTTCGTGGTCCTCGGGCTGGACCAGTGGGCCTCCGTGTGAGCGACGGGGAGCCCCTCAGCTCCAAAGAGTTCATGTAACTCATTCTAATGCGAAAGCAGCAAGGAGAAAGTCAAAGGAATTGGAATCATGACTTGAGCGAGGCCCAAGGTGGGTATTTCCTGGCAAAGAGATGAGGAGCCTGGCCAAAATTTCCTGCCAAAATTTCCCAGCTCTGAGAGTCACGGATGAAGGGCACAGAAACTTTCCGCCTCATTAACCAAACTAGGGAACACAAGAAGAGGGTCAGGCTGGGAGGGCAAACATGGAGACCCCTCTGGAGTGCACCAAGTTGGATGGGACGGGGGTGGAGGGGCCCACGGACACGCTTCCAGGAGCTGGAAGGGAATGGGGACTCGAGAGGGCGAAGCTGATGTGCAAACTTGTGTCTGGAGACAGGTGATGATTAAAAAAACGCAGTAAGGGAGGGGACTGCCAAGAGAGCCAGAAAGAACGTTAAGAAGAGGCTTGTGGAGCAAAGAAAGTGGGGCGCTTGAGCTCCAGGAAAGCTAGACAAGGAGAGAAATGATGAGCAGGAGACGCAGGAGAGGGGGTGTCTGTCGGAGGAGCCACGGGGGGGGGCAGAGTGAGGGGGAGGAAGGAGGGGTGGGCCACGTGGAGCAGTGAGAGGCCGTGAGGGGAAAGGGCACGGAAAGGCCATCGAACCTGGTGACAGAGCTCATTGGCGGCCTGCGAGAACAAAAGTTAACCCAGAAGGACACTCACTGGTTGGCAAGGGGAAGCCAGGTGGAGATTGGAAATTTATGGCAGACAGTCTGCAAAAAGGATAAATTGCCCCGTGGGGACTGTGAGCTAATTGTATCACGTGGGGCGCCTCGGGCAGGGACAGTCTAGCGGCACAAAACAGAAGCCCCACTTGCGCAAGCCCAAGTGAAAAGGGAGAATTTATGGGAAGATAGCCTCATGTTCAAGGGCAGGAAGTGCAGCCGGCCTCCGGGGAAGGGAACCAGCGACTGGGGAGCCGGCGGGAAGCTTGGCAGCTCTGTTCCCGCCGCCTCTGCGGCCGCTGCTCCGGGCTCCGGGCTCTCGGATCTCCGCCTCCCTCCAAGAAGGCTTCTTCCTTCCCGGCTTCTGCTGCTGCTCTGCGCCCCTGGTGGAAAGTGGCTGTCTCGGGTGACGCTCCCTGGTCTGTCCACTGCTGTCTCGCCTGAGCCCCCAGCTGTGCCCGGCATGAAGCACCCAGGGAGCCCACCCAGACTGCCTAGGACTGCCAAGCAGGCTGTGGCCAAGAGGAGGGTTTTGTGTCCTTGGAGAACCGCGTCTTTGGGAAGGGGGCCGGCCCAAGCAGGTTCTCGAAGAAGAAAATGAAGTGGCTGTCGTACTTGGATGTTCCAGAAAAGCCGAAGCTCTCTGATCTGCCTGGAATGGAAAGAGCCTCGTGAGGTCAAGCCCCACTTTAATGGTGGCCAGCAAGCAATTCCATGGCGGCTGCGAGGCCTAAGGTGTGTGTGCCCACAGACCAACGGCATTCCTAAAAATGAGATTTTTCCCTGCTTTCCTCTCTCCCCTCCAAACCTCCCCCCCCACACACACATACACAGCCAGGCCCAGGAATCCCACCCAAAGAGCTCATCAGGGCCTCTCACAACATCCGGGAGATTCCCCCACCCTCAGCTCTCGTCTTCCTGGATGTAGCCCGACTCCCTTGTTTCCTTCAACTGCAGACCGAAATGAGAAGAGCTAGGTTGGAGGGGGCTGTGGGAGAGCGGGGAGCCACACTTGCCCTGCTTGGAATAGCCCTGACCACAGGCACGTGGAACAGGCAGGGTCTCAACAGGAAACAATTAGGAGAGTTCTAGAAGTATTATGTACAAAGGGCCCATCAACAAAGATGTGGCTGTAGGGTAACCACAGGGTGAGCCGAGAAGCAGAAACAGTTCGCGCTGGGGTTGTTACCAGCCTGGGCCCCAAACTGAGAGGGGACAGAGGTGAGTAGAGAAAGCCACCTGAAAAGGTCAGTAAGCCCACGCAGACTTCACAGGGAGGAAGTTGGGAAATAAATCTTCTTCCCTCATTCTCCTCCTGCCCCCTGGACTCTTGGTGGGGCTTCTCTTTTGGCGGGAACCGGGAAACCACAGGGTGGGGAGCCCTTTGAGAAGAGTGCAGAGGGTCGGATTCCTGGCATACGGGGCAGGGAGGAAGAGGGTGTAGTGTGGACCTGAAGGGGCAAAGAGAAGGGTCTGGAACACCTGCTTACATGTGCATCGCTCTCTACACCCTGGCCTCCTCCAAGGCGAGTCACTGGCTCCTTTGGTTTTTGGTACTAGAGCCCAACCCAGTGCACAGCTTGGGCTTCCGACCCGTGTTTGCTGATGCCCTGAATGAACTCGCAGTGCCTCTCTGTTTCTCACATAGGCAGTGTAGTGGCCAGTAATGGCATTTAACTGAATGGGACCAGGAACTTCTCTTAAGGCAAAGGTTTAGAGGGAGGAAGAAGGAAAAAGAAATGAAGTCAGAAATGCCCCAAACACAAAGGCAGAATGATGCTGGAGCTGTTCTTTTACAACTTCACCAGGAAGTGTGAATAGCGAGCCGTACTCTCTTCTTCCGTACCATGGCCTTTATACTGGTAATAACAACAACCATAACGGACACAGTGCAGTTCTTTCAAGTTTACCAAGCGGCTTATATGCATTATCTCATCAGATGCCCTCAACAACCCTGGAAGGTATACCGTATTATCTTCCCAATTTTATAGACCAGACTCAGAGAGGTTAGGTGACTTGTCCAAGGTCACACAGCTAGAATGCCAAGTCCATTTCTACCATCATTTGCGCTCTGCTGCCCATTGTTGGAAGGCCTCTCAAGCCTGTTCCTTGCCAGGCTCACTGTCCAGATTTGGGAGCTCCAACTTTCAAGAGGCTGAACAGCTCAGCTGAGCCAGGAACCTGAGCAAAAGGGCCAGAATGAGTGCCCAGGAACTCGGACGGAGCTAGGAAACCCTTTGTTTTCTGCNGGCGGGGACTACCGAGGGCAGAGGGGTGCATGGGGGAGGGGGGATGCCCTCGCTACTCATTGCAAAACTGCAATAATAATTTGAGAATTTGAAAACTGAGTTCAAGAGACACCTGCCTGGCTCTTGATCTCGGAGTTGTGGGTTCCAGCCCCACGGTGGGTGTAGAGATTACTAAATAAATAAATAAATAAATGTTTAAGAGATTGAATTCACTTTTTTTTTAAAGATTTTATTTATTTATTTGACAGCGAGAGAGACAGCCAGCGGGAGAGGGAACACAAGCAGGGGGAGTGGGAGAGGAAGAAGCAGGCTCCCAGCGGAGAAGCCCGATGTGGGGCTCGATCCCAGAACGCTGGGATCACGCCCTGAGCCGAAGGCAGACACTTAATGACTGAGCCACCCAGGTGCCCCAAGAAATTGAATTCACTTCTGAATTCACTTGCTATACTGTGGATGAGCTCGAAGACATGCTGAATGAGATAGGCCAGTCACAAAGGATAAATAGTGTATAATTTCACTCGTATGAGGTACTTAGAGTAGTCAAGTTCACAGAGACAGAAAGTAGGATGGGGGTCACCAGGGGCTGGGTGGGGAAGGAAGAACGGGGAGTTCCTGTTTAATGGGGACAGAGTTTTAGTTTTGCAAGATGAAAAATTTCTGGCGGTGGATGGTGGCAGTGGCCACACAGCAGCGTAAATGTATTTCATATCACTGAATGGTACACTTGAAAATGGTTAAAATGGGGGCGCCTGGGTGGCTCAGTCGGTGAAGCATCTCCCTTCAGCTCAGGTCATGATCCCAGGGTCCTGGGATGGAGCCCCGCATCGGGCTCCCTGCTCAGCGGGGAGCCTGCTTCTCCCTCTCCCACTCCCGCTGCTTGCGCTCATTCTCTCTCTCAAATAAATAAATAATAAAATCTTTTTAAAAATGGTTAAAATGGCACATTTTGTGTTATGTATATGGTACGTGATTTTTTAAAAACTGAATTGGTAAACCTTCAATGGGCAGCTACCATGTTGCGTGCACTAGGCGTTCAAAGCCATAAAGCGCCAGCCCTACCTTCCAGGATTGGTCAGTCCTGTCGGGCAGAGCAAGATAAACGTACCCAGTGCCATGTGGGAAGTGCAGTAATACAGCTTGCATGGAACCGATGGAAGAGGGAGCGGGGCTGACTCTGCTGGAACCGAGATGACTTTGCGTGTGTGAAAGAGAGGTTGAGCAGGAAGCGGGAGAGCTGGGGACCCAGAACGTTCCAAGCAGACTAATATAGAGGTATGGAGTAGCATGCTGCTAAGCGTCTTCTCTTTTATTTGTAAGAATGCACCTAAACCCTTATCCCCTTATTCTGCACCAATCGGCCCATGACAGTGCTTCTCAGACCATCTGCGGTGAAGAACGTGTGTGTGTGTGTGTGTGTGTGTGTGTGTGTGATTCCGTCCATCATAGAGTGACATGCGGCCCTACTGTGTGTGACTATTACAGACCTCCTGCCACGTGCCCCTTACCACGGAAGTTGGAACTCATCTACTTCCTGTTCAGTAAGAGTCCACTGATCACCGGCTTGGACATTACAAGGTCAAGTTGCTTTCGAGGTTCCAAGAATGGCTCCTCTTAGGCTTATCTTACTGTGGACTGGCATGGTCTGCCGACCACACTTTGAGCGGCGCTATTCCAGAAGACGGCGCGTCCCAGATAGGGAGGGACCACTTCTTTTTATCTTATCCATCCTTGTGCGCGCCTTCGGATTTTTAGCAAGATCACCCAGAAGAAGTCCTCTCCTTGCCCAGAAAGGGATGCCCACTGGCTAATTAGCTAGTGTTTTCAATATGGAAAGCTCTGCCAGCATTAAATATTATTATTATTATTAGCCTCATGTCCACTATAGTCGATGTCATTTAATTAGAACAGCATAATAGGCGAATCTGCCTTAATTGGCTGGGATGTGGCTAAGAAACCATTTCACGTCTGTGTCTGCGTTCTCTGTTCTGTGGTCATCACATTCTCTGGCAATGGGTCATTCTGGAGACCTTGGGTAGGGTTCAGGGAAGGTTATCTGGCTGCTGATTAACACTTAACTAGCACCTTTTTCATGTAGCACAGCAGTGACTTTGTAAATTTAAAAATTTCAGGGGACCACTTAATGTGGAATTAAAGTACAAGTGCAATATTTAAGATGCATGAAATTGTTTTACGCATTACAGCATTAACTAGCTCTTAATTTATGCGGTGCATGCCAGAGAAGGGCAATTAAAGTGTAGCAGGGAAAAAAATTATAGATCTCTATGTTGTCCTGTCTTTTCCTCTCACGGTGCTTTTGAAGGCTTTCACTACATTTGTATCTCAACTCCTGTTCTAGATTTGGGAGTAAATGGTAAGTTCTGCAGCCTGTTTGCCGCCACAGGAACTGGTATTATCTTTAGCCTGAAATTCTCTCCAACTGGTAAGTCCCTCCAAGGGCCTAGAAATCTACCCCAACCTCAGTGATTGCTCCGGGAGTTGGCACCTAACCCAAGCCGAGCCAATGAGATGTCAGGAAACATTTGCTGGAAGTTTATGGGAAAGTGATGCTAACGGTATCCTCCTTGGTAGCAATCGAAAAGAGTGGCTCCCTTTTCCCCTGGCAAGTGTGAGGATGTGAGGTCCGGAACAGCAGCAGCCATTTTGTAAGCAGTGGGGAGCTGCAGGGGAGCCACTGTTTGGAATCTGGCGGTGAGGCCAACACCATGAGAGGCTATCTGGCAAGATATCCTGGCAGCCACGGGAGACACAGGATTGGGACTTGTCTGAAGGCCATCTGACTTCTGGACTTTTGAATTATGTTGGAGCCTATAAATATACTGCACATTCCCACCTCGATTCATGCTGTTCCCTTTGGCTGGAATTCTCTTCCCTTCCTTCTCCATCCTTCAAGGCTAAGCCCAAGGCTTCCCCCCATCTAGGAAGCTTGCCTTGATATGAACCATGCTTGAGATGGTCAGAACCATGCCCCCCCTCCTCTGGACGTTAATGCCCCTTACTTGAACCTCTCCTTCAGCAAGGAGCACAGGCTGCCCTGAAAAGCATCAAGCTAAAATGTGATTCTCCATCTCCGCCCATGAGGACCTAGGCTCTTGCTTCTTCTGTCCCCAGCGTTAGTATCACGCTGGCCATACTGAATGTGCAAAGTGCCACAGTCCCGTTCCTAGAAAGGAATGTTAATGTTAGAATGGCACCCGCAGAAGAGGAGAAAGAGCATACGAGCACATGGTCTTCTTGGCTAAAGCCAGACCGAAAAGACGCTGGGTAAAAGCTGCAGCTGGGTGGGTCCCTGGGCCACTGCAGCTGTCAAGGGCAGGCGAGGACTTGCCCTAAGGGGGAGGAGTCACAGACATGAGCCAGTTAGAATATTCTTCTGCCCCTCTGTTTATAACTTACATAGAGGGATACAGTCTCCAAGTACAAAGTCAAGTGCTATGAAAGTAAAAGTTTCCCTGTCCCCTCCTCTTTCCCACGCTTCAGGTCCTCTGTGGTGGATACATGCCTGAGCGGCTCTGATCCCCGCTCCCCCCCACCCCGCCCCTGCCAGCCGACAGCACCCAACCCTTCTTCGGGTGGCCCCGGCCAACAGCTGAGCAAGGCGGTGGCACTCGGGGCTGGCCACTTCCCCCCCAGCGCCAGCCCTCCCCCAATGGCACCCTTTGCTCTGGGCTCCCAGAGACTTTTCAGAGCTGCATTGCCACCTGCCGGCTCCCCCTGCCCAGTCCTGCTTCTGCCCTTCTCCCTTCTCAGGTGCTCCTCCCAGTAAACCCTTGGCACTCCTGACTCCATCTTAGTGCCTGCCTTCCTGAGAACCCAACCTGGACAACCGCTAACTCTGGGATGTGTCTTCGTCCACACAGGTTTTCCTCGTCACTTATGTACAAAGATTTGTCATCATTCCTTTTGTTTTCACAGAAGCGGGATTGTATCGTGAATGTGAATCATCCTACCACTTAAAATTGTAGCCCATCTCCACGAACAGAAGAAATCGGTGCACATAGGAATGTTTTTCTTTTTGTTTGCCGTATACTATGCATGGTGAGCCCGCTGTTTGCTTAACCGTTCTCATACTGATAGACATTTGGGCCATTTCTCTTTTCTCTCATTCTTAACAGTGCTGCCAGGAACGTGCTATAAGTGGATTTCAAATACGCCGAACGTTATTCCAAGCAGTACAAGCCGTGCACGGTGAAAGGCTAGAAGAGAAACCTGTGTTCACCGTGTCTTTGATTTTCTGTGTTCCAATGCTTTGATATCTGGGGCCCTGCTGACCTCTAAGGAACTGTCCCTCCCAGGATTAGCCAATTCCTAGAGAGATCGGGACAACATGGCCCTTGAGGGTACCTTTCAAATGCAAACCAACCAGCCCCAGAGCCCCCACCCCTAACCACCTCCTCTATGGGGCTGTCCCGCTCCTGGGCACTCTCCACCTGCCTTGTTCAGACAGCTAGGGACCACCCTCCGTGTCCCAGAGCCCACTGAGATTATTCAGAGGAGCCAACCCTAAACCGCGGACCCGGCCTCGCCCGTTCCTTCCCTTGGAAACAACGTGAAAGGCTCTTGCCTGGCATGGCCGCTCCTCTTGGGATTTGTAAGTACAACGATTTTTCTCTGGCGGTCCCCTCCTGATCGGTTGGCCTCACCATACCAAAGGTTCAAGAACACTTTAGCTCGTGAACTCTTCCTGGGCAAATGTGAAGTGCTAAATGTGCTGTTACTTAAGTCAGACACAAGAAAGAACTTCCTGCTAGTAAGCAAGGCCACCGGAAACAGCCCGTTCCTGGAGCATCTTGGAAACAGTGTCGTCAACAGCAACAACCTTCGTGAGCCGATTCCCCCTGGAGCAGAAGCAGGGACTGAGGCAATGCAGCTGTCTCCTGCCGGCTGAAGCCTTCGGGAATTTACCACTCACCAGGGCAGGGCCCCAGCCCCTGCTGAAGGAGCCCACCAGGCTCCACCCCCCGCCCCCCCACCTGGCTGTACCGAGGTCCCTGCAGACAGCTGAGGCCGTGCTCACCTGAGAGGGAAGCAGGGAGGGGATGATCGCCCTCTCTGTTGCCCTGGGGCTCTGGGCCCGATGACGTGGGGGCATCCTGGCGCAGGCCAGCCTGTGTTCACAGCTGCCTGCCGGTAGCCGGAGCCTGTCAGCTCGAGCGGCAGCGAGGGAAGACGTTTCTGACACAAAACCCCAGGGGAATCCACGGAGGAGCTGGGCTGTCATTACTTATTAACAATGGGCCTGATCCCCAGCCAGGCAGGCCCAGGGAAATAGCCTGGGGGAGGCCAGCCTCCCCGCTACGACGTGGATTAACACTTTCTGGGCAGGAGGGAGCTGTTTGGGGGGTCCATTGTCACATTTTGCATGTAAGAGGGGCCATTCTTTACATATTAGACACAGGCACACTCTTTTCCTCGGCTTGCCCTCCCCCTCCGTGTCTGCATTCTTCTCCTCTGTTCCCTGCCCCCCCTCAGGTTTTCAGATGGCAAACCCACAGGGTGTGGGAGACTGTGCTCACGGGGAGAAGGAAGGTTTGAGAATTCCTAGGTCTGATGGCCGCAGAGCTGGCCCGTGGGGGTGGGAAGGGGGAGAGGCGGGTGGAGCTGGGGTCCAGGAAAGGTCTGCAAAACTGGCTGGTCGTTGCTCCTTTACTCCCCCTCGAGGGGTCCCAGCCCCGCAAGCTCAGGTGGGCAGAGTGACCCGCCCCTGACGCTGCAGGTCGGTTTCCCGGAGAAGCAGATGCTGAGACAGAGATCTGCAGGCGGCTCATTTCTTTAGGGAGCACTCCTAGGATTGTCACCTGGAGAAGGGAGGAACTGGAAGCAAAAGCAGGCAGAAGAGGAAACTCAACTGCAGTGCTAGCTGGACGGACGCCTCAGCTGACCCCACCGAGAGAGCTCCGGAGTCCCCGCGACTTTTCAGTGTGGTTCCGAGTTGGGCTGGAGGGACTTGGGCTGGAGGGACGAGTCTCGAGCCTCGAGCCTCCCTTAGCCTTGCATGGATCAGCCCCCTGGGCGTGGGCTGCTCTGGGAGCCAGCATGACCCTGGGCAGGGTGGTTTCTTCAGCTTTGGGGAAGGGCTGACAGCTGAGGGCAGGCTGCAGACGGCATCTCCGCAGCACAGGGTGTAAGCCCTTCCTTCCAGGGCACAGCAGCCAGCATCCTGCCTCCCAGGAGCACGACGGGGGTGGGGGGGGTGGGGGGGAGCGCATTCCTCAGGACTCCTGCCTCCCCACAGAGGCCCCCCTGGCCTCCTTTCCTGCTGTATCTCCTCCTCTCCTTCCTGCCAGCCTCCTCCCACCCCTCTTCCCATCCCTCATCTCACCCCTCTTCCCATTCCTCCAGCCCTCCTCCCACCCTCCTGCCATCCCTCCCGCCATTCCTCCCCATCCCTCCTCCCATTCTTCCTGCCATCCCTTTCGTCTTCCCTCCAGTACCCATCAAAAGGTTTACAAAGTGTTAACGGCCATCCAATGTGGTGGGCCGGTGCAAGTTTACAAGGGAGCGGAAGTGGCCTAATTGAGGTAGGTCAGGAAACCCCTCCTTCTGGCCCCTGTTGTCTTGCTATAAAACACTTTGTAACCTGTAAAGAGCTGGCTGGCTGAACCTGGAGCATTTTTTCCCTCTCTCTTAATCGGGCGGTTCCAAACCTCACCACGGGGGGTGCCGGATGGTCGTAGGTGCTTCGGTTTTATTAGGGTCTGCAGAAGCAGGAAATCACGGTTGTCACGTGGTGCGTAATGTGAAGTCAATTCCGTGGGAGTCATTCGGTATGTGTGTAAGTGTAAGGTTTCACCCACTTTAGGACACGGGAGTGGGCCTCCCTGGGGACGCGCATTTAGGAAATGGTCAGTCAGCATTTTATCACAAGTCCACGATCCCAGAGCCCACCATGACCTGGGCTTCAGTCAGCCCCAGAGCTTTTGTTCGGTAGCATCAAGAGCCTTAGGAATGAGTTCTCGCGGTGAAGGCAGTGGCTTTCGAGAAGGGTGTCTAGGCTAGAAGGAGGAGCCGCGTGGAGCTCCGAGCTCCGGCAGGTGCAGACGTGGGGCATCTGGCCCTCCCTGTGGTTTGTTCTCGTAGCAATGGCACTGGGAGCTCCATTCCTAAGTGATCCTGCGCGCATCCAGCTGCCGATTTGGTGGATTTGGCGCCCCTGGAGTTGGACCAGAAGGTTAGAGAATCCCGCTGCAGGAATCCCCTCGTATGTGCCTCAGGCAGACTTTTCTTCGAGGAGCTGTCGTAATTCTTAAAAAGACGGAGGGAGGGCTGGAGCTTGACGGAATTTCCTGAACAGGTTATATGACTGCTTCACTCAGCTTGCTCCGAGCGGAGCCCGTGGCTGAGACTTGGCTTCATAGTCACCTGGTGGCATGCTGGGGGAGGGGCTCTAGGCCCTGGCCCACCCCTAATTACTCAAGGCTACAGAGACCTACCAAAAAGAGCCTACGCATTTTGCAAGATCAAACCGCCTTGGGTCAATTTGCAACAGCCGAAAATCCTACCCCAGATCCTCTATAAAACCTTAATCAGCTGTGAATTCCCACCTCCCCACATCAATAACCACCATGGACCTCAGTGTTTTCTCACGGGTATAACCGGGTCCAATACTTGGGTCCTTTGTCAAAAGAAGTCATAAGGACTATACATATTTTTTTTTTTAAGATTTACTTATTTATTTTAGAGAAAGCGGGGGCAGGGGGAGAGAATCCCAAGCAGACTCCCCATTGAGTGCAGAGCCCAACGCAGGGCTCGATCCTACAACCCATGAGATCATGACCTGAGCCAAAACCAAGAATCAGACGCTTAACCGACTGAGCCACCCAGACGCCCCATACAGGTATTGTTTTCTTTGGAGACTGATGTCTTGGGGCCAGGGGTGGGGGGTAAAAAAAAATCAGTGCTCAGAAGTGGCCACAGCTTTTCTAGAATTTGTCAACGTCTCAGCAAGGAAGCCCCTGGCATTTGCTAATCCGTAGGCAGTATTTATGAAGGGCTGGGACGCCCAGGTGCTTGGACAGGCGTAGCTCGGAGCGAACGGGTTACCTATGAGCAAGAGAACCAGGGCTGTGAGTTACACTCTCAACGTGGGTTAAATCTTCTCTCCCTGCAGCCCGGTCCTCAGGGGCCGAGTCAGCATCACTGAGGAAAGCGGTGGTTCTCAGCCAGCAGTAACGATGTGCTCACCTGTGTGAGGTAAACCCCTAGTGGCCCAAGACCTTAGAGCACAACGTTGGTTCTGAGCGTCCTTCAGCCCTTTTAGCTGACAAAGCATTTTCCCTGTCAATGTCTGGTTGGACCTTTACAGCTGCTGAAAATGTAAGAGATGCAGGACAGACAGGTGTGTCTCCTTGGCCTTGCCTGTAGCTGCTTCCCTTGTTTGCTGACGAAAGCCCAGTTTTACTCTGATGTCAGATGGCAGTGTGTTCATGGAAGGTGGGCTCAATCCCAGGAGATGATCCATAAGGACCCTAAGCCAAGTATGGGACAAACCTCACTCTTTGATGATTTATTTTAGGGGCACACATGCCCTGGCCAATAGAACCTAACAAGGGTCCTGGTCAGGGGATTTCTTAGAAATATTTTTCTTCCTGAAAAAAGAGAAATGCCCAAGGAGATTGCTGCCACGCTCATGTTCTCTCTGCTTTGAAAGCTGCCGTAAAGATATGAGGTATTGGAGCAGCAGCAGCCATTTTGTGACCATGAGGAGATGATAGAACAGAAAGGTACAAAAAGCCTGATGACCTCTTTGGCCACTGAACTGGAGACCACCTGCCTCTGAGTTTCTTCTTGTATATGAGATACTAATATACCATTTTTGTTTAAATTACTTTTTGTTGGATACTCTGCTGAGAGCATCCTAATGGGTACAATCCCCATTTAATAGTTGAGAAAGCTAAGGCTCAGAGATTGGGTCATGGAGTCGGTGGCAGAGAGGGGCCTAGAATCCAGGAATTCCAGGTTCATCCAGGGCACTCTTCTCTGCCTCTGAACTCTGCGGAGTCTTAGGAACCCCCTGGGGCCCCCTCAAAGCCAAGGGTGCCAATGATTAGGCTCTGTGTCCCTTCCTCCCTTCCCCACCCAAACCCGAGCATGGTGGCTTTTATGTGATTAGCCTTACTGGCTTCTCACTAACATTCGGTTTGAAACAAAGGCTATGAGGCTTAAAAATATGTTAAAACCACTGTCTCATCCCTCACCCTTCAGTTAACAACAGCGGCCAGCCCTTTGCCCCACCACAGGGGAAATGGTAAAGAAAATCTCTTTTCTAAGAGGAAACAGGGCATCGTATTTTATTTCCTAGGTTCGAGCCCAGAGATTTGAGCGAACTGCTTGCTCACGTGCTCACACAGGACCTGCAGACATACACCAATGCACTTCTGATGCATATGCGTGTGGATGTGCTGCTCACTTGATTTTGTCATCCTCTTAGCTCTCCCAAGCTATCAGGCACAGAGACTCAGGCTAGCACAGGTGCTGGGGCTCCTAGAAACCCCTGGAGGCCTGAGCGGAAGCAAAAGCTCCTGCCTGGGTTCTGGAAATGTCAGCAACCAGAGCCAGCCTGGTCAACTGGTCACGTCCTTGGGTGTTCCAGATTTATTTTAGGGACATACCTCCTATGCCTGGGGCTACCTCCATGCTTGAGACCCAGTTTCTCTTGGCTCCTACCACTCCCTCTCAAGGTGTCCAATGGGAAACCTTCCCTTGCTCAGGCTGGACAGAGTTCTCAAGACCTTCTGTCTTTCCCAGGGTGCGGATTTCCGAGCCAATCACTGCTAACAGGATAGCACAGAACAGGTGGTAACTTATGTATAAAGGGACTTGGCTCTCAAAACCGGGGGTACGAGCATTGCAAATGTCTGCCCCTTAATTGACCCTGTTACAGCCTCATGAAAACAGCCACAAACTGCCTTTCTTCGCCTGCTCCTCTCTGCACCCCTTCCTCCCCTCCCTTCCTCTTCTCTTTCACTCCTTATCTATTTCCTCACTCAATGCCTGCTATTCTAGGCACCCACTGCTGCGTCAGAAACGACCCCCAAATTTAGTGGCTTCAAAAGAAGACGATTTTTATTATATCTCACGATTTTGGGGTTCAGAATTTGGTCAGGGCTCGGTGGGGTGATTCTTTTGCTTCCCATGGCATCTGCCACGATCACTCAGTGGTATTTTTGCTAGCAGCCTGGCTGGTCTGGAGGGTCAAGGTGGACCACGTCTGGTGCCTCGGTGGGAAAGTACACAAGGCTGGGCTTCCCAGGCTGTTCTCCCTCTTCGCACTGCCTCAGGCCCTCTCTACGTGGTGTCCCTAGGTGAGCGGGACTTCTTATGTGGCAGCTCTAAGAGTGAGGGTTCAGAGAAACAGGGAGTGGAAGCTTCCAGGCTTACGGCCTGGTGTTCCTTTCACTATATTCTATTGGTCAAAGAAGTCACGGAGCTCACCCAGATTTAAGGGAGGGGAAGGTCTAGACTCCTAGAGGAGAGGGGGATCTGAGGCTAGACATCCCGGTTTCCTTAAGTTGCAGGAGAAACTCTGGCACTGTCATGATGATGAATGGGGCGGGGAGGGGGGTGGAGAAAACCAGGCACAGCAAGGTTGCTCTCAGGAGGTGACTTTAGCGGTGGTCTTGGGGGGGGGGTTCCAGGAGAGAAGAGACTACAGTTAAGACAACCGGGGCTAGGAAGTGGTGCACAGGGGAAGGGAGGACCTTGGAATTGTCTTAATCTGTTTCACCTAAAAGCAGAGCCTAAAATGAAGACTTGGGTGTAGGTCCTTTGGGGGGGCAACCCCCAAAAGTGCAGTCAGGGGCCGGGGAGGTGACACGGGGAGGGGAAGAAAACCCATAAGGGGTGTGCCGAGGAGCAGGTGGGCATCTGGGACTCGATTGTGCCGGAGCCCCTGGGAGACTCTCGGGGCAGGGGGTCCCCACTCCGAAGCTGTCGACTGAAGAGCCCTGAAGCTGTGCTATTTACGCACCAGCTTCCCTCCCTCATTGACCAAGAGTTGATCGAGCTCCCAGCACTCTTGCCCTGCTCCGCACCAGGGACCATCCCAGGGCGGTCACCATGTCCAGGAGCTGTCTGCAGGTGGCCTCGGGGGTGGCGGAGGAGGCGTGGGCAGGGCCCTGACAATGTCTGCTGAGACTGTCTATGATGAGAATCTGTCTTCCTCCTGCCATGGAATGTGCCAGGGGTACCTGTCACACTGTATTCCGTGTTAAAGACGCCCCCCGCTTGTGCAATGCAATCCCCTTCTCCACCTTCCTGCGAATTCATCGTTACCACCTGCATGGCTCACAGGCGCTTTGGGAGCCGGCAGATCTCTCTGGGGCACCCCAAGAAGGCTGAGTCCTAAGTCACGGTCCGCTCTGAGTCAAAATACTCAGGTGGAGACAAGTGGCATGACCCGTTACCCCGAACTGGGCTCCTTCCAGCCCAGCATCCAGGAACAAGGGAAAGGGAGCACCTTGAGAAATAACACGGCCAACCTCTGAGACCCCCTCTTGTGTCTTCTAGCGAACTTAGCGACTTAGCGAACACAACAAGGATGTACTTTGTCCGCAGAGGCCAGACCAAGCTAGTGGCTTCGTTCAGCCTTGGTGAACCAGTCAAGGAACATAACTCTCCCGCCCCACCCCCTCCCCTGCTCCCGCTCCCCAGCCCCGTGGGGAGCAGAAGGGGCACTGCATGTCAAACCCTGCACCCCAGTTCAGAGCCCCATCTCCGCCATTCCCTAGCTGTGTGACATGGAAGAAGTAACTCGACCCCTCTGAGCATCTGTCTCCCCATCATCACTCAGGCCTCTTAAACCCGAGCAGGCTGCGGTTCGTGATTCTATGAAGGAGTGCAACGGTGCGTTATCAGGAACTGATATATAAAGTGCTCTGTGGGGAATGGTCTCAGTATTCGCCCCACCCATGCACTCTTGCCCTGCCCCCCACCCTCTAGCAGGAGCTCCGCGTCCTCTGTTATGCCACAAAACCCATACCAACAGTTCTGCTTTTCTAGTGGTCTTTTCCTGATAGGGGAGAAGGGGCCCCCAGGCCCCCAGCTCATGCATATGCTCTGAGATGTCTTGGGCCAGGAGTGGGCACACCCCGGGGGGCTCCACACACCAGTTCATGCCCACACCCTGTTTTGCATAGACTCTGACGGGTGGTTTGTGTTAAGACTGGCAGGCCTTGCTGTTCCATGTGCCCTCAGTTAGGGGGACTTTTCAACTGTTCTGGTTCTAAAATTATCTCTAGGCTGCCTTCTTGGGGTGCTCCTGGCTGCAGGTGACAGAAACCCCCAAGACGGGGAGGTCCCCAAGATGGTACTTCAAGGCTCCTCTCCTCTCTGATCCTCTTGGCTCTGCCTTTCTGGGTCCATATGTTGGTTTCAGCCTCCAACTGGTCCCAAAAGGGCTGCTGCAGATCCAGGCATCTCATGTAGACCCACACCCTCTAGCAGCCAAGAGCTGACCCTTCCAGCCAGGAGTGATATTCAGAACATTCAACAACCAGTACCGCAGGGCACCGACCAGGGAGAAGAAACCCCAGCTGAACATGTATGGGCCCGCAGAGTATCAGAAGTGTTTCCGGGGGGGTGCCTGGGTGGCACAGAGGTTAAGCGTCTGCCTTCAGCTCAGGGCGTGATCTCGGCGTTATGGGATCGAGCCCCACATCAGGCTTCTCCGCTGGGAGCCTGCTTCTTCCTCTCCCACTCCCCCTGCTTGTGTTCCCTCTCTCGCTGGCTGTCTCTATCTCTGTCACATAAATAAATAAATAAAATCTTTAAAAAAAAAAAGAAGTGTTTCCAGGGTTACCTTGCTAGGAATAAGGAAGGCCCCCACCCCCAAAATCAGTTTCTGGGGGATTACCATTGATTGGGTTGGAATGGTAAAGATTTGCCCCTGACCTGAGGAAGGAATCCCCTTTCTTAAGGGTAGACATTTGAATTTGATTTAGGTTCCTTTACCAGGTTGGAAGTTAGGGAGCCCATCAATCTCACCTGTTCCCCAGGCTCATACCCTCACCCCCCGCCACCGCTGCAAAATCACGGGCTCCTTATGGTGGTCTCAGCTCCCCTGTAAAATCTGTCCTGAGTGTCTTGGTTTTGCCCCCTTGCTTGTTTCCACAACTGCCAAGTGCTTTATGCTTTTTATACAATTGGTCTTATAATCTCTGCAAAGTACAGGTGAAGTACTGTTTGGTTCAATTAGGCCCATTTCACGGATGCACAAACTGAGCTCTTCTTTTTTTTTTTTTAAAGATTTATTTATTTGAGAGAGAGAGTGAGCAGAGAGGGAGAGAGAGGCAGAGGGGGAGAGAGAGGGAGAGAGAATCCTCCCACAGACTCCCCGATGAGCAAGGAGCTGGATGCGGGGCTCCCTCCCAGGACCCCGAGATCATGACCTGAGCCGAAATCAAAGGTCAGCTGCTTCGCAGACTGAGCCACCCATGCACCCCCCAAACTGAACACTTCTAAATGAGTCATCTGGAAGAGCCTAGAAAAAGATTCATCCAAGAGGCTTTGCGACAAACCAGCAGTTTCTGCTCAACTGCCTGCCTTTCTCCCTCTCTCTAGCTCACACCCCTTCTCCCCCTCTCCTTGGGCTTAATTGATAGGCAAATTATTGAGTGTTTGGCCAGGCTGAGGGCCAGGAAGCTGTTTATAGCCTGCAGATCTTGCCTTTTAGGTAAGGTGGGGACGAGTCTGCCAGCAACCATCAGATAATGGGCCTCTTCCAGTGACAAGGGCATGATGGATTTCCCCCATTCTTTGATATCAATGCTTTTGTTAGTTTGCATTTTATGCGGTGCCTTTCCTCTCGGCAACCCAAGGCCTTTTGCAGAGTCTTATGTAATGGAAAATCATTCTGCAAGGTAGGCAGACTGGGCAAGGCCAGCACACAGAAACCACATTCCTTATACACACGCACAGCTACCCTGCTGGGGCCCATCTGTGTTGGGGCAGCGACATTCGACATTCGTGGCACTTCGAGACCATAACAGAACACAGACACAGGCAAAGGGGAACGCAGTTGCCTTTGCTAAGCTCCAAGGAGGCCCCTCTCCCTGTGCTTGGGTGAGTGGCTTTGAAATAAGAAAAGGAGGGACTTTAAGAAAGACAGAGGTAAGTGAGGGAGGAATGGGGTGATTATCAAAAAAGAAGGAGAAGTCAAGTGCACAGCCTTTATGGAAAACTGAACAGTAACCACTGTAGCTGAATAGAGGCTCACCCTATGAGCCAGCAGTTCCCCTCCGGGTAGATGCCCAGAGATAGCACACTCAGATGTTCACCAAAGACGTGCAAAAAAATTGCTCATCACGTTATTCAATTAGCCACAAATTAGGGACAACCCAGATGTTCATCAGAAGTAGAATGGATGAATAACCTGGTGCATTATCTGTGGAGTATTATCCGACAATGAAAAAGAAAGAACTCCGTCTTCGTACAATACGTAGACAGCTCTCGCATGCAGAATGTGGACGAAGTCGACAACCAGGCTAAAGTAACCTATGGTGAGAGAAATCAGAAAAGCGGTTACCTACGGAATGGGAGGTGGGAAGGAGACATCTGAGAGGGTAGAAATGTTCTAGATCTTGATCTCTGTGCTGGATGACACGTGAACTGACTTTGTAAAAATTCATTGAGCTGTACACTTTTTACATGTATGTTACACTTAGGTGGTGTATATTTTATGTATGTTACCATGTGTATAGTTTATGTATGTTACACTTCAAAAAAGGTTTGCAATTAGGAGGGGAAGAGGAGTAAGGGAAACACAGACATGCATCAATTTGTGAACGGGGTGGAGCCTGACTGTCCTTGAACCCATTTGTTCACTAATCCAAAGGGACCATCACTCACTTCACCTGTTCCTGGCAGCAGAGCTAGAATACATTTTTTTCTGGTGCTTAGCTTTCCGCCAGAGTTTGTGGGCTGAAATTTCGTAAGCAGAGATGCTTCTATTTAGAGTAAGGCCAATGGCATTAGAGGCTTATGACTTCATTCATTCATTCACTCATTCATTCATTCATTCATTCATTCATTCAACTCTCAAAGCTGGAAAGAATTATATGATTCTGGAAGCCTTTGGCCAGAACTATTCATTTCTAGATGTTCTTTTACCAGCAATAAGACATTTCAAGCCACTGCGGGGGGAAAAGTCAGAGGTGGGGTGGGGACTGCCAATGCTGTAAACACTGCCTTCAACCCTCTTTCCCTAGATTCCTGCATTGGGGTGGGTGGGCTCATACTTGCTAGAATGGAGGGTGACAAGGTTGTGACAGCCTTGAAAGAGGATGGATTTGTTTCCCAGGGCTGTCGGAACAAAGTACCATGAATTAAGAGGCATAAACAGTAGAAATGTACTCACTGTTCCGGGGACTAGAAGTCCAAGATCAAATTTCCCCCTTTTTATAAGGACACGGGTCACGCAGGATTAGGGCCCACCCTCATGACCTCATTTTAAACTTGATAACCTCAGTAAAGACCCTCCCTCCAAATAGCCTTCTGAGGGACCGGGGAGTTCAGACTTCAATATATATTTTGGGGGGACACAATTCAGCCCATACCAGAGAAGAATGAATCCACTCCAAGCACTGTCCCCACCCCTCCAGCCCCCCTTCTCCCCGATGTGTCTGGAGAGCAGCAGTTGGCAAAAGGCTGACAGGGACCAGAAGGTCCTAAAGCGCTGGGGAGAGGAAGGCAGTCGGCCTGAAGAATGAAAGTTTCGCCGAGACAGAAGGAGGAGAAGCTATGGAAGCTTCGTCAGGGCTGCAGGCACAGGCTCAGGAGACAGGCAGGTCTGGTTCAAACTCTGATGCTGCTCATGGAGGTACACTCCCATTGTACGACCTAGAGCAAATGAAAGCTAGGTTCTTTAAGCCTCAGTGTCCCCGTTTCTGAAGTGGGAACTTCAGCGGGTGCCTGGGGGCCTCAGTCGGTGAAGCGTCTGCCTTCGGCTCAGGTCATGATCCCAGGGTCCTGGGGTCAAGTCCCTCATCCTGGGCTCCCTGCTCAGCGGGGAGTCTGCTTCTCCCTCTGCGTCTGCCCCTCCCCCCTGCTTCTGCGCACAGGCGCGTGCTCTCTCTCTCTCTCTCTCAAACAAATAAACAGAATCTTGAAAAAAATGAAGTTGAAACTTCAGTTCCCACTTCCCAGGGGTGTCACAGGGCACGTGAAGTGGCTTGCGCTGTGCCCGGGGTACAGACAGCACATAAGACAAGCGAAGAATCATTGTTTGATCCTAAAAGAGACTCAAGGAAAGTCAGGGCTTTAGTCGCTGTACAGAGAGCACTTTTCAAATGATTAATCAGGTTTTCAATTATTTCAGTCAGATGTGGATCTGTTTGTTTTTTACACAAATACCACAGAACGGTTCTATTTTTTTATGATTTTATTTATTTATTTGAGAGAGAGCATGAGTGGGGTGAGGGGCAGAAGGAGAGGGAGAAGCAGAGTCCCTGCCAAGCAGGGAGCCCAATGCGGGACTTGATCCCAGGACCCTGGTACCATGACCTGAGCCGAAGATGCTTAACTGACTGAGCCAGCCAGGCGACCCCCCGCCCCCCACAGAAGGATTCAAGGTGCAAAGTACCTCTGGGCAGTATATACCCTAGGTCTCCAGGTCCACATCCCTAGAATTTTGCCAAGTGTAACTATGATATCTATATATTTAAAATTTTTTGATTACACAAATGGGACGGCAGCAGATGCTGTCCTACCCACTCACATTCCCTGGATCGCCCCCACCCACCCATCCCGAGAGGCATCTGCAGGCATTTTGCTCAAAGCCTCCCTCTTTCTGAATCTCTCTGCATGAGTACGTTCTCTGGCCAAGGAGGCGCTCACTGGTACTTTTCGTGCTGGCTGCAGGTCCTGGGGAATGGATGCCCCTCAAACAAGGAGTGGCCAGAGTTGGCAGATAAATACCCCAGCTTCCTTGCCCCTCGGTGGCCTGATCCTGAGGCTTGTTCCACACGCGCTCTCGGTGGGTCCCCATGGGACTGACCGCTGGTTGTCCCCCGTGGGAGCCCGCTCACTGACATGGCCTTTGCTGGCATCCTCCCCACCCTGGCTCACTTCCCTCTTCCCTCACTGTGCATCACCTGCAGCCAGGTTCTTGTCTCGAGCTCTGCTTTGGGGGAAACCCAGCTAAAACTGGGACGGTAATGTCACACACTGGTCTGCCCCAAACTTTCTCCGGCCGGTAGTATGGCTCGCAGATCTTTCTCTAGGGGCACATATGGAAGGACTGCGGATCACTCCATACCCGTTTAGGATGCTTCCAGCTTTTTGTAAAGAACAATATAGCAATGAGCAGCCTTGTACATGTATCTTTCTGAAAACAGGCAAATCAGAAGGCTAATCTTCTAGAAGTCCCCAGTTGCTGGGTGGAAGGCTAAGGGAAAAGTTTTGATCAGGACCCGGGAAGGGGGGGGCTCCGACATCAAGATCGGAGGCAACAAGGAGTAGAGTGGTTCCAATCTGGGGACATTGTAGTGAGGAACCAGTGAGCCTAAGGAGGACCCCCCCCGAAGAGTCTCCCCAGGGTTCTCTGTGCATTTACGGGGGGCGTCTGTGTTCTCTCTGGGCTGGGCAGAGGGCCTTCCCTCAGAGTTGCTGTCTCCCAGAAGAACCCCCACCCCACTGCCACAACTGTCCCATAGGCCGTTGTTTTTCAAGCAAAAGTCTCCAATTTTCGGATGAAAAACAACTTGTTTGGAGAGCCCACACTCCTGAGAGCTTCAGGCTCCTCCTTCGGGCTGACTGTTGACAAGAAATTAATGCTTCGGAGGAGGGTGGAAGGAATTGGTGACGAGGCTGAGAATGGGCCCACGGAGCACACAGGCAGTGTTTTCTATAATTCGGTCGCCCTGCCCACTCACGAACACTTCGAGTGTCTACCTGATCGCCCGTCTGTTCTGAAAACAAATGTTAAACGCGTCAAAATACTTCCTGTTCCTCTCGAGGGACTTGAACTCTGGGAGAGGTAGTTCAGGGCTGGAGGCAGCAAGGGCCACAGCCGCCCGGAAAGTCAAGGTTATTGACCTTGACCGAGGAGAAGGGAAGGGATTTTTCTTTCCCTGTCTCTTCCTTTTTCCTCTTTTGTTTTTCCTTTTCATCTTCTTTGTTTTCTCTTGTCATGGGAAGTGGGGAGCCGGGCAGAAGAGACACACGGGGACGCGCACACATCTTCACGTCTTCAGTAAAACCTTCGGGAAGGAAAGGGATCTGTGAAGAATCGTCAAAAGAGAGGGAGAGAGAGGTGTTTTGTTGGCTTTCTGCGGAGATGAGGTGGGGGTGCCACACCTCTCTGTCCCTCGCTCGCTCTCTCTGTCACGCGCACACACGAGCACCAAGTGAGGAAGTGAGTCCTGGTGAGAATCTCGAACGCCCACACCCCACCTGACTAACTCCGAAGCCCGCCATGGGCGTCAAGCCAGGAGAGGCAGGACAGTCAGCCCGCCACCTCAGCCACCCCACTTGTGAGGGGTGGCTCGGGGAGAGGCCTGTCCTCCCTGCCCTTGCCGAAGGCCCTAGACCCGCCTGGCCTCTGGGGATGTTCTCCTGGCTGCCGGGTTGAATTCTGACCCTGTTGCCAAAGGTGTGCGATTGGAAGGAGGGACGTCATCAGCAGCCCAGGGGGAGAGGCGATGCTCACCCACATTCTTAGCTGTTGAGCAATTGCCCCGCGGCCCCCGGGTGCCGTGTGATCACAGAGGCCTCAAGTTCCCCTTCGCATCTGCGTGGGGGCCCTGCGTCTGAGGCCCTTGTCAGATGATCTCTCCTCCCCTCCCCGGGCGGCTGCTGCTGCCTCCACCCCCCCCTTGGCTCCCTCACGCTCCCTCCTCCCCATCTGGAGAAGTGGCATGGCAGAGGAGCTGTGAGCAGGGGCATTGAAGGGTGGGGGGAGTGGGGGACCCTGCCCTGGGATCCGGGCACGACCAGTGACCCCCACTCTGAGACCTTGCACAAGTCACTCAACTGCTCTGTGCCTCAGTTTTCTCATCTGGTTCTTCTGAGGGTCCGTATTTGGGAAGTGACTCTAGCACATGGTCAGTGCGGAATAAGTTTGTTAAATAGAAATGATTGTGTGTCCACCCCCCCCCCCCCCCCCCGGAGCACCCCCTGATGGAAGGTCTGCAACTCATGGCGGGTCATTACAGCACAGCGAAGGGCAAGAAGCAACTTCCAATTAGATGTCCTAGGATTTCCCAGCCAGTTCCCCTCACGGGGCAGCCATGTCTGGCCTTCTCTCTTCTAAGCCTTCTGAGGGCGCCATTTTGCCGTTTCCTTCCTCTCCCTCTTGAGGCCTTCAATTCTCTTGCCCCAGCCTGGGGGAGCCTCAGCCTGCCTGTGGAATTCTTATTGGTTTGTTCCCAGGGCAAGTCATCTCCCTTTGTCCCAACCTCTCCGTTCCGGATGGCGCCCGGCTCTGATCCTTCTTCATGAAAACAGTGATGTGTTTTCCTGAACAAAAGACCCAGCTACTCTGGGTCTCCATCCTTAGTGACCAACATGTGATCCTATTTAATCCTCAGGACAGTCCTGCGTGCTGAGTGCTGCTATTACCCATTTCATAGCTAAGTAGACAATGGAGTAAAGAGATCATCACAGAGCCAGTTGGTAGAGGAGTTGAAGTTTGAACTCAGCTCTCTGTAACTGCCCCCAACCATGACCCCATACTGCCTTCACAGACCAAAAAATGAAAAGAAAAAAAAAGCTATTAAAAAAATTTTTTTTAAAGATTGTATTTATTTATTTGACAGCAAGAGAGCACAAGCAGGGGGAAGGGCAGAAGGAGAAGCAGACTCCCTGCTGAGCAGGGACGCAGGGCTCGATCCCAGGACCCCAAGATCATGACCTGAGCCAAAGGCAGATGCTTAACTGACTGAGCCCCCCAGGCACCCCGAGAAAAAGCTATTTTTAGAAAGACCAGCATTTCAGTGCCTTACTCTGAGTGACCCTGCTCTAGGTTCAGCTAAACACACTATTGCTTCTACCACTATGGAAACAGTACCGTGGTTCCTCAAAAGATTAAACATAGAACTGCCATATGATCCAGCAATTCCACTTCTGGGTGTTTATCCAAAAGAATTGAAAGCAGAGACTCGAAGAGATATTTCTCACACCCATGTACATAGCAGCATTATTCACAGTACCCAAGAAGTGGTGGCAACCCAAATGTCCATCGACGGATGAATGGAGAAACACAATGTGGTCTAGCCATACAGTGGAATATCACTCAGCTTTCTAGAGGAACCACGTTCTGGCACCTGCTACGACACGGATAAACCTTAAAAACATGACGCTAAGTGAAATAAGCCAGTTATAAAAGGACAAACGCTGCATGACTCCACTTAGATGAGGTCCCCAGAGTAGTCAAGGACTGCGGGGAGGGGCGTGAAGAGGGAGTTGTTCGATGATTTGGGAAGATGCAAAAGTTCTGGAAATCTGTTGCACAGCAATGCGAATATATTTAACACTACTGAATTGCGCTCTTCAAAATGGTTAAGATGGTAAATTTTACAGTATGTGGTTTTTACTCCAATTTAAAACTTCTAAAAATTAAAAATAAACATATTCCCGAAGCGCCATTGCTTCTGAAAAGCTCAAGGTTTAGTCCACTCTCTGACCTCCCATGATTATTTTGAAATCTTCTTTGCAGAACCCGAGTCGCGGACCGTTAGTTAGATCTGAGTCTACGAGGAAACTGCTAAAGCTTCCCCGGGCTATCTCCAGGCAAATTGCTTCTTTACACCTCCTCTCCCCAACTGTGCCTAGTTCAGAGATTCTTAACACCTTTGGGTCTCAGGAAAATCTGAGAATCTGATAGAAGCTGCCACCTCCCTGCCTCCACACTCCAAACATACACACGCAGTGACACAATTCGTTTTCCTTATCATTCAGAGGATTTCGGGATACCCTGGCGCCTCTCCAAGGACCCCAGAACAAGGGTCCCTCGCATAGCAGAGCTTCCCCTGATTGGCTCAACTACATTGTTCATCATCTACTTTCCCTCTCAGTGCAATCAAGAGGAGAGGGAGCTTTTTATAAAAACCAGAATGGTGTCATATTATCTGGGTGACAATTCACTCTAAAGCATCTCTGTATGTACAAAGTGTGTGTGTGTGTGTGTGTGTGTGCGCATGTGTGCATGTAAGTCCATTTACCATAGGGGCAGTTAGTTAGCAATTAGGAAAACCTAATCAGGGGCGCCTGCGTGGCTCAGTCGTTAAGCCTTCGGCTCGGGTCATGATCCCAGGGTCCTGGGATCGAGCCCCACATCAGGCTCCCTGCTCGGCGGGAAGCCTGCTTCTCCCTCTCCCACTACCCCTGCTGGTGTTCCCTCTCTCTCTGTGTCTCTCTCTGTCCAATAAATTAAAAAAAAAAATCTTAAAAAAAAAAGAAAAACCTAATCAGGAACCCACACTCCAGAAGTGGCTAGTTAAATGTTAAAATTCCCTATCTAAATCTACACCAGAGGGTCCCTTAGTTCACACGGAGATCTTAGAAATATGAAGGTAGTTAAGATTATAGGTTCTGAGTCCTGGTCGGAGCAAGGCTAGGAGCGCAGCTGCCTGGCACCCTCAGAACAACACACCAGTCTGGAATTCCATTAGGTCCCCTATCATCTCCCCATTTTCAGAGGACTGTAGTGCCTGATCCCCCCAGAAGTGTGGCTGACCCTGCCAAAAGATCATTGCTCCTGCCTCAGCGCGAACTCGGCACCCAGAGTGCCCACTGGAGGGCGTAAGGACAGACTGGAATGTTACCAAGCCCACAGGAACAAGTTACAGCACTGTCCTTGTACCTGCTTCCTAATCAATGGTCATACAGCGGTGGAACTCCATCTGAGGAAGGACAGGTAGAACCCCAACCTACTTCCCTGGCACATTTCCCTGGCCACGGGATCAGTTCCGGGAGGCCCAGAGGCTGTCCAAGTCGGAAGAAGCTTAGCTGTATTCAGGAAATGAACCTCAAGTGTCATCTGGACTCAGTTTCCCCCTCGCCCTCCTCCTGGCTCGGGCTTCCTTCTTAGACCCCCATGGTGATAGCCAGACGGCAGCAGCATCTCCTCATATTCATGCTGGTTCAAGTTCGGCATGGAAAGTCAAGAGGATATTTTCCTGAGAGCTCTCAGAAAAGTCCCCAAAGTGAGTCTGATTGCCATTTCGGTCTGACTTGGATCAGGTGGCCGTCTCTCATCCCATCACTGATGCTGGGGAAAAGCTGTTCTGATAGGTCAGGCACGAGTCCCGGGCCGCTCCAGGTAGGGCTGCCAGCTCCACCAGGACCACGTGGCTTGAGAATAGTTAGGGGAGAGTAGTGAATTACAGCTAGTCCCCAATGCTTTGCCACTCCTGCCACTGAGGGGTGTAGTTCGTTTCCCATTCCCTTGCATCTAGGCCAGGCTTGTGCCTTGTTTTGACCCCCAAAGTATGGTAGACATAACATTGTATATTTCAAGGCTGGGTCTTAGGAAATCTGTGGATTCTGCTTTTGTGTACTTGGAACACACCCCCAAGAAGCCATGTGGAGAGGCCCAGGTTGAGGAGAATCAAGGAGCTCTGGCCAATACCCCCGAGCTGAGCTCCCGGCCAGCACCAGCTCTATCTGCCAGCTGTGTGGGTGGGCTTATCCTGCACATTCCAGACCAGCGGGGCCTCCAGACACCAGGAGGAGCAGGAGCATCGCCCAGCTGAGCCTGGTCAACTCACGGAACCATGAGAAATAATGAGGTGTTGATTGTTTGAAGTCATGGTGTTTGGGGCTAGTTAGTTACACAGCCGTAGACAGCTTATACAGGGTGATGCCCCAAATGAAAATCAGAAGGTTTTCCTAGAAATTACATGAGTGCAAGCTGGCTGTACAACAAACAAGATCTCCCCACGGTCATCTCTGTGTAGTCAACTCTGCCTGGCAACTGATGAGCTCAAGAGACACGGAATTTTCTGAAGCAGCATTTCAGTGTCCACTCACCAGTTTTGTCAGTGTCCAGAGACAGTTGCCAGAGCAACAGAGACCACTTCCCAATGCCGGGCTCATAGCTGTAGGGTTTTAAACGTGGCTGCTCATTGGTGCCTCCCGGCCTTCCTGCATGTGACAAAGATGGCAGCTCCCCAGCGGGTCAGTCCTGCAGGCTTCTGGGAGTCATTCCTGGAGATCTGGCCCAGAGTTTTCACAATAGCCCTTCTGTCACGGGTTGAATGGTGGCCTCCCAAAAGCTGCAGCCATGTCCTAACCCCTGGAACCTGTGCATGGGACCTTGCTTGGCAAAAGGGTCTTTGCAGATATAATTCAGATCTTGAGACGAAATCATCCTGGATTACCTAGGTGAGTGCTAAATCCAATGATGGGAGCCCATATAGCAGATGGAAGAGAGGAGAAAGCCATGTGGAGACAGAGGCAGGATGGAGTGATACAGCCCCAGAGAATGCGGATGGTCACCAGAAGCTGGGAGAGGCAAAGCGTTCTCCTCTAGACTCCCAAGAGAGTGTCAGACTTCTGACCTCCAGAATGGTGGAGAGAATCCATTTCTGTTGTTTCAAGCCACTCAGTCTGTCGTCATTTGGTATCATGGCTTCAGGGCATGAACACTGCCTCCGATGGTTCCATAAGCACCGACTTCCCTTGTCTTAAATCCCTTTCTGCTTAAAATATCTGGAGCTCTTCCTTCCTTCCTTCCTTCCACATTTTATTATTTTTTAAGTAATCTCTACACCTAACATGGGGCTCGAACTCACAACCCCGAGCTCAAGAGTCGCATGCTCTACCGACTGAGCCAGCCGGCGCCCCTGGAGCAGTTTCCGTTTCTTGCACCGAACCCTGAGTGGTACGACTCCTCTCCCATCCCAGAAATGGAGGACCAAGCGAGCCAAGACCAAGAGCGCATAGGACCCAGGGACATAAATAAATAAATAAATAATATTTTTAAAAAATTATTGCAGCCAGCACCCCTGCTCACCTCTGCCAAGAGCCCACTCCCTCTGCAGTCTGGGAATGCAGAGCCAGGTAGGGCCCAGCGAGGCCCATCTCGCTTTCCTTCATCCCGTGGAGTCTACAAAAGAGCTAGAAGCTGCCAGAGCTGGACTGAGAGGTTTTATCCCAATACCAGTGAGAGGCTCTAACCACAGTTACTTCCTAAACAGCAGGTTGCCTTAGTCTGCTTTTCTTCTCCAAACCAAGACTCTTACGTTTTCGTAGAGAAGCGGCTCATATGTGTACATGGGCGTCTCTGAGTCTGCGTGTCTGTGTCTCCGTGTGCCGTGAGTTTGTAGTTGTGCTTGCTGTTTGGATGTGTGTCTGTATTTTTATGTGTGTGTTCACGTGTGTGTATTCATATGTGTGTTCATGTTTGTATGTATGTGTGTGTTTATGTGTGTGTGCATACGTGTGTGTTTATGTGTGTGTTGATACATGTGTTTGTGTGTGTTGATGTGTATGCGTGTGTGTTTGTGTACGTATTTATATGTGTGTGCATTCATGTGTGTGTTTATGTGTGTATTTACGTGTGTGGTTATACACGTGTGTATTTCTATGTGTATACACATGCGTATTTCTATATCGTGTGCTCCTGCGTGTGTGTTTGTGTCTGTCTACTTGTGTGTGTGTGTGTGCGTGTATACGGTGTGGAGAGAGAGTGTGGGGGGAAGTGAAGTGGCGGTGCTCACGGTTAATACCATAAACTTGAGCTATTGTTTTCATAAATAGGAGGCAGGAGATGGCCTCTTGCTGCTTTTACCCCTGTGCCGGTGGAACGATACTGCTGAGGAAGAATCCTTCTTTCGTGCTGCACGCGTAAACCACAAAATCCAGGGTGGGCCAACTGTGCCGCCTGGGAACCCAGGTTTTTCTGCCTTGCCAACGGAGCTGCCACGCCCATAATGGCCTTGGGGTCGGGGAACAAAATAAAAACCATGGAGTGGTCCGCTGGTAAAGGTGACATCACCACAGCGCTTCTCGATAAATCCCCCGTGCCGCCAGCCTTGCTGGGTATTCATGACGCATGCATCGTGCCCCTGGAGCTGTTCCAGCGGCTGGCTTTCCTGAGAGGTCCGCCTCCATCGGGCCCTCGGACAGCTCTCGCCCTTATGTGATGCCACCCCAACTGGACGAAGCAGGGGACAGAAGGACAAGAAGCTGCTGGTGGCTCAGGCCAGCTCCATCACATCCTACCTTGAGCCCAGTTCTCTGGAAACGAGTCTTCACAGCCCAGCCCTGCCTTGGACATGGGCTTTGGAAAGGAATCTTGTTTTCGTGCTGCTCACACCGTCCCCCTGCTGCTTCCAGAACCCTGCCTCTGGACTTCCTCTCCTGGGGCGCCGGGGCCCTTCGACATCCCCGGGGGCACCCCCCTCCGTCAGCCAGGCTTTGCAGGCCCCCGACACATACCGGGCCAGTGCCGCTCCCCCCCCCCTTGCTGCGGAGACTGGACATGTCTGGAGCTTGGGGTCCGGCCATGCTCCCCGTCCCGTCGGGATCTTCCCCAGCCGCCGTGCTGACAGCAGGTTTGGCAGAAGGCTCGTATCGAACCTCGGCCTCCAGAACCCTTCAAACCCCTGCCTGCTCGCCAGGGTGCTCCCTCAAGAGCACTGTTGCCCAGAGACCATACCGCCACCCTGAGCATCACCCGGGGCTGGGGGAGCACCGTGACCCGGGGCGTCAGCCAGGGCACGCGGCCCAGGTACAGGTGCCCAGTGAGTGCAGAGCATCAAAAGGCAAGGAATAGAAGCCAAAGGGAGGGGCGGGGGTTGAGGAAGGGGGGGGAAGAGGACAGCGGCGGGGGGGGGNGGGGGGCATACCCCACCCGATCCCAAAGGACGTCGCCTCCCGTGGGAGAGGAGACCGAGCTCGGCTGTTGCTTACTCACCGTGTCCTAAGTGCTGGAAACGCATCTTCACACCAGGCCCCACAACGGCGTCAATTATTCCTGCCTGTTCAGTGAAGGAAACCCAGAAACCCAGCTGGAGTGACTCGCCCGCCGTTCGGGAAGGTGGCCTGGTTCCCGCGTGTGCCCGCAGGCCACCACGGCCACTGGCTTGCCACAGATCTCTCTCTTTCTCTCAGACCTGCTGGTGGCTGGGGGCCCCCCCGGACTCTGGGCTGACGGAGCAGGGGGACAAGCACAAATGGCCCCATCCCTCCTCCAGCCGTGGCTCTGTGTCCCCTCAGGGGCGCCTGGGCTCTGGCCTCTTCTCCCCTCCCTGTCTGAGGCTCAGAGCACCATGGCTGCCACCAGGGCCAGCGCTCCCAGCAGCCTCCGTGCTGAAGCCTCTGCCATTCATCATGGAGGCTCCCTTGGATGTCTGTGTTAAGAAACAAATGTTCTCTCCCTCTAGTAAATCATGGGAAGCATCACACACAGGGACAGCTGGTTAGAACACAAGCTACTACTTTCCTACAAGGTGAGGACACTGAAGGCTCAAAATGTATGCAGGGCCTCGTGCAGGCAGTGCCCGGCCTGCCAGCTCAGCACATCCTGGCTTGCCTCCAGGTGCCCCTCTGCCTCGGGCTGCAGGCCAGCTGGGCGCCGTATCTCCCTCCCCAGCCCTTGAGGAAACAAGGTCGTCTTTCTGGCTGGTTACCTGGGCCTAAGGCAGGCTTGGCAGACACAGCTCCTCCAGGCACCTCCCCAACACCTCAGCTTGATCGGCCTCTCCTCTGTCCTCTGGTTCTCGAAACCAGAACTCTCACCAACGTGGCTCCTGCATCAGAAGGGGGAAGGGGGGGGGACGACAGTGATGGAAAAAGCAACATTGGGCTGTAGATGAATCACATTATTGCATTCTTTTATAACCCCTGCCCTTTGGGGTGTTCTTTCTTCTCTCTGTCTTCGGGTGTCAAGATCTAGGCTCCCATCCTTCAAAACCTACTCTTTGGAATAAATCCCGTGTCAGTCATTTACACCTTAGTATAAATTTAAGTCAATGAAAAAATTCTCTCTTCCAGGAGGGTTTGCATTTAAATCTTTCTGGATGGAAATTGTTATGCGATGAGAGATTCATCCCCATCGAAGGAGTTTTGACTCAGAATCCTGTACGAGAGAGGCATATTTGGTGGGAACAATACTTCCACAGACGGAAAATGCCACAACATCATCTACCTGTCCTGGTCCCAAACTATCTTAGGTCGACTTCTTCCCTCTCTGCTTTCTTACCCTCTCTGGCTTCACCTAATCCCGGGCTTTGAGAGGTTTGTTGACTCACTTTTATGATTCATCTCAGAATCATCAGATTTCAGGGCTGGTGGGACCTTGGAGGTCAAACAATGCAAGTTTCTAGATGAAGAAACAGAAACTCAGAGAGAGATAAGTGAGAGGCCCAAGATCCCGCAGCAAGTTACAGCAAAGCTGGGACCAGATGCCAGATCTCCTGGTTCTTGTAAATAGCTCCCATCCCAACGCCAACGCTGTCTACACAGTGGAGTGCAGGCGGAGGCGCCCTGCTCTGCTCAACCACAGAGCATGGCCTGTACCGGGGGCCTGGCCCTTCCACGGTTAATGACACAGGCAGCTTTTGTGTGGCTTGGGAGGAATGTTCCTACACAACGAGGCCCATGGAGCTCCCCTTATGGCCACAGGGTCCACGAGGGGTAAGGGGTAAAGAAACCTGGGCAAAGGTCACTGTCATCCCCATCCAAACTTCTCTCCTGAGTTTTGCAACAAGGGGCTTTAGTTTTATTTTTCCAGAAGCCCAGAGCTCCTCACCCTTCAAAAGCAGAGCCACCCTTGGCCAGACTCACCGAACCAGCTTTCTGAGTTACTTCCTTCTCACCAGACAACACAAGGCCCCCTCTCGCCTATCTGAGATCAACCTTGGCCTAAATTTGATCTGAATTTATCCCAGAAGTATAGGCCAAAAGCAGAGAACCAGAAACAACATGTGGTCCTCATTTGTCAAGTAGGGATCATTCTGGCACCTTCCTCTGGGCTGTTGTGACAGTTAAATGGAGTCAAAACATGGAAGACAGTTAGAATGGTGCCTGCTCATAGTACGTGCTCACTTAAAGTTACCCATAATGTCTTTGGTGCCTCCCTTCAAACCCCCCCAGATGTCTCTTTACCTCTCCCCCTGAAACTAAGTACTATGAGCTTAGGTTTAAAAAGGTTGGGGGAGGGGGTGCCTGGGTGGCTCAGTCAGTTGAGCACCTGACTCTTGGTTTCTGTTCTGGTCCTGATCTCAAGGTCGTGAGATCAAGCCCCACATTGGGCTCCACACTCAGCACAGAGTCTGCTTGAGGTTCTCTCCCTCTCCTTTCCCCTCTGCTCCTCCCCTCACACGCTGTCTCTCTCTCTCAAATAAATAAAATCTTAAAAAAAATAATAAAAAGGTTGGGGGCAGGAAGGGAGGGATGTTAAAAGAAACCTGTGCGGAAATTTCTGAAATTTATCTGAAAAACTGAAATACATTGACCATACCCACTTTATCCTGACATCAGGCCAAACCCAATGAAGAAAACTAATAAGATAAACAAAGTTCTGGTGTGATACGGAGAGAGAGAGGGAACGTGCGTGCGTGTGTGTGTGTGCGTGTGTGGCAGGAGTTGTGTAAGTCCCCCCTCCCCTGAAGCTAGCCTTATTCTAGATCAAATTATTATTCTAGAACCTGTTTTTGACATATACCTTGTTTCTAACATACAGGTCAGTGCTAAGAAATTAAATAACGAGGAAAAGAAGGTGGGATGCTCTGAGGGAGCCAATGCTACATAAATATTTTAACTTCCAAACAAACTTGAATTCCGCACACACCACTCTCTCTTTCTTCTCACCCCTTTACACCATGGAGCACTAAATCTGTGGAGCTCTGAGCTGGCCACCAAAGTGGCCCACAAACATCACCTTCTCCTTCATCTGGGTGCTGAATCACAGTAAAGGCTGGGGAACCACTGTTGGAAGCGTGGAAGCTTCTGTCTGGGCTACCTTCAGAGCCCCAGTGATCACAGTCTGGCATTTATGGGCTCAGGGTAGACTGAACAGCCAGCTGTCTGCACCAGGAAAGTCCCTTGGCCGAAAAATATATCCCCTACTGGCCTGCGGTAAATGCCTGAAATTCCACCATTAGCAATGCATTCCTTTGGTTATGCCACGCCATTCTCAGGCCACAGTTTTCAAGTGAAAATGCCCCTCCGGGGAGTAACACGTGAAGACTCTGACAATTAATGATGAATGAGTGTTTCAGCTCGTTCCTGAGAGAGGTGAGCATTGGCTGCCTGGCTGGTTGGAGTGTGGCCAGGGGCAGAGGAGAAGGAGCATGGAAGAAGGAGGGGGGATGTGGAGGGCTAAGGGCAAACTTGGACAGTTGGGGTTGGGTCATTATGACACTTTTAAAACGTGGCCTTCATTCTTTGATCCTCCTTCCAATGAAAGGTGGGATTTATGGCCTCTGCCCTTGAATGCAGGCAGGCTTGTGACTGCTTCAACCCAGAGAGGGTGGCTAAGGCATCCC
The DNA here is from genome assembly GCF_002007445.2 of Ailuropoda melanoleuca. Taxonomy (NCBI): domain Eukaryota; kingdom Metazoa; phylum Chordata; class Mammalia; order Carnivora; family Ursidae; genus Ailuropoda; species Ailuropoda melanoleuca. The sequence goes on from NC_048238.1 coordinate 34,735,110, forward strand.
ATGTAACCTCTGAGGCTTTAGAATCCTAAGAGGCCATGTGGCTTCCTCCTGGTTCTCTGGAACTCTCACTTTGGGAGCCCTGGGTCATCATGTGAGAAGTCCAAGTACCCTGTGACCACATGCCGGAAAGACCACTCTGGTGGACAGTGCGAGCTGAGCCTGGCCTGCCAGCCGTCCCTGCCAAGGCTCTACATATCTGAGTGAAGACTCCAGAATAATCCATCTGCCGGCTAAATACCAGAGAGACCTCCCTCAATACATTGAGGACAAGAGTTGCGCAGTCAAACCCTACCCGAATTCCTGACCCGTGAAATTATAGCATATCATAAAGCAGTTGTTTTAAGGCACTCGGGACTAGAGGCGTGTGTTGTGCAGACATAGGTAACTGGAAGTGTCATGGGCCCAGAACCCGGCCTGATCAAGTCAGCCTCGCAGTCGGCTGAGACAGATGCTCTTGGGATTGGGATTGGGGGCCGGGGGTGCGGCGGAGCTGGACTCCCAAATAGGACAGGCTGATCCATCAGAATCCAACTACCTCGAGTCCCTAGAAATAATGCCCAGCCCACACTTGGGGCTTGCACCTCCGGCCCACTTCTAGCTCATTTACCTGCTAGCCCACAGAACCTTCTGCATATCCAGGGTTGGGAGCAGAGGACTTCGGAGAATCCTGCTCGCCTTCTTTCACAGACGAGGACACTGAGCTTCCAAGAGGTGAGGCAACTTCCAGCTTCCGGCAACTTCCAGCTTCTCGTGTCCACTGCGGGACCCGGTATCCGGCTCTTCAGACCCCCCAGAGAGGCACAGGTGTGGGCTCAGAAGGCAGGAAGGCCTGGGTTCAAGACCTGGCTTCTTTGCCTCCTGGTTTTGTTGGCCTTGGTTGGGTGACTCAGTTTCCCCATGTGTGAAATGGGGACAGCAGAGCCCTGTTCACAAGGTTAATGTGAGAGTTCCGTGACATGGCATGCGGCACAGCCCTGGCACACCCAGGGGTCAGCTTTGCCCCCTCCCTCCCTCCGTGGCCCTTTCCACAGCACTCAGGAAGCCCAGCAGGGAGCACCTGACAGGCTCCCTCTCTCACCCCTGTCCCGTGGTAGCAGGGTGGAACGAAGACGCCTCTGGAGACCCCCGGGAGCAGGCTGAGTGGCCCGGCTGGACCCTGAGCGCTCCCTGAAGCCCACTAGCTTCTCCATGCTCATCCCCTAGCCCAGACCGGCTCCCTCAAAGCACCCTCTTTTCAAGGGAGAGCCCCGGGGTCCAGAGGCTTCTCGTTAGCAGAATCAGCGGGCTGTGCTTCGGCCCGGGGTTTTCCATTCCTTTTCCCCAGCGACCTCTGCAACAGAGCTGTGGGATGGGGCTAGGCCAGGAAATCAAGTCAAGCGATCAAAAGTCCTCCACACCAACCACAGCCAGTCCTGATGGCGGCCCCTGAAAATCTGCCCTTCAGATGGCCAAGGACCACGCATCCCGGGGGGGCCCTCTTGCATAAGGAATCTGGAGATCCCAGATCCCTGACATGTCTGTGAGAGGTGCAGGGGGGAGGAAGGGAGGGGTGGAGAGCCTGAACCATAAGGAAGCTTCTGTCTCCCCAGCTCGCGGGTGCCACCCCCCACCCCAGCGTAGCCCAGGAGGAGTCAGCTGCACGTGGCAGCCAGAGACACTTTCCAGGCCGGGCAGGGCAGGGCAGGGCAGGGCAGGGCCAAGTGGGGTGGGCCCGCCCGGAGGCCTCCTATCATTGGGGAAATCTTTTCATCGCAAATGGCTAAGTTCTGTGAGCACGTTGTCACTGTTCTGGAAGAACAGACTGTTCTTAAGGGAGGGATGGTGGAGTCGGAAGGTTTTTTGAAAACGTGATGGACGTGAATATAACACCTTTTTTTCTTCTGTGTAAGCGGTAGTCACCGGGTCTGTGTACTCTCCCCCTCGGGTGTTTTCCAGACTCCCCGCCCCCCCTTCTTCCTTTCCATTCTGACCTACTTTGGGCTCCCTCAGAAGCAGACTTGGAAATGTGAGCAGAACTGGTTTATTTGGAGGAACCGAGTGGCGTTGGGGAGGCCAGGCGGGGATGGGAAGGAAGCGTCATCAAGAAAGCCAGGCCTGCCTCGGGCCACTGGGTTCAAGGCGCCTGCCTCGGAGTGTCCCACCCCTGTGGGGGGGGGCAGGGAGCTGAGTAATGATCTTCCCACTCCTGTGGTCTGCGCCGGCTGCCACTTCCCTCCCTTAAGACCTGTCCCTGTCACTTGCCACGATGTCCACATCCATGTCCCGGGCACCTGGAACTCAGCAAAGGTCACCGTCATCCCCCCGGATTCCCCCTCTGAGTTTCTGAGGAGGAAGGCGAATGGCAGAAAGAGCCCCGGAGAGGGGCAGAATGTTCCCTCCCCCCGGGTGTGGACAGGACTCCGCTCCCTCCCCTCCATTGCGGCCTTCAGAGGAGACAGGCCCTGGCCGCAAGCTGCCCTTGTCTGTCTTTCCAGAGCGGCCCTGCCTCATTCCACGCTCCCCCCCCCCCGCCCCCCNCCCCCCCAGCCCCCGAGCGCCCCGGAGCCTGAGGGTGGGCTTGGCATTCCCTCCGCCTTCGCTCTGGCGGGCCCCAGACCTCACCAGGCTTGAGGCTGAGCCTCGGCGCTCTGTTGACTTGGGCCCAGCTGTCATTGCTGCGGCCAAGCCTTGACACGGAGCCGTGAGGTTTGTTTTTATTTTCTGTTTCGAAGGCTCCTTCTCTCCCAGGAGCAGGAGGTGATGGGGAAGCTGTAATTTGCTAAACAGGCATTAATCTTCACATCAACCCCGAGAGGCAGGTAGAGCGTCTCAGTCAAAACACACGGGGCTGTGATGAGACGGGGCTGGCAGCCTAACGCAGGGGGATTTGCACTTGGCCGAGCCCCCGCTTCCCCCAGGCGGAACTGCTGACCTCGCCCCCCGGGGCTGTGGCCCATGGAGAACGTTCTCTCTGCAGAAGGGCAGGGGAGCTAAGCGTCAAGGGCCATTCCACTGCTCCCGCGGCACCCCCAGTCTCTCTCCAAGCCCTCCTCTCTTGGACTGGATGGAGGGAAAGTGACGCTGCCTTGGAGGAAGACAGACGTGGGTTTGAATCTTGCTCTGTCACTTTTTTCCATGCAGCAAATATTAATGAGTCCCTATTACGTTCCGGGCACTTTTCTGGTTGTGGGAATATGGTGATAGATGTTGGGGTTTCGGGAGGGTCCATTAATAATGCTCTTTTTTTCTCCTCCCGACTGATTGAGAAATGGACGTGGAAGTCCAAAAGGTGGGGTTCCAAATGTCCTTTATTACAGAAAAGGCTATCTTGGCAGATACGCCTTGAGGTCTGTCACAACTATTGTCTTGCTGACACTCGCTCCAGTGTCAATCGGACCCGCTGGGCTCCAGGCAGAAGTGAAGACCATGGCGAGCAGAGATGGTGTGCGTTTTCTGGGCAGGCTGCCTCTCAGAGGGGGCCCAGAAGGCACTGAACCCCCTGGAACCTAGAGTTGCCCCAACTCATCAGATAAGTCACTTGCCTTGTCTGCGTCCCCGAAACGTATTCCCTGAGATAAGGATGTGATTGCAAGTCGGGTTTTTGGGGGCAGACCCCAAGAAACATGGGGAGGGCCGGGGGCCACAGGCCAAGAGTCCAGAGCTTGGCATGAAGTAGGCGCTCAGTAAACGATCATTCTTGCCCACTCCTCCCACCATCCTGACGCTTTGGGGGGTGTGACATTAATGGCAGTGGGCTCCCCCACCCCTGGGCAGCAGTGACATGGCAGAGATTCGGGTGGGAAGGACAAAGCTGAGGGGATCAGAAGGAAGGAGCCCCTGCTTGCGGCTGGGGTGGGAAACAGAATGACTCAATGACTGTCCAGGACTCGGCACTCCAGAATTTCCCCAGGTCTAGAGAGTTCTGACTGGGGCCCCAAATTCGTCTTCCTTTGACACCAGAGATGTCCCGGTGTGGGTGGGCACACGCGTGCGTGCACGCGTGTAACAAATACAGACACATGCAAACACACAACACACGAATTACCCCCATTCACACATTCACAACATGTTCTTGCACGCATAAAAACGCACGCACGCGCACACACACGTATTCATTCACCCACACGCTTCACGTTTTTTGTTGCTGTCTGTGATCCCATCAGGCAGGAAAGGTCTTAAAGAGCAGCCCTGGCAAGGTGACCTCTTCAGTAGAAATCAGCCTCTGTCTGTGTGAAGCTTTGTACCCTCCCTTCCAGTCCTGCCTCCTGCCCTCCCACCCCCGCAAGAGCTAGTCAGGAGGTAGGCCTGGCTCTCCGGCTTCTGCCCTTTCTTCCAGAAAGTCGCAGCTTGGGAGGAATCCAGAGTGAGGGCATCTCCCTGGAACATGAGGTGGAGGCCCTGTGGCCGTGACGGGCCCTCTTCCCTGGGTCAGGGGCTCTCCCCATGCAAGGAAAAGGGGAGAACAAGGCTCAGGGCCAGGCCTTTTAGGGGCAGGGCTGGTGCTCCGGGCTCCAGGCCAGTGCTCGCCAAGCAGGTCTGTGCTTCCTCACAGGATGCTCGGAGGTAAATGTGTCTGTTCACCAGACCTTGCCAAGGCCACTCCCCGCTCCCCACACCGGACAGCGGCTATGCCATCGGCACAGGCAAACGGTGCCAGGCACACACCCCTTCTTATCTGATGGACAGGTCAGCCTTGCTCAGAAAGGACCTGCGGCCCTTATGGCCACGCTGACCTCAGCCAAGAGATGGGCATTCTGGGGGCTGGCAGTTCTGTGGACAGCCTGAGGTCAAGATGAGACAGATTGTAGACACTGAGAGAAAGGGAGGCAAAGGAACCATTGCTTTCAGGACCCCAGATGCCGGTGTCTCATTGTAAGGGAGGATGGAAAGGGTCATTTTTTTCTACATCCTACTGCTCCAGGTTTCGTCTTATTGGATGGCTGCCATGGGGGATTGCCCCTTGTTTCTCAGGCTGGCAGCACATGGAGAGATTAGAGATGGAGTCTAGAACATGCCAGGTTGGGCCAGCTGAGGGATAATGTCCATCAGCCCGGCAGGAGGGGAAGCCACTGTTGTGCCCTGGTCCGGTCCCCAGCCACATCCCAGGGCATTAAACTCAACCACCATGGAGGCCTCCCCATCCAGTCAAATGAACTTAAATCTGGAGGCTGACCTCAAATTAGAAACAAGGAGATCAAAGCTTTTTGAGTTCCGTTCGTTAGTCCCATCATCAAAAAGCCCCCAAAGGGAGTGGAAGAGGAACTGGGCGGTGCTAACATTAGCATCAAAGTCAAGAGCTGTCCCAGGCTGGGAATCAGCCTGGCTATAAATTGCAAGTAGCCCCACGGGGAGCCTGGTGAGGGCTCCTTATGGGGACCACCAAAAGCTGAGACACCACGTCAGTTAACTTTTGTTGTGGAACGAAACATCCCAAAACAGTGGCTTAAAGTGACCGCCTGTGTGTGGGGTGCCTGAGTGGCTCCGTCGCTTGGGCATCCGGCTCTTCGTTTCAGCTCCGGTTGGGATCTCACGGGTGGTGGGATCGAGCCCCGCCTGGGCTCCGTGCTTGGCGGGGAGTCTACTTGGAGATTTTCTCCGACTGCCCCTCCCCCGGCTCCCTCCCTCCCTCTCTCTCTCTCTCTCTGGAATAAATAAGTCAATCTTTAAAAAAATAAAAAGAAAACCACCACCACCACCTGTGTTGGTCATGTGTCTGCTGCCGTAGGTCATTTGGGCTGGGCTCGGCAGGTGCCCTCACGCAGAATGAGGGATGAGCGAGAATGTGTGTTTACTGAGCACCTAGTACGTGCCAGGCTGTGACTCTCAGCCTTCGGGCTTCCTCTGGCCTCCAGAGCCTACTGGCCCCCACCTGGGTTAGGCTAGTGGCGAGTTGACAGCCCTCCAGGAAGTCCTCAGAGACAGAAGGGAGATGGGGGATCATCTCCCAGGGGGGATCTGCTCAATGGCCTTTCCTTTATTGACTGCCTACCATCCCTGGCCCTCAGCCAGTGGTCGCCCCAGGAGTTCCGCTTCAGAGGGCTGGCCGCAAGCTGGAGCAAAGAGCTAACTGGGACCATGGCTCTTGTCCCCCTGCCAACCAGCCTGGCTTGGTCACAGGGTGGCTGAAGATTCCAAGAGCAGTAAGCACATTGAAGCCTCAGCTTACCTGACGTTTATGACTTGCCAAAGCAGGTCGATGACCAAGTCCAAGGTCAGCATGGGAGGGCACTACCAAGGGGCAGGGAAGGATCTGGGGCCAGTTTTTTGCAATCCACCACAAGCAGTGGGGCGGGTGTCGCCACCCACCCTGGTGGGGAGGGTCGACTGGCACAGACCTCCCCGCGGAGACGCAGTCCGGAGCCCCACCTCGCAGCGGGCTGTGGGCTTACGCGGGACGGCGCCGCCTCGCACTTCTATCCCCAGCCCCAGGTCCCAGCACCAGGCGGCCGTGCAGAAGAGGCTTCTGGAGTGCGGGGAGGGATTTCGAATGCACATCACTTTCTGGCAGCAAGGTGGGCAGCAAGACGACTTAAACCTCATCTGGACTCTCCAGAGCCCTCTGTGGCCTGGGGGCCTCATCGGGTGTCCTTGTTCCAGACCGGGGACACCTAGGGTTTGTGCCGACACATGATTACTTTCACCTCTCTCTTTTGAAAAATGGGCCATGTTTAAGGATTCATAAAACTTAGGAAATGCATCACTGAGCCTATAACGCCGTGAGAGCCCCATGTAGAGAACGACTTAAAAAGAAGATTCATCAAACTAATTACTTCTCCCCCCCAACCCCCGCCCCCACCCCGCCCCTCTTTCCGCTCGGCTTGCTCAGAAAGATGTACAGCCTCATCTGCTAGGCTGCTCCGAAGCCAGACTCCCGGGCCTGCTTGTGTGGGAGGGGCAGCGAGACACCCTGGGCCTCGATCTTTCTCCGACTTTCTGGGCAGACAAGAGTTCTTCCTGCTGATTCATCTATTCTGGAGGCTGACGCAAGGCCAGGGTGCCTAAGGGGTGGGGGGGGAGAGGGGAGAAATATTGGGCTGCAGGAACGTTCTAGGTCATCCATCTCTCAGACAAATTCTACACATTCCTGCCTCCTGCTGTGGCGCCCGGGCCCATCTCTGGGTTCACCCCCAGCCGCTGTGGACAGCACCTGAGCCTGCTGCCTGCCTCCCCCCTCCAGTGCCTGCCTCCTCCCTTCTGCTTCCCCGTCTGGGGCTTTCTGAAGATGCACCGGAGCTAGCTTGGTGGGGAGCGAGGCTCAGCGCTAGGCTTTGCTATCACGAGGGTCAAGTCCCACCAGTGAGAGACAAGAGTTTATGGGTGCATACTTCAGACTCACCTCTGTAGTGGGTCGAATGGTGTCCCCCCCAAAGATGTGTCCATCCTGAAACTGTAAATGCAACTTTGTTGGACAAAGGGTCTTTGTAGACATAGTCAAGTTAGGGATCTCGAGATCATCCTGGATTATTCAAGTGGACCCTCAATCCGATGACAAGTGTCCTTAGAAGAGAAGAGGAGAAGACACGGAGAAGAGAAGGTGACATGGAGGCAGAGGCAGAGATGGGAGGGACGCATCTAGAAGCTGAAGAAGGCCAAGGATCGCCAGCAGCCACCAGAAACTAGGAAAGAGGCATGGAACAGCTTCTCCCCGAAGTTTCCAGAAGCAACCGACCCTGCTGACACCTTGGTTTCAGACTTCCAACCTCCTGAACTGTGAGAGAGCACGTTTCTGTTGTGAGCCCCCCAGTTTGTGCTATTTTATTCCAGCAGCCCTAGGACGCTAACACAGCTACCCCCAGTGGGATGACTCTGACATGGGTTCAGAACAGTTCTTTTTTTTTTTTTTTTTAATTTTATTTATTTATTTGACAGAGAGAGAGACAGCCAAAGAGAGAGGGAACACAAGCAGGGGGAGTGGGAGAGGAAGAAGCAGGCTTCCTAGTGGAGCAGGGAGCCCAATGCGGGGCTCGATCCCAGGATTCTGGGATCACGCCCTGAGCTGAAGGCAGACGCTTAACCACTGAGCCACCCAGGTGCCCCCAGAACAGTTCTTAAGAGGGTCCCCAACAGGGCCGAGCCCCAGCTGCCCACAGGGCCAACCAGCTCATTTGTTCACCTTTCTTGGCTTTTCCCCCTTCCTTGCCTCACTCCCCCACACTGCCCTCCTGGGGTTTCCTGGGATCACCTCCATGTGAGCCACCTGCCCCTAATTCCTTGCCTGCCTTTTGGAGCACCCAAACTAAGGGCACACCGTTCCACACCTTTCATTCCTTCATTAATTCATCCCATCACCATTTGTAAGGGAGGCAGCACAGGGAGTGGCCGGAGTAGACCCAAGGATGGACCCCCAAAGATCTCGGCATCCCGATTCTCAGAGCTTGCAAGTGGTACCTTATTTGGCAGAAGGGACTTTGCAGGTGTGATGACTGAAGGATCTCGCAATGGGGACATCACCCCAGCTTATCCGAGGGAGCCCAGTGTCATCACAAGGGTCCTTTGAAGAGGGAGGCAGGAGGTCGGAGGAGGAGGAGAAGGCAGGAAGGCGGTTATGTGGCCACAGAAGCAGAGGTTGGAGTGATGCAGCCCTGAGCCAAGGAACTCGGGCAGCTTCCTAGAAGCTAGAAGAAGCAAAGAACAGACGGTCCCTAGGAGCCTCCAGAAAGAGCCTGCTCTGCCAACACCTTGATTCTAGCCCCACAAGATTCACTTAGGACTTCGACCTCCAGAGCTGTCACATGATAAATGTGTGTTGTTTTAAGCCACTAAATGTGTGACACGTGGTCACAGCAGCACTGGTAAACTCATACAGCGGTCAAGAATACAAGCGTTGGTGGGGCGCCTGGGTGGCGCAGTCGTTAAGCGTCTGCCTTCGGCTCAGGGCGTGATCCCGGCGTTCCGGGATCGAGTCCCGCATCGGGCCCCTCTGCTGGGAGCCTGCTTCTTCCTCTCCCACTCCCCCTGCTTGTGTTCCCTCTCTCGCTGGCTGTCTCCCTGGTCACATAAATAAATAAAATATTTAAAAAAAAATACAAGCGTGGGGATTGAGCATAAGCAGGTTGAAGTCTTGGTGTGCTACTCACTGCTGTGGACCTTGGGCAAGTTCCTTAGCCCTCCGGGCCTCGGTTCCCTCAGTGTTCAAGTGACGACAGTCATTGGCATATCTCCCTGCTGCAGCCGTTTGGACCCCCGCCGTAGTGCCCGGCTCAGCGGTCAAGCACAGCAGGGCTGAGCGGTCATTACCATTTACTATTAGCCGGTTGCTGGGCTCCACCTGTTGGAATACAAGGTCCAGTAAGACACAGTCCTGGCCTTGGGTACGCAAAGTGCGATTCTGATCTGGAGAGAGCTCAGGGCCTAGAAGCACGGAGGAGACCACCGATGTCTGTGAAAGGGGATTTCTGAGCCACTGCTCAAAATGGTACAAAGTTTCCCCTTGATACCCCGAACCACAGCAGTTAGGACTTCCGAACTGTCGCTCCTCCACATCCCCCCATCCGCAGCCCCCCGCACAAAGGCTCAGTAGTGATAGTCACAGCTGTGATGGCCGTGGCACAGTAGGAATAATTACCATCGTCCCAGTGCTGACGTCACCAATGCCCCAGCCCTTGGACTCCGGAGTGCTGGTGGAGGCTCAGCCTCCCATCTCAGAAGGCCTCGTCACGGAGTCACTCAGAATGGCAGGTATTTTGGGTTCCTGAACCCAATTCTAATTGTGTGCAGGAGGGTGGAGGGGGGTTCCCCACACCCAACAAAAAACAACGCTCTGGACGCCAGCTCGGTGTCCTACAGTTTAAGGCAATTCTGACACCATCTCCCCAGAGACAGTGTCAAACCCAGCAGGTAAGGGCTCAGGTCCTCCAAGATCCCACCCCCCACCCCGACCCCTCACACGCCAGTCCGAGGCCAGGCTCTCACCTGTGCTTCTGACTAACCGGCTATAAATCAGAGGTTCCCGTAGACCCCTTCCTTTCTTGGGTTTGGTTAATTTGCTAGAGCAGCTCACAGAACTCAGAGAAACATTTCACTTAGTAGATCATCAGTTTCTTTATAAAAGGATAAAACTCAGGAACAGCCAGGTGGAAGAGAATCATAGGGTGAGGTCTGGGGAAAGAGGTGTGGGGCTTCCACGCCCTCTCCCCAAATCTCTGTGAGTCACCAGTGCAGAAGCTTTCCCAACCCCGTCCTTTTGGGTTTTTACGGAGGCTTCACTACGTAGGCGTGATTGATAAAATCATTGCATTGGTGATGGATTCGACCTCCAGCCCCCCCTCTCCTTCCCGGGGGTCAGAGGGATAGGACTGAAGTTTCAACCCCCCCCATCCCTTGGTTGGTTCCCCTGGCAACCAGCCCCCATCCGGAGGTGATTTCCGAAAGTCGCTTCATTAACTTAACAAAAGACACCTTTCCGGCTCTCATCTCTGAATATTCCAAGGGTTCTAGGAACTCTTTGCCAGGACCGAGGTTGAAGACCAAATATGTATTCCTTATTATAAATCACAGTGTCACAGCAGCCACGGTTACTGCAAAGTTTGGGCTCCCTCGAGTCCTAGAAATTCTGCTTCATCTGGGGTGAGCCCTGTCTGTGGTGTGGGGGGAATACAGAAGGTTCCAGATGGACCTCAGAACAGCTCCTTCTCTTTCTTCCTCCTTGTCTGGTCAGACACCCACCTCCTCTCCGCCCAGGATGTCTTCCATGTGGCCTCTTGGAGGGCTGGGGCTTGGAAACTGCATGGCCACGGTGACGCTTGCCTTTGGTAAATGAGATGCAGTTGTCGCCGTAAGACATAGCTAGGACTAGAAGCAGGAATAACACAACCTCCCCAGTGTCTGTGAAAAGCCGCAGGCCAGAGGGACACCTTTTATCTGGAATCAGGGAAGGCTTCGTGGAGGAGGTGGCATTCGCAGTAGGGAAATACAGGGATGGGGGCAAGTGGTTCCGGGGAGGAATCATAGGAACAGAGCCAGAGGTGGAAAGGAATTTACAGGGCCCCGGAAAGGAGTTGTTCCAGGTAAATTCCCCTGTGTCTGGTCACAGAGGGAGCCCTCTGAGCCCATCCCCAACCCTGCCCTCAGAGGCCCAAAGCCCGGGCCACACTGCACCATGGCAGCAGGAACCCTTTGCAGGCCAGCAGGCCAGCAGCCCAGGCAAGCCAGGAGCAGGGCTGAGGGCCAGGAGGAGGGGAGCACCCAGGCCATCCCCATTTTGCCTGTGGCTGGTCTGGCTTGCAGGGGCCAGCCACGGAAGTCTTCAGGAAGGGGCACAATGACTGGGGGACTGGAAGTGTGTCTGCTGTCTGCACTTGCTTCCCTTCACTCCAGCACAGACTTTCCAGAGGGCAATTCGGCCATGGGTCAAAAGCTTTCAAGAGCCAGCAAGTCTAGAAAGAGGAGGTAGGATACCTGACACAGGTGAGCTCATCACAAGGTAGTTTGTCATAGTGAAAATTCGCGCACGACTTCAAATGAACCATAGGTGGTACATTTCGTAAATGATAACGTTTTCATACCACAGAACGCCGGGTAGCCATTAACTCAACGTAGATCTATTTTTGTCTAGGAAAATACTCACGATCCACCATGAAGTGAATAAAGCAGTTTCCGAATTAGTTCCTATGGCATCTCCTAATTTTGTTGAAATAAATCTGTTGATACGTAGATGTCTGCGGAGGTGAACGTTTGATAGGATGCACACTGGTGCGGACTCACAGTGGCTAGCTCCGGGCAGATGGAACTTGGGATGATTTCCATTTTCACCATGGGGCTCATCTATGTCCTTGGTTTGTTGTGGGGTCTCCTTTGTTTTGTTTTTTTGTTTTTGTTTTTAAAATAGAGGGGCGCCTGCCTGGCTCAGTGGGTAGAGCACGGGACTCTTGATCTCGGGGTCGTGAATCTGAGCCCCACTTTGGGCATAGAGTTTACTTAAAAAGAAAAGAAAAGAAAAAAAATATATATTTACTTAAAATACTATATATATAGTTCACATGTACTAATTTCATTTTATTTTTTATTTTTTAAAATATTTTATTTATTTATTTGAGAGAGAGAGAGCATAAGCAGGGGGAGTGGCAGAGAGAGGGAGAAGCAGACTCCTCGCTGAGCAGGGAACCCTACACAGGGCTCGATCCCTGGACTCTGGGATCATGACCTGAGCTGAAGGCAGACGCTTAACCCACTGAGCCACCCAGGTGCTCCCTACTTATGTCATTTTAAAAGGCAAGAGTTTCTTGGGGCACCTGGGCGGCTCAGTCGGTTAAGCATCTGCCTTTGGCTCAGGGCATGATCTCCGGGTCCTGGGATCGAGGCCCACATCGGGCTCCCTGGTCAGCGAGGAATCTGCTTCTTCCTTTGCCTCTCCTGCTACCTGGTTCGTGTGCTCTCTCTCAAATGAATAAAAAAAATCTTTAAAAAAAAATAAGAAGGCAAGGGTCGCAGGGGGGAACTGGGGCCTTACAGCGGCCACACAGGCTGGGGCACAGAGAGCTGCCTGGTTCGGATTGAGCTCAGCACCCCCTATCCCTCCAGGGTGAGTGAGAAAGAAGGAGTTAACATCTGGAACCTTCTTCCCGTGGAAGCCGCTCATAGCGCGAAGCTACATTTGTGAAAAATGGGCTCAATTTGATATTTGGAGAGCAATGAAATTGAAATCATTTCAAATTTTAAATGCCCAACATATTGAGACCCACCCTCGGATAGATCTTCCAAATTACATTGCAAGCTCTCCATGCCCAGCTCCAGGAGGGGGTTTGCTTCTTTGCCAAAAAGATTCCTCTCCTTGAGTTGGACAACAAAAGGCCCCGGGTTGGCGGGTCTCCCCGAGCCCGAGCCCTCAGCGTGCTACCGAGAGCCTTCTGCGCGGGCTGGGGGAGGAGTGTGTTTTTCTTCTTCTCTCAGGTAATGAATTTGATCTAATGGGACTGTCTAAGTGCCCAGATACCATGGTGATAGGCACCCCATAAACATAGAGATAAACAGGTAGAGAGATATATGGAGGCAAGCATAATTTGCTTCTAAGTGCCTTTTCACTAGTATAAATAAAGCAAGAAAATAAAGTTGTTGGAGGCACTTGCAATACTAATGTCAGGAGGAAATTAAGCACTAATTACAGACTTAAGGATAAATGAAAAGCCCCCCCCCCAGGGTGCGTGTGCAGAGGGGGCAGGGCTGGGAGACGAGGGAGAAAAGGCATGGGGGCCATCTCCCCAGCTCCGCCCAGGAGGCCCTCTGCAGACAGTTTCCACAGGCCCCTTGGCTTCCTGTGTTTCTCCACCGGAAGGCACCCTCTGGCCCAGGGGGCATCCTGGGGCTAGGCTGGGGAGTTGGGGGCGGGGAGGGGGGGCAGGCTGAGTGTTAAATGCTCCAAGAGAGAAGGAGCCGCCCTCGGCCCATGAGAAATGGGACCCGAAGGCTAAATACCCCAGCTGCCTGACCTCTCCGTAGAAGGCCAAGATATTCCAGTGTCTTCTCCGTGGTCCTTCGGAGGGCCTCCACGGCCCACGGGGTAATCCACCCAAGAACAGACCGTAACTGGCTTTCCCCACTTCCCTTTCTCACTTCCCCTCCCGACCATCACGGTGCTTCCTGCATCAACAACAACCCAGGCCCCTCTGCTCTGAGGGGGAGCTCAAACCAAGACGGGACGGTTTGCACCAGCTGACCCGTGAATTGGTCAGGAAGCAGAGCCTGGAGCCTGCGGACAGCTTGGGCGGGAGCCCAGAGCCCACTCTCAGAGGGGCCTCATGCTTGGTCTAAGGTTCTGCTGGCTCCGTCTTGCAATCCATAATAATTTTGTCTTTGAACTTGTCTTTCCCAAGTGACAGCTGACGGGACAATGGAGCACGGGTGAAGCGTGGCACAGATAACGCAGGGTGATAACGCTGGGTGGCAATGCAGGGGCCTGCAGACAGCACCAGCCAAGGGATTCCCTAGCAGGCCGGGGCCACATGCATCCCTGGGGCAGTCCCTGGAGCAGCGGAGCCCCAAGGCCCAGAGTAGGGGCTGCTGGTGGCAGCTGCGGGGGAGGGGGTGGGGTGCCCCACGTGGCGTTAGCGTCGGGACCCCTGGTGGGAAACCACTGTGCCCGTCAATGCAGGGACCCCATCCCTGTGGCATCGGCTCAAATATTAGCTGTCCAGCCTGAGCGCTTGTGCAGAAACTGCCAGAGCTTAGTCAGTGAACTTTGTCAATACATTTTTCAAAAAATAAAAGCGTGCACTTGGATGTTGCAATAAAGCATATCACGGAGTTAGAGTTTTTCAACGAGTTTAAAATCTTGGGTTTTGAAAACCACAGCAATGCCGCATGGCAACTATCCACAGGCTTAGACATAGAAATTAAATTTAAAGATCATCAAATTCAACGGAAAAGAACGCTATTTTCGCAGGAAGCTTCAGATGAACCAATTATTAACAAACCATTTTAAAATTAATTTTTCCTTGTGATTGAAGATACAACAATAAAATGCATAAACAGGCATCTTGAATTATATATAAATCACGAAGCCACTTTTAATTTCTTCTATGACCTCCACGAGTTACAGGGAACGTCAGAGAAAACATTAAAATGCCTTTGTATAAATTTACATTTAAAATTAAATTCAGACTTAGACGAAACTGATTTGTAGCGTTGATTTTTTTTTAGAAAAAAAAGTTCTGTGAGACTCAGCTACAGACTTACTAAAATTTTTGAATTTCAAAACGTAATGGATTTTGAAATAATTCATCAGAAATGTATCCCAACATCATCACAGCCCATAAAAAGACTCTCGACAGGTCTGGTAACAGTTGCAACACAGGAAGATCCTTTCCAAAATTAAAAATTACCAAAGTTACCTGCAACCTCACACTTGCCAAGGGTGACCGATGTCCCGTTCAATATATTTTGACCGAAACTGAAGTAGCTACAGGTATAAATTTTGATGACCCAAATAAATGAATTTGCAGAAAAGTGAGCACATTAATAAAGTATTATTGATTTTTTGCATAAAATCACGACGCCAAAAATACTGTTTTGCAGTTTGTAAGTTTCCGTTGTTATTCACAAATCACTATTACTCCGATGGTCTTTTATAGGCAAGCAAACATTTTTAAAGGAGAAAGCGGTATACTTCAAGAACCGTAGCAACACTTTTATCGTACTTTTCGAACCAGGGGCCCCGCATTTTCACTTTGCACTGAGCCCCACAAATGCGGGCGGCAGCCCTGCCTGCTGAGTTTGCTCACGGAGTTTTCTAGGGCAGGGAGGTCAGGCCTTGGTGTCCAGGTCTGACACTGACTTTCTTCTTGATCCCGCTGCAGCCCTCCCTCCATCTCTGTTTGCGTGGTTGGCAGTAGAACATAACAAGAGGTAACCTGTGGGGGCATCTGGCGGGCTAGGGTGGTAGACTGTGCAACTCTTGATCTTGGGGTCGGGGGTTCGAGCCCTACAGTGAGGGTAGAGGTGACTTAAAAAGAGAAAGAGAGAGAAATCGTAAGTAGCTCTTGGGCCTGGGATCTTCTTTAACCCCTGTTTCACATACTGGGTCTTTGTCATCCAGCCATTGGCTGCAGGTTTCCCGTGGGCAAGAGGTTCACTGCACCTGAGGACAATTCCCGAGAAAGAACACAGCTGGTGAGTCATCAGTAGCTGCGGGCCAGGTAGACTGGCTTTGAAGGGGGATCTGGGTATGGGGCGCCTGGGTGGCCCAGTCGTTAACCGTCTGCCTTCGGCTCAGGGCGTGATCCCAGCATTCTGGGATCGAGTCCTGCATCAGGCTCCTCCGCTGGGAGCCTGCTTCTTCCTCTCCCACTTCCCCTGCTTGTGTTCCCTCTCTCTCTGGCTGTCTCTATCTCTGTCAAATAAATAAATAAATTAAAAAAAAAAAAAGAAGGGGGATCTGGGTAGAACACAGTATTATCTACTACAGTCCACCCCTTGCATCACTGCATTCACTTGCTGCTTGTAATGAGTTTGCTCCACTTGGGGAAAGCTCGTCTAGAATTTCGGAGTCTTATTTTCTGGGAAAATTAAGAGAAGAATTTGTGGGAGAATTATAGTCCCAGCTGCTGCTGCAGTTGATTTTGAAGCCATAATAGGTCCGCCTCCCCCTCCTCCTTCCCCTCCTCTACCTTCCCCTCCTCCTCCATCTTTTATAGATTCCCCTCTGCTAGCAACAATTTTATTTAGTTGCCCTTCCTGGTGAGGTGATAAAGACCCTTATGCCTGAAAGGTCTGAACGCTGGGATACCATGGCCTTCTTAGTCTGTGACTGCCATACTTGTCCATTTAGCATTAATATTGGCCATGAGAGCACCAAGAGATTCCGCCGTGGGTCATCTGGAAGCCAGATTCCTCCCCGTTCCAGTTACGTAGCAGTCACTCTATCTCCTCCTAATGATCAGGGCTCCACTGCCACCGCCGGGATGGTGACTCCTTTCTCTGCCTGCTGGTAACTTGGCAGGAGGCCAAGAGACTGGGAGGCCACTGAATCTTAAAGGTGAACAAAAACCTTACCACATCCCCTAAGGTGCGCATTCCTCTTCTGAGAACTGAGACTTGTAAATCCACATGATGGGGACCAGAAGCGTAAATTCCCTGAGTGGGTCAAGAGGATTGATATTAATTGGGCCGCTCTTATTTCTACCTCTTGGTTCCTGGATCCACATATCCTGCTACTGGGGCCACGGCACCATATAATCATTGTTGATTTCGAGTATGTACAATGTCCTGGAGGATGGCATCCCATCCTTGGTGGAATACGTCCTCCAAGCTGGTGCATCGACAGCACCAAAACGGGCCATTTCTCTGTTTTATCATGCCAGCAGCTCCTGGGTGGTGCAGTATGGGATAGAACCAGAGCATCCTGTGGTCATATGCCCACTGTCATGCCTCATTTGCTCATATGTCTGAGGTGATGTTATGGGAGAATCCATGTTAGTAAATCAAAGATTCCATAAGCCCTGAGGATTGGTGCTAACTCAACCTCAGCCTTTTCCCTTATCCATCAGCTGGTCATAAGGGTCCCCCCAAATGTGGTGTCCATGGGGGCCCAGTGGACAGGAGAGGCAAACCCATATTGCATGTTGGTCCCAGTCAAGATGACTCATTGGCCCTTCCAGGGTGGAAATGAACTTGCTACCAAATGGACAACCAGTCTCCTTGAGGAATGATGCCATATTGGAAATTTAGCATTAGTCTCTGTTAATGACAGGTCGGATACCCAACAGTGACAGTAGCTAGATCAGCCTTAGTGAGAAGGAGCGAATGTGGTTGGACCCATGAATAACCTCTATCAATGCCATCATGAGTACTTCATCCATGCACCTATTATGCCATTGTGCCAGCGTTGGGGTGGCCAATGACAGAAGATGGCTAATGTCAACTGACAGATGTCTATTTGGTTGCTTAGCCCCTCTTCTGTGGTAGACACTCCCTGGTGGTTATTTACGTGTGATAGAAAGATCATACTTTGTGCATACCTCCAAACATCCCTCCACATGCTTCTTCCCCAGGCCTGTTTGTCCCTCATCTTCTGATCTGGAGCCTGACCATCCAGCCTGGCCATTGTCCACTGCCTATGAGTCTATATTTTCTTCCTTTAGGCCCCTTCTCTTACTTTTTTTTTTTTTTTAAATATTTTATTTATTTATTTGACACAGAGAGAGTCCTTCTCTTTCTGCACAAGGTAAGTTATCAGACACATCATCTAGATCTCTGACCACTGAGATGATTTCTCCTTGCTTCTGTCTTTCAGGGCCATCACTGAGTGGGGCCATCATGAGGCAGTGATCCACTTTTGGTTTGCACCAGCATACCAAGTTGACCCATCTGTGACTCAACCTCAGCCTTTTCCCTTATGGGTCGTAAGGGGCCCCCCAGATGTGGTCATTTGAGGTCAGCTGAGGGAAAGATGCTGGTGCAACAGTGAGGGATGACATGAGCATCTAGACCACCTGTTCGTGTGGCTTAGCTGGGCTCTCTGGTCCTGCTTGTACCCAATCCAAGACTATCACTCTTATCAGACAGTGGTTTGCTACTGGGCCCACCCAAACTTATGATTTGGTGGGTCTTACAGTCCCAGCTCATGACGGGCAGTTCTGATCACATAATTGCCCGACATCCCATATTTAGGTGCTCTATCAGGGCTCAGTAGCAGGCAGGGAGCTGTTTTCTGAATGGCAGGCATGGTCTTGCTCTGGAAGCTAGAACCAGGCACCTAGCTTGTGATTGCTCTATTGGGGTTTGCCATAAACTCCATCCAGCATCTTATCCCACCACACTTACCTCAACTAGAAGGTCATGTGGCCCAAGCCCCGGGGGCTGTTTGCACTGTGGCCTGGACTCGCTGCAGAGTTCTTTCCTGCTCTGGGCCCTACTCAAAGTTGGCAGCCTTCTGTATCACCCAGTTAATGGGTATCCCCATGTGCAGAACATGCCATCCCAAGACCCCAGGGAGGCTTACCAAATATGGCGCTCCTTTCTGAGTGGTGAGACACAATGCAGCAAGTTGTCTTTTACTTTGTAGAGGCTGTCCCAGCATGCCCCACCCCACTGGGTCCCTCAAGCCTTCACAGACGTGATAGGATACCAATTGTCATAGGGCTTATCTCCCATTCTCTGGGGTTCATGTGTCTTATCAAGACCTCCAACATACTCAGCCCTCGTTGCTCATCTGTTCCGAATAACAAGACACCACCCACATGCTGTATCCACGTGCTGTTTTGCAGAATGTCCAGATGGTCCGGAGCTCTTCAGATTATGCTTTGAGAGAGGGTGGGAAAGTTAACATAACCCTGGAGCAAGACCATCCATGTCTACTGTTGTCCATCCCACAAGAATATAAGCCATTAGAGAGAGCAAAAGAATGTTTTGATAATTATCTAGCTGAGTTCCAGGGACCAGACAAATTTACGACTCCGCCATCTTAACTCCCCAGCCAGATAGCAAAGAATGCATTTGCCAGAGCCATGGCCATACACCATGTGCTGGAAGCAAAGACGCAGCATTGGGTAAAACAGCTGCAATTGGGACTGCTGCTTGATCAAGTGATCCGCTCTCATTCACGTGATCCATCTGGTTCTTTTAGGTGCCAGACTAATGAATTAAATGGGGATATGTTGGGAACCACCAACCCTGTATTCTTGACCTCACTGAGGTTGACCCTAATCTCTGCCATCCCCCCAGGGGGTGATTCTGTTTATGATTCACTCTCTTGGCTTGGTGTGTGATGGGGGGGCATTTCGGGGGCTTCTACCTTATCTCCTGCACTTTGGGAGCCCTTACTCCCTAAGCCAAAACCCCCAGTAGCACTGGGGGTTCTGCTAACCCCTAAATATGCCCGTTCCGATTAGACATTCGGGGAGCAGAGAAATAACCACCGGGTAGGTTCATGGACCCAATGGAACCACTACTAGTCAGACCTGGGCCTGGCCTCTATTTACTACCTGGCTCACATGCCCTTGCCATTCCATAGAGGGCCCATGGTAGAGTTTTGTGTCCCTGGTATCCATGTCTATACCAACAATCCTAGAGAAGTCTGCTCAGTCTCATTTTTCTACAGCTCCGTTACCCAAGTAAATGGCCATAGAACTCTCTGGAAAAGGAATGAGCCTCAACCAACTAGCAGTGGGAGTCGATGACTAAGTAGCCCAGCTTCCTCACTCATCTGGGAGAACAATTCTGCTTCACACCGTCTCCCAGACTCCCCAGAGCAATTGTGCCCAGTTGTCCACAGAGGTCACCTGCTGTGTAGTTCAGCCTTAGCCCTGCCCCGTCTCACCTCCCCACTTCATCCCTGTGCTTCCAGGGACCAGTTCCCACGTGAACTACCTGTGCCTACATCCTTGCCCCAGGTTGTGCTCCTTGGGGAAACCACACTAAGATAACCATGCAGAAATGAGCAGCCTGAGAAGTCATCCTGTCTCTTCTCGACCTTTAGGCTACTTCCGGTCTGTTTGCACAGCAACGCAGAAAGGATTCCATCAGCCTCCATGGTAACCCAGTCCCACATTTAATTCTCATTGTCAGACCTTTGCTTTTTTATTCTCAACCCTCTATCCCTCCTGCCGGAATTTCAAACCACTTCATCATCTTAGAAATTTTTTTCTTTTTTCCGAGAGAGAGAAAGAGAGAGAGAGAGAGAGAGAATAGCTAACCACGAACTTCAGCTTAGTAAGAGCCCCTTATATACTCAAGCGTGGGTATTAATCTTTACTTCTCCAGGCTGAAGAATCCAGGTTCTTTTAAAGAGTGCCCATCAGTCCCGTTTTCCAGGCTTTTAATCATCTTTGCGGCTGTAAGCTGTCACCCCCAGCTGCTCACCATAGACCAGCCTGCAGGCTTCTGGAGACCACCAGATGCAAGTTTTAACCCAGAGAAGTTCACAGGAGGGGAGGTGCCCCAGCTGCTGTAAATCACCCTCCCCCTTGCCTCCTCCCAAAGCCAGAGAACAAGCCCCAGCTTGCTGTGGAAGGCCATAAAACTTCTCTTCTTTAAAGGGCCCCTTTGTTGGGTATGTTCATTGTAGCAGGCACGCAAGTCCACCAAGGGCCCATAAAACTTCCCCAGGCTTTGTACGGGTGACCCCACAGGCCTGCGCCTTAGCGATCCCACCCTTAAGCCCACAATGAAACCGTTTCTGGGTTCACCCAGAAACAGACCAGACTCAATTTGCCTTGTGATTTGTTTGTTAGCTTTACAAATGGCTTTTGAGGCCAGACAACCCCTCCTAACCCTGCCGACTTGATGGGTGGAAGCCCAGGGACTTTCCAGGGGGGACTGGGTGGGGGCTCTCTCGGGTCTCCTTGGAGATTTCAAAACAATTCACCTCCAGGGAAAAGCTCTTGCTGGCCTGGAAGGGTGAGCCAGCATTCACATGCAGCCGAACCAGCCCACCTCTCCTAGGCAAAGGTGTTTTCCTCGTGCCCTCGCCAGCATGGTCCAGAGCCCGACTCCCTGTGAAGCTCTGAGGTCCTCGCCTGGTCCCCGATGATGAATCCTCCCTGGCCACCCTACCAGCCTTGGTAAGCAAAATCCAAACTAAGTCAATCCCCAGGAGGATGATATTTACCTTAGACCTAGCTTTAGCGGTTAAGACCACAGGCTTCGGCCAGCCCAAAGATCCGTCCACGGTGGAAGAGATATTTATACAATGGGATATAAAAGACCAAAGCACAGATATACACAACCACGTGGACGAACTGCACAGATACTCTGCTGGGGGAAGGAAGCCAGACATAGAAGAGTGAAGAGTACGCACTTCCGTTTCTGTGAAGCTTAAACACAGACAAAAGGTAATCTATGGCCCTAAAAGTCGTAAGGGCGGTTACTTCTGGGAGGCAAAGAGGTGGTGGTATTGACGGCGAAGGGACCCACGAGAACTCTCTGGGGGTGATGGAAACGTTCTGTAGCTTCAGCTGAGTGCTGGTCATACACATGTCGTATATGTGCGTAGGTATAGACACACGTAAAAAGTCATCGAGCTGTCCACTTAAGATCTGGGCTCTTTGCTGCATATAACTTGTACGTTAGGATAGTACTGGGGGGAAAGCCCCCCCTTCTGACCTACAGAACTATGACCTACTTAATGGCTGTTGTTGGGGCACCCGGGTGGCTCAAGCGGTGAAACATCTGCCTTCAGCTCAGGTCATGATCCAGGGTCTTGGGATCAAGCCCCGCATCAGGCTCCCCGTTCGTTCCACGGGGAGTCTGCTTATCCCTCTCCCTCTGTCCCTGATTGTGCTCACGCCCTCTCTGTCTGTCAAATAAATAAAATCTTTTTTAAAAATGGCTATTGTTTAGAGCTGCGAGGTTTGTGGTGCTCTGTCACACAGCCAGAGAAGACTAGGGCATCTCGGTTCTGACATCGCTCCTGCCTCCAGGTTACTGTGTGACCGAGGGCACGCCACTCACCTTCTCTGAGCTTCAGCTTCCCAGCCAATGAAAACAGTAACTCCTGTCCTGCCTGCAGGACGAGTGTGAACGTCAAAGTAGTTCATGTATGTAGAAGCTCTTGGAAAGTTCGAAAGCGGCTCTTAAATGGGATGTTTACTGTCGTCATATGAAACATAAACCTCCGACTTTGACCGCAGGAAATGATTTAGAATCAACCAACCCAGGGTTTGGAGCTAAACAACCATGTGTTAAAATCCCGGTTCTGCCACTTATTAGCCATCTTTTAATTGGGTTATTTAATCTCTTTAAGACTTAGTGTCCTGGGAATAGAAATCTGTACCTCATAAGGTTGTTGTGATTCTCAAATATCACCGTGCCTGGCACAGAATAAGCACTCGATACACAGTACTAAGAGTCATGGGTGTACCCCGCCCGGAGGGTGGCTGGTTCAGATCGGGACAGATCAGGAGACTTCAGGAGAGAGAGTTTCCGCAAGCAGAAATCGATTGACTACTCGACGTGTCTGAACGTCTTCGGAAATTTAAGTATCGGGCCAAGTTCACAGTTGCGTCACTAATAAGTATGTAGAAAACAAAGAAAACCAAAAGCCAAACAACTAATAACTGCAGGGAAAAAAAACCCCATAATTCACTGCATGGATCAGTCGTATAAAATATTTACAAAACATTTAAACATTGAATAAGATAAACACTGACTAGTAGTCCAATCAAAAGTACACTGTAACTATATCGGGAGCAGTGGGAGGGAAGGGTATGCATGTATGCAAAGGGCAGGAGGAGAAATGAAAAAAAAATTTTTTTTTAAATGAATTCATGGGGTGCCTGACTGGCTCAGACAGTAGAGGGTACGACTCTTGACCTCGGGGTCCTGAGTTCAAGCCCCACACTGGGCGTAGAGTTGACTTTTTAAAAAAGAAGAATGGATTAATGGAGTAAGTATTATGCTCTAATTTGATAATCATAAACGAAAGATATTTTTAGTCCATTAAAGATTTTAACTTGGGCGCCTGGGTGGCTCAGTCAGTGAAACGTCTGCCTTCGGCTCAGGTCATGATGCCAGGGTCCTGGGATCGAGCCCTGCCTCAGGCTCCCTGCTCAGTGGGGAGCCTGCTTCTCCCTCTCCCTCTGCTGCTCCCCCTATTTGTGCTCTCATGCGTTCTCTCTCAAATGAATAAATAAAATCTTAAAAAAAATTTTAACTTGTAGAAAACAGATACAATGATAATAATATTTTAAGAGGGCAGCAACCATGGGATTTAAGGGGAGCTCAGAGTCATCCAGATGGGGCAATGTTTCCCTGCCCGAGGGAGAGCTGCAAGGTTCTAGAAGGTTCTAGAAGGCATAGAACTTTCTAGCAAATGAAAAATAAAATTTCTATATATTTTATTTTGGGAAGGGAAAAAAAAAAGAAAACAAATATGAAGGCCTCTGCCTGTGTCACTTCTGTTGCAGAGACAAAATGGCATGCAGGTAGCAGTGTTCAAAAGGAGTGCATCGGACACCATCCATTCCCCAGGTGTGCCAGGTCCCATGCTGTACACGCTCAAATCCAGCTGACGGTGAGTGCTGAGGCCCTGTAACAAAATGGGGGCTTATGGGCCCTGGGTTGGTTGATTCTAAATCATTTCCTGCGGTCAAAGTTGGAGGTTCATTTATTTTTATTTTTAAAGATTATATTTATTTGAGAGAGAGAGAGTGAGAGAGAGAGCACAAGTAGGGGGAGAGGCAGGTAGAGGGGGAGGGAGAAGCAGACTCCTTGCTGAGCAGGGAGCCCAATGCGGGGCTCGATCCCAGGACCCTGAGATCATGACCTGAGATGAAGGCAGACGCTTCATGGACTGAGCCCCCTAGGTGCTCAGAGGTTTATTTTGCATATGACAATAGTAAACATCCCATTTAAGAGCCGCTTTCGAACTTTCCAAGAGCTTCTACATACATGAACTACTTTGACGTTCACACTCGTCCTGCAGGCAGGACAGGAGTTACTGTTTTCATTGGCTGGGAAGCTGAAGCTCAGAGAAGGTGAGTGGCGTGCCCTCGGTCACACAGTAACCTGGAGGCAGGAGCGATGTCAGAACCGAGATGCCCTAGTCTTCTCTGGCTGTGTGACAGAGCACCACAAACCTAGCAGCTCTAACCAACAGCCATTTAGTAGCTCGTAGTTTTCCAGGTCAGAAGCTGGGGCTCGGCCTGGCTGGGTCCTCAGCTCAGGTTCCCACAAGGCTAAAGTGAAAGGTCGGCCTGGGCCATGATCTTGCCTGGAGCTTAGGGTTCCCTTTCAGGCTCATTCCAGTTGTTGGCAGAATTCTGTTCCTTGCAGTTGTGGGATTGAGGGTCCCATTTTCCTGATGGCTAGTGGCCAGCTCATAGAGACCACACTCAGGTCCTTGCCATGTGGCCCCAACACATTCGAAGCTGGGAATGGAGAATCTCCCTGACATCAAATGTCTCACAGGTACTGGAGACTTCTCGTTCCGAGGAGCCCGGTCTCTTTTAAAGGCTCACCTGGTTAAGTCAGACCCACCCAGGACAATCTCCCTTTCTTAAAGTCCACTGCAATACAGCATCACCTAACCATGGGAGTGTTATGCTATCATATTCAGAAGTCCCTCCCCCACTCGAGGGAGTGGAATTCTACAGAGCCTTGACCCCTGGGGGGCCGCCTCAGAATTCGATTCGGCCTACCACTGGAAGTGTGCTGGAATGGCATTTCCCCTGCTGTGGGGAGGGCTTTCTTGACCACTCATTTTGACAGCTCCATGCCCATCCCAGGTTATAAAAACAGAAGAAGAAGACATATCATTATAAAATTGGCTTAAAGGAATGCCTTTGGGCTGGTGCATTATAGCTATGCTGTTGAGAATGTGAAATGTGTCTGCTTCAGCTCATTACAGCAAAGATTTGTAATTTCTTAAAAGAATCATTCACCAGAAAAAAACCAGTCACAAAAAGACAAATACCGTATGATTCCACTTATTTGAAGTATCTAGAATAGTCGAATTCACAGAAGCAGAAAGTGGAAAGGGGGTTGCCAGGGGCTCGGAGGAGAGGGAGTGGGGAATTGTTCAATGGGTTTCAGTGTGGCAAGATGAGAAAGTTCTGGAGGTTGGCTGCATAACAACATGAATATACTTTACGCTACTGCACTCTACCCTTAAAAATGGTTAAGATAATAAACTTTAGGTTATGTGGCTTTTTTTTTTTTAACCGCAGTTAGAAATAAATTAAAAGAGGGGGGAAAAAAAAGAATCACTCAGGAAAGCTTTTTGTGATCTGAAGTACGAAAGGGCTCCTCAAAGCAGCCTTGGGATGAGGGGAAGTAACTAGAATGTTGCAGGGGAGGGGGGCATTGGTGCTCTCTCCATCTACCCCCACCATCCTCCACAGTCTGTCTGCCCTGCCCAGTCTAGAAAACCAGGGTTTGGAGCGGATTGCGTTCTACCCATCAGAGGGCGGGAGTGAGGCTGAGGCCACGTTCCATTGACAAGCGTGGCTGGGTGTAGGGCCAGTGAGTTTCTGGAACAGTTTGCCAGTGCCCAGCACTGGCCTCGTGAGTGCGCATTGGCAACTAAGGCAACAGCATAAGAGCCTTCTGCTCTTGAAGCAACCCATCCCCCCCCCCCGAACTTTCTAATTCCCCACCTTCCTGGTTAAGGTAGAGGTAAAGTAGCTCCCCGGGCAGGCCAGTCATTCCGTGGTGCCGTCCTGAGAGTCATTCCTGACCTTGAATACCCTGACTCGCATGTTTTCTGCTTAAAATAGCTGGAGTGATTTCCTTCTCCTACAGCTAAACCCCGAGGGTTAGTCGGACGCGATGGTCAGGCAGCGGATGCCTTAGAATCTGATGATTCCGTCTTGTGAGGTTTTGGTGGCGGCTGGTAGAGGCCGGCATCTTTGGCTCTTTCCAGGACTGTGCTGGGGGCCTTCTGTGTAAATGGGGCCATTTTTCCCATCTGCCCCACTTTCATCCGGTCCCCTGATGCTGGGCCTCATGCGGCAGCTGGGCCCCCACTGCTCTCTTTCTCTCCTCTCCCTCTCACAGTTGTTTGAAAACTTTTCCCCTCTCCTCAAGCTCCCAACCTTCTGCTATAACAGAACCCAATTCTGTGTGGGTATTAGGCAAGTATCTCTTAATTTTAGGTAGTATGTTCGGTGATGGGTTTGTGAGCCAGCCCTGGCTAATAAAGGAGGGGTCTCCTAGGAAGCTTCTGAAGAGAATTTGTCTTCCTGAGGAGAGGGTGGGGCGGGGGGGTTAGTTTTCTCATTGTCTGACCGCCCAGGACTTCCTCTCCTAAAACAGGCACTGGATGCCTGGAGCCACAGCAGCCATCTTGACACCACAGGGTGACAAGAATGGGAAGGAAAGGCCACCAGCTAAAGATGGCAGGGCAGAGTGGCTGACACAGCTGGGTTTTCCATGCAGTCAATGAACCATGGACCAACCCTGGCCTGCCTACCTCCAGACAGACCTCTTGCTAGCTAAGCAGTAAAGGTCCTTAAGATTGAAGCCACTATTTGCTGGGTTTGGGGCCTCTCGAAGCCAAAAGCCTTCCTGCCACTTCTAGCACGTTCCTGATAACTCTCAGCAGACACCCTCGCCCTTGACTTTGCAGAGAAAAATGGAGTCCACTTCCTGCCCACCACCCCCCTGACAGCAAGATTTCTCTCTTCGCTCTCGTGTCCTAGCCAAGGCCTTTGATCTGATCTCAGACTAATCTCTCCCTTGGGCTCCACGCACACCCCTCTGCAGGGAGCTCCCCAGCCATTCTCTCTCTCCCTTTCTCTCTCTCTTGCATATTCCGTCTCCTGCTCTCCAGCAGCCCCTTCCCAGCTGTGGTCCTGACTAAGCACCCAAGGCCGTGTGTACTGGACTGAGCGCACATGTCTCATCCCAATCCCCAGGGCACCGCTTCTACGGGGCCCCTGCCCAGTGCCCTGGGCGAGCCCCAAAGGCGAGGGAAGCAAGAGGTCAAGGGTGTGGAACTGTGGTGACCGCAGAGGAAGCGGCTGCCCAGGACTGTATGTACCGTGGGTGCCCATGCCAACGGCCGCTGTCCACCGCAAGGCTGATTTTCCTGCTGCCTTCCCCCCTTATTTTTATTGAGGGCATATTTTCCTTATCTTTAAAGCTTTTATAGCTTTGTATCTCAGCCTCGTTTTAGTATATTCTGTTATGATTTATGCTGCTTTTACTGGCTCTTTACCCTCAGCGCATAAACACGTTTAAGTTTTCCACAGCTTAGAAAAATAAAATAAAATAAAAAACCCTCCCTTGACCCTGCATTCTCTTTGAGTCTTGGCATTTGCGCTCGCTCGCTCTCTCTCATCTTCATCGTGAGCTCCCCTGGAGTTGCCGGCACTCGTGGTATTTCTTCACATCCTACCCCACGCTGAACTCTTGGCTCCCGGACCGGAAGCAGCCCAGCCTCACTTAATGGGGGTTTTTCATTGGCAGGATGCAGGGGTTCTCCAGGGTGTGGGAAGAAAAGAAGGAAAGGGATGCAGCTGGGCCACCAGAGCCCCTGGGACTCCTTTCTTGTGACCCCCACACTCTCCCAGCTGCTCTCTTGGGAATGATGTCATTCTTTCCCCCCACGTGATTCCCACATGCTCCAGAGCCTTCTACCCCGCGGCTCCCCTTCACGCCAGTTTGAAAATCCCAGGGAAGGATTCTGATTGGTCCAGCCTGGGTCAGGTATCTTCAAGGGGATCAAGTCTCGGGTGTCCCCGGCAGGCAAAGTCACAGAGCAGAGACAAGAGCTCAGACATCTTGAGCCAGCACTTGCTTGGGAGTGTTGGGAGGTGAGGCCCAAAAGTTGTGGACATCTTTTTTTTTTTTTTTAAGATTTTTATTTATTTATTTGACAGAGAGAGAGAGCCAGCGAGAGAGGGAACACAAGCAGGGGGAGCGGGAGAGGAAGAAGCAGGCTCCCAGCGGAGGAGCCCGACGTGGGGCTCGATCCCAGAACGCCGGGATCACACCCTGAGCCAAAGACAGATGCTTAATGACTGAGCCACCCAGGTGCCCCAAAAGTTGTGGACATCTTGAGCCAGCACCTCAGTGCTGCTTGGGAGTGTTGGTGCCTCACCCACAATTTTTGGGCCTCACCTTCACGTGCTCTGGCTTTTCCCAGCTGCCCACACCTGCCCGAAACCAGGGAGCTCTGCTCTGCTTGCATAGCAATGCTGAGAGACAAGCACACCTCCAGCTCGCTTCAGCCATGACCCTGGGGTGTAGAAAGGGCACCGCTTGCCGGAGAGGGCAAATGCGTTGACCACAGAGATGCACCCTCAGGTCCCCTTCACAGAGGGACTTGTTTCCCCAGTGTCAGTAGACAGCCTCCAACTGCTGAAAACCACCTCGTCCCAAGGTAGCCCACGTCCGATAATGGGTCATTTCACTTACAACTCTGAGGGGCCATCGTAGGCCTCAGGGGTCCCCAGGGGTCAGTCCAGGCTTTGCCAGGCCAGCTTTGCAGTTCAAGCCAGCTCTCGGCCCAATCCGACTTCCTCCCCCTCCTTCCACAGGTGCTGTCCCTAATAACTACCCCACACGCCAAATGCCCCACGTTGCGGCTTCTGCCTCCAAAGAACCTGACCCACGACAGATATCCCCGAGCTATGTGTCCCACACCATCTCCCAGAGGTCTCATGGGACTGAGCACCAGTTGCCCATAGTGGGAACCAACTTGGTAACTCTCCCTTTGTTGGCCACCTTCCCTCCCCTGTCCCACTTCCCCATTCCCCATATTCTCTGAATGTCCTAAAATCTACTTGCTCGTAAGTCCTTGCCTTGGGGACAACCCAAACTCAGACACCAGGACAATTGTGACTATTTTTAACTCCAGAGTCCCAGCCTTTATTTGTAACAGGGTACCACTGTGACCACGAGCTCGTCTTGATATGCTTTCCTCCCTGACTTGCTGGGTTCCCTGCCCCCTCTCTGCCCACTCCTTGGCCCACCCTTCTTCCTCTGCCTACTGCCTGGATTCCAGCTTGCCTTTTCTACACACAACATATCCTAGGGGATCTCATTCACTCGGAGTCGACCACCACTACACAGGGATGACCCACCCTTTTCTGTGTCCTGTCCAGGTTGCTTCTTTTACGCTCTGGACTCATATCCACCTGCCAACTGCCTCCCAGCCATCTCTACACAGGTGTTCCACAGATGCTTCAAAGCAGTATGGCAGAACTAAGCTCATTGCCTTTTTCTAAGCCACCTTCTACTCCTACATTCCCCCTCTCAGTCAACAGCATCAGTTTCTTGTCCCCAGAGCCAGCTTTCTGGGAGTCACCCGACCTCCCACCCATCTCCCCACTGGCCCGATAAACACTTTCCTGTCTTGGTGTGAACCCACCCTTCACCCTTGATCAGTCTGCCCACTCCCAGCCATGTGACCTGGAATTGCTCATTGAATCTCTCTGAGCCTCAGTTTCTGCATCTATAAAATGGGCTGTTAATAACAGTACCTACTCTCTTAGAGTTGCTGTGAGGTTTAAAAGATACTGCCCATGTAAAATGGTTAGCAAAGTATATGGCGAGTAGTAAGTAGTCAATGATAGTCAGCATTTTTTTATTGTTCTTGTTTTTTACCTTTACCCTTCCCATCACTTTCCTTGTACTGTAGCCACTTACACGCCATCTTCAAACGCCTTACTGGTCTGCAAGATTCTTGAAGGCAGTGTTATATCTTATTCACCTATCTGTCTGTCTGCCTGTGACCGCTGTCTCCACTCCTACTTCCTGTCGGCCATATTTCCTCTCAGATGTGGTAGCATGGGAGTAGCTAGGGGGATTTCTTTATATCCAGCTAAGGGGAAATTGAGTTGGGGATATATTTAGTTTGGGTTTAGTGGGACATTTGTGTGTGTGTCTGTATGTGTGTTTAAAATATCGCTAGCCGGGGCGCCTGGGTGGCTCAGTTGGTTAAGCGTCTGCCTTTGGCTCAGGTCATGATCCCAGGGTCTGGGATCGAACCCCACATCGGGCTCTCTGCTCAGCAGGGAGCCTGCTTCTCCCTCTGCCTGCCTTTCCCCCTCTTTGTGCTCTCTCTCTCTGTGTCAAATAAATAAATAAAGTCTTTAAAAAATAAAAAAATAAAATATCGCTAGCCATCCCAGTTTAGGAATAGCTTCCAAGAACACTCTCACCACTCACTGGGTTGACTCCCCAGGTGATACAACATGAAGACTCAGGTCCAGGGGATGTATCTCAATGTAAACATGTCCTACGGTGCCCAGAATCAGAAGCATGTGAGTAGTAAAGGACAAACAAGTTTTGAGAAGTATGGAGTCAGAAGGTACTCTACTCTGGAAAATTCTTCCAATCATCAGACGTGAAAAATTGTAAACAGGGGATTTAGTTCTTTCTTTATTTTTTTTTCAGATTTTCTTTATTTATTTGAGAGAGACAGAGTGAGAGAGAGAGAGTAGGAGTTGGGGAGAGGGGCAGAGGCAGAGAGTGAAGCCAACTCCCCACTGAGCAGGGAGCCCAACACGGGGCTCCATCCCAGGACCCTGAGATCATGACCCGAGCCAAAGGCAGATGCTTAACCGACTGAGCCACCCAGGTACCCGGGAGATTTAGTTCTTATTCATGCCTAGTCAAAGGATATTCTCTCCCACTGGGCATGTATTTGGCCATGCAATGTATACAATTATGAATGCACCATATATATTTTTTCCTTTCTCATGGAATGTATATGGAATAGAACTTATCAGAACTCTTGGTTTGTAGGGCCCAAACCTATAGCAGTACAACAAATGGGAAGTAGGTCTGTCTGGGATGTCACATGTTTTATGCACCACGGTGAATTGGACCATATTTTCGAGTATCTGATGCCTCTTGTTCTGATGAAGGCCGGCAGTTCCAGCCAAAACAGCAGGCAAAATTGACGCTGACCCAGCAAAATACCCTGAAGAAACATATTTACCAACGAGTCCATTTTTATCCCATAAGAGTAATTCAATTACGTAATTATGTAGCCCGGTACAATGTAGTGGCAATTTAAGCAGACAGTTGAATTGCTCTTGTATGCCCTAATTTCAGATTAACTTTCGATATTTTTTTGGAATTATTGGTCAACCCAAAAATCGGTCACACGAGTATGCAGCTCCAAATCGTAAAATCAAAAGTGCTGTCGAGGTGTGTCAGGCAGTTAATGAAAATATTTTATTGCATCGTCTGGATTTTGTGAGGTGTCAGGATTTCTTGTTATACCTAATTTTGCACCTGTCCTCTTACATTGTTTTCCTTAAGGAGGGACCCCCAAACCGTATACGTTTCAGGCCCCACAAAGCCTGGATCCCCCTCCAGTTTCACCCTGGGACCCCGCATTCCATGTGTTTGCTATTTCTCTGTTTTGGTAGCGGCTGCCCTCCCGGCACATCTACCCAGCCGGCCATGCTGGAAGGTATCTCCTGGCAGAGGGAAGAGAGGGCCAAATACAACAGGCGATGGTTCTATCGTGTAATAGAGCTGGGACCTGCAAACCACAGAGGTGACCCGGTGGGGCAAATTCAATCAGCCGGCTCCCACTTGGGGGATTGAGGCCCAGGAATGTTTGGCAAATAGAAAAAGAGGAGGGGGATGGGAAGACCCAGAGTGGTCTGCAGTTCCGCGTTTGACCACAAGATGGAGGTAGAAGAGTGGTCCCTCGGCTCAGTCAAAAAACTCATTAAGAGCTAATCAAGGTAAAGAGGGTTTTTCATGTTTCCTGCCCGAGCCTTCTCCCCTTTGCCAAGCCTCAATGCACTTACTATCGTTCCATTCTTTTTGGTTGAAGTCGTCACAAATCTGCGTTTCTGTTTGTTAACTCAACTGTAGCCCGCAGTTCGTCTTCTAGACAACTTTCCCTGCTCCTTATGGTTAAGGATTATGTTCTTATTAACTATTATTAGAAGAATTTTCTGACTCAGAAGTTTCAGGACTTAAAGCTATAGTCTTAGCTCAATAATTGCCTGATTATTTGCTGCTGGGCTTGGAACTCTCATTACGTGGCTTCTATTTCGCACGCATTGCTCCGTAGCCCCCAGTTGGGGCTCTGTGCAGAGCACTATCTGGCCCTAGCCCCATTCCCGTCTGTCCGAGAGAGATATGGTTCCAACTAGTTTCACGGGGGTCTTGTGAAGGTTGAATTATTCCTACATCAACCATCAACAAACGGAGCAACTAGCCTACGAAAGACGATGACAGAAATAGAGTCGGGCTTCCTGGGTCCATTCCTCCATTTTCTGCTGGACACTACCAGCTGCTCCCCCATGGGACTGTGGCAGTCCCATAGGCCAGCACCATTAGCTCAGAATGCTTTGTGCAGAAAGCATGGGCTGGTGACCAGCACTGACCACCTTCTAGACTGCTTTGGAGAACTTGGCCTTCACTGAGGGTCCTTGACCCAGACATGTACTTGGCTTATTGGTGGGGGCTTTTGCCGGAAAAGCATGCTAACAAGAGGGCAAAGGTCACAACGCCAGCTCTAGCACGCTGCTATCCTGAGCGCACAGATGCGTGAGCGGCCTCTCCAGGAGTGGAAACTACAATGTTTGTCTTTGATGAGTCATAAGCTTGTCTTATGACTGAGGTTGGAGATTATATCTGTGTAAGAGGACATACCAAAGCTCCCTGGCCCACATTCACAGCAGCTCGTGGCTGATCCCTTAGCAAATCTCCCTCGTTCCTTGACTCCTCCAGCATTGCGATATTCCATGGGACAATGGGTGTTTTTCTCGAAGCAAGTAGAGGAATCAGAAACATCATGGCCTCTTTCCCCTGCAAAGTGCCTCTCTGGCTCCAGCTCCCATTGATTTATTTTGTTCTGTCTTGTATGAGTATCCCACTCTGGATAGCAGCTCGGGTTCTCTGGTCGGGCAGAACAGTGCTGGACAAGGGACTAGCTTCAGATGGCGGCTGTATGACTGTGGTATCCCCCCTCAGGAATGAAGGACATCCCCCGGCTGCAGGAGAGACCGTTTGGCCAAGGCCATACCTTTTCCCAGGGTAGCCTGCTTCTGTCAACTCACTGACAAGGGGGTATTATCTTGTCCCAACTCCAAGTGGCTTCAAGGGTCATTCTGTCTTTCACATTCCCCATAGAGTCAGCAAAGGCTGCCCTGAAGACAGCAGCTCGACATGTTCCTCCATCCACTCTTGCTTTCTCCCCTTCCTTCCTTGGGAGTGGGTCCCAAGCGCTCTCCCTAATAAACCTTCTGCAGGCAAAGCTCCCATCTCAGAGTCTGCTCTGTGGGGTGCCCTTGGGAAAGGTAAGACCCCTTCTGAACCGTGTCTGAACCGTGGCCAAAGCTGGGGAGCTATGTTTAATGCCACCCCTCCAGGCTCATTTTTCACAGCTGACCACTAAAGACCCACCAGCTCTTGGCAACCAGACTCAGCAAAGAATCCAAACTTTCAGAAGCCCGAGAACCCAGTCACAGAGGCAGACTCACACACAGAAGTGGCCACTCATCCAGGCAGGCCAGGGAGCAGTACTGAGACTCTGTGGCTCTCAACCCAAATTCTAAGAGTGTCGCTGTGGTTGGTTTTCAAGCCCATCTGCTGCTTCATTTGGAGGAATCATTTCTCCCACTCAGTTCCTGCAGCTCCAAAACAGGCCTGGAAGGTTGTCCACTCCTCTTGGAGGTTGTCCAGGGTTGTCCTTTGCTCTCTTTCTTCCTACAGGGCAGCCCTGTCCAGTGGAAATCAGTTCAAGCCAAATATGCCATCTTAAATTTTCTAGTAGCCACGCCCAATGGTAAAAAGATGCAGGTGAAATTGATTGCAGTAATATACCTGACCCAATACATCCAAAGTACTATCAGTTCCACAGGTGATCAATAGGAAAATCATTCCCAAGGTATTTGGTACTTTAAACTCTTTTTGTTCATACTCAGTCTGGATGCTGGCCTCTGTTTGGCACAGCGCCTGTCGACTGGGACCAGTCACACCACAAACATCTGGGAGTCACTGTGGTGACCCTACTGGACAGTGCAGGCCTGGATTATAAGGGAGGAGAGTGGCAGAAGGAAGCATGTGAGAACCTGGGATTTCAAAGCCAACCACTTTTGCTTCAAGGGCTGCTGAGTTTGAAGTGTGAACTCAAAGGTTCTCGCTGACCCTCAGCTCTCATTTCTCCATAGATTAGAGATAATGCTGTACCTGCCTTCTGGCGTGGGTAGGGGACTTGAACAAGATAACATCCCTAAAGCACCTGGCATGCCTGCAGGTTATCTGAAACCCGTGGCTTTCTTACTACCGGCCCCCCAAATTCCACCAGCAGTTAGCAACGTCAGCCGGGACCGAGGCTCATAAGGTTTGAAAGCAATACCACAGACATCTTTATTTCTAGCTGCATTTGTGCGTCTTGCGTGAAGTCTTGACCAATTTTCTAATCCCAATCAGGGAAGGAAGTGTTTGGAGAGAGGTATAATGCTACGTGTTCCCTTAGAATGTAAAACGTTTAATTAGATGCCAATGATTGAAAATCTTGATTCAGAGCCCGAAATGGCTAATAAGGTTTTATTGTTGCTATTACTTAGAGTTTTTATAGAACTTTAGGCTTGCAGAGTGCTTTTCAATCACTTGAGAGAATCTAAGTTTGTTAACAGCAAGATGAAAAAATGTTCTATTCATCAGGAAAGACAACATACATAATATTTTAAGTATTTAAGAATTACGACCCTGCTGTGAGAACTTCTGAAATTACCTCTACGTGGATGCAAGAGATTCTTGTTATAGGCACAGAACATTAATGCAGATACCAATGTTATTACCCTGCTGAGTCGGCAAGGGTGAACTTTTGCAAGTCAGGAAATACGGAAGTTTCTAAAACAAACATGAGCTGGCTCTAGTTACACATGTGGAGCTTTTTGCCCACACGTAATTTTTGAACATTTTTCTAAAGGAGTTCTTAAGGTTTTATGGGTGATCATATTATAAAATCATACATAGTTCTAATACGACATAATTTATGACTGCTCTGGGTCACTGAAATCTCCCAGGACTGTGCTGTTGGGGCTGCTGCAATTAGAGACAAATTTGCACCAATTCCTCTATAAATATTATCGGTGGGGCAGCACTGGCTGGAAAATGGATTTTTCTTTCCATGTGTACCAAAGGCAAATTCGGGCCGTCTAGCCTTTTGGATGTATCAGTTTGCTTCTGCTACAGCAGTGCTGCCTAACAAGCAACTCAAAGCTCGGCGGCGTACAACCACAAGGCCGCGTGCATCCGGACGGTTGGCTAGGCGGCTCCACTGGTCTCAGCTGGACTCACCGACAGCTGGCTGGTGGCTGATCAACACTGGCGTCAGCTCTCCTCCACTCACGTGTCTCTCATGGTCCGGCAGATAGCCTGGGGGTATCGACATGAAGATGACAGACGCCCAAGAGAGAGCAAACACCAATGAACGAGCCATTTCGAGCCTGTGGCCTGCTTGCTTACAGTCCATTGGCCAAAGTGAGTCATCTGGCTGAGCCCAGCGTCCACGGCTGTGGTAAATCAAGCCACCCACTGGGGAGAGGCCCTGCAAAGTCGCATGGCCAAGGGCACTGATGAAACAACAGATGAGAATCGTGGCCGTCTGTGTGAGTCACTGGAAGTGAGGATGGATTTGAATAGTTTTCTTGAAAAGGAAAGAAAGGGCAAAAACAATAAATGTCATCGATGTTTGCATCCATTTGGATTGAGGAAAAAATGCTCTCAGCTGGCAACGCCAAGCTAATGCCAACTCACTTCCCAACCCCACCTCTCAGAACAGTTCCTAGGCCAAAAGTCAAAGGAAAAATTTTTTAGAAGATTTATTTATTTTGAGAGAGAGAGTTTTGAGAGAGAGAGAGTGTGGGGAAGGGCAGAGAGAGAGAGGGAGAGAGAGAATCTTAAGCAGGCTCCACGCTCAGCATGGAGCCCGACACGGGGCTCCATCTCACGACCCTGCGATCATGACCTGGGACAAACGCAAGAGTTGGACGCTTAACCCACTGAGCCACCCAGGCGCCCCATGGGAGAGTTTGACTAAGCTCTAATGGGCAATTTTGACAGCGTATGAAGCAGGAATCTTTTCCAGTGTACCCCTTCATAGACAACACATAGGCAAGTAGCCCACAGCATCCTCCTGTCTATCTCCTTCTGGTAACCTCCACGTAGGGCCGTCAGCACCGTGTAGAATTGCACTTCAGAAAGCAAGACAGGGGTTATAGGCCCCTGTGGCCCTGCCTTGACCAGGCTTGGGTGGTCGTCACACATGCTGACAGAACCTCTGCTCTCTGCCATTAGGCCGAGCATCAGCTGGCCCCATGCCAAACTAGCATTCGTGCCCATCTGTTAGGATGGCACCTGGCCCTCTTCTAGAAGCAGATGGTTTCAATTGATCTTTCCTTGCCAGTCTTTCCTGCACGGACACTGCAAACCTCTATCTGGAACTTAATGGAATTCTCACATGCACTAGCTTCCTGTATCTTTCCCCCTGGTAGCCAAATTGTTTTTCTTTTTTCTTTGTTTTTTTTTCTTTTTTTAAAGTTTTTATTTTTCTGAAATAGTAGGATTATAAATGGATTTGTATATACAGAGGGAAAAATCAATAGCCTGTATTTTCTAGGACAAAATGTAACCTCGAAGCAAAGCACTGACAATTATAAAAAAATCATTTGTTTTTCCATTTCACTGATCTTGACATACAGTTCACCTCATAGTCCTAGACCAAACCGACTGTGGCCTCCCTGGATGTAGGAGACTTGGCCTAACAAAACCTCTCAGAATGAGACAGAAAATATGAAGGCCCATTCCTGCCCCACCTTGAGTGTCAGGCTGACCATTTAGTGGTCCAGAGGACACTATGGATTTAAAATTTATTTAGTTTTAAAAGGAAAGGTCTGAGTTAGGGTGGCTAAATGCTACAGATATTCCAAGATGGCACCTTGGCCCTGAGGCTCCAGCCTGGGAGGGGACAAGTGACCCTGGGGACCTGGCCCAAGGTCAGCAGGGCACTCTGCCTGCAACCCAGCCCATGGAGATTCAGCTTTGGCCAGTGGGGCTCCCCGGAAGCACCCAGCAATGTACAAATCACAGCCTGGCTTGCGTGTTTCTCCTGCTAGCTATAATGCCTGAGATGTCACCATTTGGGTAAATAAAGGGGGAGGAAGACCTGTAAACAAGCATTTCAATATGCACAGAGCAGCTCTGGCCAATAGAAACAGTGCAAGTTGTGGATATAATTCGAAATGTTCTAATAACCACCTTTGTAAAGAGTAAGAAGAAAACAGGTGAAACTAATTCTAATAAGACATTTTCTTTCACCCAATGTATCAAAATCGTATCACTTCAACATGTAATCCATACGAACAGACTTATGAGACGTTTTACATTATTTTGTGCATGAAGTCTTCAAAATTCAGTGTGCGTGTTATACTTAACACTGCAGTGCAGAATAGCCCCATTTCAAGCGCTCAATAGTCACGTGCGGCGAGCGGCCACCATATTAGGTGGTTCCAGAAGGGGACTCAAGGAACAGTTAACAGGGGTTGCCTTTCAGGAGAACTAAGGGACTGGGGCAAAGGGACGACGGCAAACTTACTTTTAACCATAAACCCTTTTGTATTGGTTTTATGTACCGAGTGTATGGATTGACACTACTCTATTGTATTCGTTAGGGTTCTCCAGAGAAACAGAACGAATAGGAAAGAAATATATATATATATATATATATTCGTGAAATATATATACAATATATATAAATTACATAATCGATATTATTTAAATGTTCATCTAAATTACACAGTGTTTTTACTATATCAGTACTGGGCTAATTGCTTTTAATCTTCACGAAAACCTCCAAGTGGAACCCCGTTTTACGACGCAGAAACGAAGGCTCTGAGGTTAAGAAGCCGGGCCAGCTAGTAAGAGGTAGGACTTGAGTTGGAACCGATTCTGTCTGTCTTCAAAGCTTACAGATACAGATAGGGAGAATGAACACAGATGGCCCAATAAACGAGATTTATTATAAGAAATCAGCTGACGTGATTCTGGAGGCTGAGAAGTCCCACGATCTGCTGTCTGCAAGCCGGGTACCCGGGAGAGCCGGGTAAGTCCCAATCCAAGGGCAGAAAAGCGATGTTTCAGCTTAGCAGTTAGAGAGCAAACCCTCCCTTCCTCTGGTTTTTTGTTCTCTTGGGGAGGGGGGGGCCCTCAACGAATTGGTTGAGGCCCACCCACAAGGAGGTGGGGGGGGGACCAATCTGCTTCACTCAGTCTTCTGATTCAAATGTGAATCTCATTCAGAAACACCCTCAGATACACCCAGAAATATAGTTGAACCAAGTATCTGGGCACCCCGGGGGACCCCATCAGCTCGATGCGTAAAAATTAACCATCACACCTCCTTCTAGAAATGGCATCGTAAACAAACAACCAGACAAGAGGGCCAGTGCGTTCCGGACAAGGATGATTATCTCAGCATCTTAGCTCTTCCTGGGAAATCGAACCGATCTTCAACGTTGCCAACAGATGTGCAGTGAAACTGCGCCCTCTGCAGGGCGTGGCTTCTCAAGACAGGCAGTGAGAGCAAAGCACCGAAGCCCAGATTGCCCTTGAAAATTTGGACAGCAACCTACCTACCGGACGCTCGGCACTAAATCCTCCACGGCAAGGTCACTGCTTCTCGGGGCGAGCTCCTGATTTGTAGTTTGCTTGCGCGCAGGGGACATAGTCCGTGGGGGAAAAAAATGTCCTACACACCAGTGTAACTTGGTGAGGTCAGAGAGACACGTGTGAATGGAAAGCAACAAAGGAACTAGAAGACTTGTGGCTTCCACCTCCAGCTCAGTTTTTGAGTAAACTGGGGGGACAGATTTGCCCCCTATGATTTACATTGTGTGAAGTGTGTTCTTGGCTCTAAACACAGCTGCCACACTTGAAAAGGGGTTTAGGTGACACTGCGGCCTAGCGTCACGTGTGTGTAAAGAACGTAAAGGTATGACCTGGGGGGCGCCTGGGGGGCTCAGTGGGTGAAGCGTCTGCCTTCGGCTCAGGTCATGATCTCGGGGTCCTGGGATCGAGCACCGCGTTGGGCTCTACGCTCAACGGAGAGCCTGCTTCTCCCTCTGCCCTTCCCCCTGCTTGTGCTCTCTCTCTCTCAAATAAATAAATAAAAAAGTGGGGGTACATTCTCTTCACATTCAAAGGGATTGAGGGCATTTACAGAGGACCAATGTCCTGCTGGGGCCCCCTGAGGACAACAGCTCCCCCTAGATAGCTCTCCTGCCTCTCCACTCCATGCCACTCCACTCCATGCCACTATCCCCCCTGGGGCTCATACAAAATTAGAAAGGGCTCCTGCAGGGATGGCTAGTCCCCCCAGCCCCCCCCCCAGCCTGCCTGCCCCTTCCCTTCAGGGCCACCCTGTAGGTCGTCACACCTGGCAGCCTGCTAGCGCTGCTGAGCCACCGGGCACAGCAGGGGGGAGGACTCAGGCAAACACGGGACACACTGGCCAGGGACATGCAGAGCCTGACAGCACTCAGTGAGCTGCAGGTTTAAAGCAGGAGACAGTACCTTGCAGCAACTTGCTGTCATTTCCAGTCAGCAGGCTCCGGCCTCTGAACATACTAATGAGAAGCCCTCCCCGGTCCTGGCGGCTGAGCCGAGAACAGGCGGAGTGGACTGGCTCTCATTTACTCTCGGTAACAAGCCTCCGGGAAGGCGCGGCCACAACCACTTCACAGAGGAAGCCGGCCTCGGGGAGGTGAGTTAACTGGCCTAAGTGTCACAGGTGGGGTGCCCAGGGAAGGACACTCTGAGGCAGAGGTGAGCATGCACGATGTTTGCTAGGGACCTTGGAAAGGAGAAAGGAACGGGGCGGGGGGGCAGAGGGCCAAGTCAGCTGTGATGCAGACCCGGTGACATCCTCGGTCACCCCCGCAGGAAGCTCTAGAACAAGAAAGGCCCTTCAGGGTTGTCCTGAGTTTTGCACCAAGATGGCCAGATTTGGATACTCCGGCAGCCATCAGTCAACGGAGGGGGCCCACCCCCAGAAGGCCATGACCTTGGCCAGGTGCTCTCTGGAGCCAAGACAGACCCCGAAGGGGCAGAGAGCCGAGAACTGTCCGCCAGCAGCACTGCTAATGGCGGGCAGAGCAACGCATCTTCTCTTGAAGGGGGACCTTGGCCTCTTCACATCGCTGTGTCCACCACACCAAGGTCATCCAGCTCACGAGTGACACAGCCGTGACAGAAAGCGAGCAATCCCATAGCTGCCTTTTCTGCCCTGCTACTAAGCTGAGCCGCCTCCTTTGGGCTCCAAGTTTTGCAGCAGCCCCCAGCTTCCACCTAACTGGGTCCTCTCTTAGACCATGTAGGAAAAAGCGAGCCCCTATCCGGATCTAGATTACCAGGCTGTTCCATGCGTTCCCGGGGGCCTGCTATAGGGGCTCCCTGACCAGCTGTTCCCATGACGAAGCCTGTGGGATCTTTCACTTTTGCCCCAACCGAGCCAGACATTGCAAATTCCTCTCTAGCCCACAGGTGGGCTATTCTGCCCCCCACCCTGCCCATCACCGCCACGGATTGCTTCTACCACCACCTTTAGCCCCACCACAACCTGTAGCATTTTTTAAGATGGATTGTAATGATCCAGGGGACGCCTGGGTGGCCCAGTGGTTAAGCGTCTGACTTCAGCTCAGGCCATGATCTCAGGGTCATGGGATCGAGCTCGCATTGGGCTCCGCACTCATCAAGGAGTCTGCTTCTCCTTCGCCATCTGCCCCCCCCAGCTCATATACTCTCTCTTTCTCTTAAATAAATAAATAAAATCTTAAAAAAAAAAAAAGATGGGTTGTAATGATAGAAAGGAATTCTACCAAAACATAAGGAGATTTACAAGGGAAACAAAGAGCATTCAAGCACATTAGTAACACTTAGAAACTATGATTTTCTCATCCTACGGTAGCTTTCCAGGCATCGGTAAGCTGAATTGAAATACTGATTCAGAGAACCGCCCCCCTTTCTCTTCTCAGGTTCTTACCGCCTTCCCCCCGGCCCCACAGCCACACCAGGCAGGGGTTAGCGAGCCACGCAGCCCCGCAGCCCTTCCCAAGGTGGGTGACACAGAGGACAACCCACACAGGTAAGGCCCAGACATACCCACACTCCCTCCCATCCCTCCTTGGGGGAGAGCTGCTCTTTCATTTGGAGGGAACAGGATTCTGGAATCTAAACACAAAGATAGCAGTGGCTTGGGAACAGCGGACTTGCTAGCTGGAAATTGGACGGAAACGGATGGGCTGGGGAAGAACATTGATGTGATGCTGAGGGGCAAAGGACACAGGAGAAGAGACAGAAATGGGTCAGACAGAGAGGGACAATAACAGCCTTTGTCAGAATCCTACTCTGTCCAGCCGGGAGTATTAGTGTCTTCGGGCTGCTGTAACAACCAACCGCACGCTGGGGGGCTTACACAACAGGAATGTGCTGTCTCACAGCTCTGGATGCTAGAAGTCCAAGATCAAGGTGCCAGTAGGGTTGGTTCCCTCCGAGGGCCACGAGGGACAATCTTTTTTTTTTTTTTAATGATTTTTTATTATATTATGTTAGTCACCATACAGTACATCCCCGGCTTCCGATGTAAAGTTCAATGCTTCATTAGTTGCGTATAACACCCAGTGCACCATGCAATACACAAGGGACAATCTATTCCAGGCCTGTCCTCTAGCTTCAGGTGGTTTTATGGCAGACTTTGGCATCCCTTGGCTTGTAGAAGCATCACCCAGATCTCTGCCCTCACATTCCCATGGTGTTCTCCCTGCGTGTGCCCCTGTGTTCAAAGCTCCCCTTTTCGTAAGGTCACCAGTCGCATTAGATTAAGGCCCACCCTCATGACCTCATTTTAACTTGATGACCTCTGTAAGGACCCTACCTCCATATAAGGTCAGATTTGGAAGTCCTGGGGGTTAGGATACCAACATATCTTTTGGGGAGGGTGACACAATTCTAACCATAACACTTACTGATTCCAAACTCAGAGTGGGCATCTCCGATTTTTGCCAGCACAGCATGCCTGCCTATCTTCTGGTAACAGCACTCCTCTTCCTTTAAGAATGAATCCTTCCTTTCCATGCAGCTGCCAATAACCTGACCCTATTTTCCCATTACAGATATGGACACATGACCCAAGCTGGCCAATCAGAGTCTCCCCATCCATCTCTCTTTCTGGATTTTGTAATGATTTAAGTGAATCAGTTGAGAGAGAGAGAGAGGAGAGAGAGAAAAGTGGGGCTGCCTGAAAAATTGGCCCAAGCCCAATCTGTTCCCAGTATTTGCTCTTTCAGGAAAGTCTTCATGATGACATGCCCAGACTGTGACAAGCCCAAGGCTGCTGTGCTTGAGGGAAGCCCTTGGCTTTGATGCTTGAAGCCCACCCTCCCCATTAACTAGTTGAGAGATTGAGAAGTTTTCTGTGTCTCGGTTTTCTCCTCTATAAAATGATGATGACAATGCTATCTCTCTCAGAGCACTCTAGCAAGGATCATATATGCGAGAAGATTCCACACGAGCAGAGGTCTACAAAAATATTTGTCATTATTAGAAAGGTTAGAAATCTAGAAATAGGAGAGCCAAAGAGTAAGAATTTGTCAGTGTTTACCCAGTCCTGACTTCCAGCCCTGGCATCACACTTTCCCGCTACCCCTTGCCCCTCCATTTTCCAGTTGGCAAGGCCACATGGTTGATTCTGCCCACTGAGTAATGAGCTGAAATGACAGGTATCACTTCCTGGCCCTGACTCAATGTGGGAGGAAGAACACAAGGGCATGAACACAGAGGCGTGAGTTTCGTTAGGCATCACCAAATGGTAGTCCAGTGCAATGGCCAAATAGTCACTCATTTGTTCATGCTTTCATCCATTCATCAAATCCTTTTTGAGTTTCCTTCATGAGCCCAGCACCGTGTTAGGCTCTGGGGATTAAAAGATGAATAAGCAGGGTCATTGCCCTCAAAGTGTTCCACTTATCACAGGTAAGGTAAGTGCAAGCATATAATTGCAATATAATGTGTCCATCACTATAAGGGAGGGGAACACTGTCTGGAGTCCAGAGAGGCTTCCTGGAGGAGGTGATATATCAGCTAGCTTTTAAAAGGCAAGTAAGTGACTACCAAGCAGATGGGGGCAGAGGAGCTTTTCAGGCAGGGGAAGCCACACCTCTGAAGATACCAAATGTCACAGGTGTTGTGCAGAGGTTCAGAGAGGCTGGAACACAGGGTGTGTGGAGTGTAAATGCCAGGCAGGCTAAGGCATTTTGATTAGATGCTGCAACCTGGGGAACCAATGGAGGTTTTCCAGCAGAGAAGTAACATAAAATGAAGTGTTTCTAGGAGAGTAAGTCCAGTGGGAGGGCAGAAGATGAAGTGGCAGGAGAGAGACTGGGGGCAGGCCAGGTAGAAGGCCACTGCCTGAGTCCTCAAAAGGGATAATGAGGCACAGACCTAGACATGGGGTGAGGACTGAGGC
This sequence comes from Ailuropoda melanoleuca, assembly GCF_002007445.2. Lineage (NCBI taxonomy): Eukaryota > Metazoa > Chordata > Mammalia > Carnivora > Ursidae > Ailuropoda > Ailuropoda melanoleuca. The sequence goes on from NC_048238.1 coordinate 34,778,464, forward strand.
AAGAGACCAGGTGTAAGCTGAATTTCTGGGGTATAAGGGATAGATGTCGGGATGAGAGCCTGAGGATGACTAATTCTGGATGAGTGGCCTGAGTCCTTTAGACAGAGGCCTGGAGCGAAGACCACCAGTCTATTGGATCTCCATAGCTTGATAGAAATTTGTTTGCTCTAATTCTCTGCTTCCTAAACAGTTTTCTGGTCTATACTTTGATCTACTGAGGAGATCAACGCTCCAGGAAGAATGTTCTGTGTAGATCAAGCACTTGTGTTCAGGACCCAGAGAGGAACACCTAGTCAAATATATACGCTCCTCTTAACTCCTGCTCTGCTGATGTCCTTCCTTCTGGAACAAATGGATACATTTTCTCCTCTCTACACATAAGACCTAAGGGTAGAGGAGACAGAATTTGCTGAGAGACTGAATGTTGGGTATGAGGGGAAGAGCAAAGGTGAAGATAACACTGGGCTTTGGGCTTGAGTAACGGGAAGAACAGAATTCCCACTTACTGAGAGGAGGAAACGGAGGTTGGGGGAGGTAGGAGTTTAGTTTTGGAGGTGCTGTAGGTGAGATGCTACTGAGCATGCAGCTGGAAAGGTGGAGAAAGTGGCTGAACAGGTTAATACAAAGTTCTAAGACATTACCGAAAATGGGGCAAAGAAAGATGAGAAATATCAAAGAAGGATTACAAGATATGGAAGAGAGAATGAGACAGTCTAATAAATGTTTAGTTGAAGTCGCAGAAGGGAAAAGTGGAAGAAAGGCAATATGTGAGGGGATGGTGGTTGACAATTTTCCAAAATTAATGAAAGGCATGAATCTTCAGGTCCAGAGAGCCCAACAAACTCATATACAATAAAAGAAATCCACATCGAAACACATCACAGTGAAAGTGTAGAACCAAAAAAACAAAAACAAAAGCAAAACAAAACAAAACAAAAAAGCCCAACAACAAAAAAAACCTGAACACAGAAAACCAAGAGAAGATTCTCTCTTTTTTTTTTTTTTAAGATTTTATTTATTTATTTGAGAGAGAGAGAGACAGTCAGCGAGTGAGGGAACACAAGCAGGGGGAAGAAGCAGGCTCCCAGCAGAGGAGCCTGATGCGGGGCTCGATCCCAGGACCCTGGCATCACGCCATGAGCTGAAGGCAGACGCTTAACGACGGAGCCACCCAGGTGCCCCAACCAAGAGAAGATTCTAAAAGCAGCCAGAAGAGTGGGGGATGGAATGGGACACAGTTATCTATAAAAGAATGACAATTAGAATGTCAGCATAGTTGCCACCAGCAACAGTGGAAACCAGAAGACAACTAAATGCTTTTAAAAATACATATAATTCACATACCATGCAATTCATCCTTTTAAAGTGTGCAATTAAATGGGTTTTTATATATTTACAAAGTTGTGCAACCATCACCCTATTCAATTCCGTAGCAATTTCATCACCACTCCCCCGCAAAAAAACCCACTACCCATTGGCAGTCACTCCTTGTTGCCCTGTCCCCTCAGCCCCCAGCAAGCACTAATCCACTTTCTGTCTCTATAGATTTGCCTATTCGGAACAGTTCGTATCAACATGAAAATTTTGCCCAGCAATAGGCTACAGTTATGCTTGTATTCTAACCCTCTTATTTGCCCCCTTTTGCTGAGCCCTGTGAACCCCCAGACACCATGAGGAATAATAAGAAAATGATTGTTGTTATTTTAAATCACTAAGATGATTTGTTAGGCAGCCATAGTTCACTGAAAACCGCTGCCTTATTTCAAAGGCCAATTTGGGCAGAGTAGAGATGTTATCCTGATCATTCAGAAAGGATAAGGTCCCAAGCTTGTGTGTGTGTGTGTATGTGTGGTTGTGGGGCAGGTCCTAGGAAAGATAACATAGGTTTATGAAACCAGTCTGCTGGGCACCAAGCACCAATGTGTCTGCCATATTGAGAGCCATATTGGGGTTGTTACATCCATTGGTCTCCTTCAAGTTTACCTAATATGATTCCGTCCACAAGAACCACATCCTGCCTGGGTAAACTGAGAACATCACTTCTGGGGGCTCCAATGCTGAGGCCCAGCCCACTCCAGTGACCAGAGGGATGCCCCTGTGCAGTTGTGCATTTTTCAGCTGCAACATTTTGGCCAAGACTAAGAAAGCTTATGTTTGTAAAAGTATTTTCATTAGCACAACCCTTTTTGGTGGTACTCCTTCCTGAAAAACTTCAGAATGGACAGACTTTGGGTCGCCTGGCTGGCTCAGTGGATGGAGCATGGGACTCTTGATCTTGGGGTCGTGAGTTCAAGCTCCACGTTGGGTGTAGAGCCCACTTTAAAAAAAAAAAAAAGAATGGACAGACTTCTACCTGGAAGCTTTAAAGTTGAGTCTTTATTATTATTATTATTATTATTATTATTATTATTATGTTAAGAACACCACGAGATCTACCCTTTTTTTTTAAAGATTTTATTTATTTATTTGACAGAGAGAGAGAGACAGCCAGAGAGAGAGGGAACACAAGCAGGGGGAGTGGAAGAGGGAGAAGCAGGCTCCCAGTGGAGGAGCCTGATGTGGGGCTCGATCCCAGGACTCCGGGATCACGCCCTGAGCCGAAGGCAGACGCTTAACGACTGAGCCACCCAGGCGTCCCAAGAGATTTACCCTTTTAACAGTTTTTTAAGTGTTAGTAGCTATAGGTGTAAAGATCTCTAGAACTCCTTCATCTTGTGTAACTGAAACTTTATACCCATTGATGAATAACTCCCCATTTCCCTCTCCTTCCAAAGCTGCCACTTTCTTGAATTAATTCTTTTTAAATTAACAAAGCATAGGCCAAAAATATATCCCTATGTTATGTTTAACAGGTTATCTAATCTTCTCAGAAATAAATTCGCTGAATATAAGCTTTACATTTCTCTTTAAGAAATCCTTGAAGTCTGAGACTATAGAATAGCAAGACTACACGGTAAATAATAAGTTTTCAGAACGAGTTCTTCTGGACACCCACAGTTATTACCAATGAGACCCCCCAAATTAAATATATTATTTTTTTAATAGATGGCACGTTTTAACTAATTTCACAATTTTCTTTACACTAAGGGCATTAGGAAATATTTTTAAAATAAGACAAATTACCAAATTATAGACTGCATAGTAATACTGGCTCTCACCCACCTTTATTCATTCAGGCTTTCATATTCAGTAAATACTCTTTGAGTGCCTAAGAACAAACAGTGAGTCTTTTTATGTACCAGAGACTATGTAACACTATAGAAATCATCTTGTCTGATCCTTTAGATAGCCTTTCAAGTATATGGGTTTTTTTATTCCTGTTGCCCAGAGGAGGACAGGCGAGGTCACTGAGGCAGAGAGACGCTCCTTGCCCAGTTACTAAGTGGCCGTACCCAGATGTGAGCTGCGGATGTGTCCAGTACTCTTTCTTTTAACCGCTGCCCTCTGCTGCCTCCATGTGCCCGGCAAAAAACTTGGGTGCTGAGATGGAGAGAGGACTCTAAGGGTGAAGAAATCAAACAGGTCAACCCAGCCTGGGAACTAATAGTATAGACCATACTGGATAGGGCAGGTTTTTACCAGTGTGAGGTTAAATAAATTCATGTGGCCTTTGTCTTTAAAAAAAAACCATACATTTTTTAAAACATTTAACACATTCACACTTACACAAGAGAGAACAGAATAATGAACCCCCATGTACCCATCACCCAACCACCCAATGTAACTAGTACTGTCAATTTACCGCCAATCTTGGTTCGTCTATACCCCACCCACTTTTTCCTTCCCCTATCTCCTCCCTACTGGATTAAAAAAAAAAAACTTTTTAAAGATTTTATTTTTAAGTCATCTCTACATTCAACGTGGGGCTCAAACTCACAACCCCAAGATCAAGAGTCGCGTGCTCTACCCACTGAGCCCGCCAGGTGCCCCCCCACTGGATTTTTTTTTTCTTACTGGATTTTATGAAGCAAATCTCAGCCACCCTATTCTATTATCCACAAATACATCAGTATGTATCTTTTAAAGACAAGGAATCCTCGTAACTGTAACAGCAATACCAATATCTCACCCCCGCCCAAATAATTAACAATGACATCTTAATAATCATTCAGTCTGTAGGGGAGGAAAAATCATTTTCCCTCTACCCTTCTAGGTTTGTGGCTGATAATAAATAATAATAAAAGACAGATTAACAGGAGAAAAACAAGCATGTCTAATAATGTGTATACCTCCTATATGCATGGGAGAGACCCAGGAAAACTGAGGAACTCTCCAAAAATAAGTCCAAATCACCACCTTAAATACCATCCCCAGCTGAAGACAAAAGAAGACATTGGGGTGTGGGCACCTCGCTGGCTTAGTTGGTAGAGAATGCAACTCTTGATCTCGTGGTTGTGAGTTCGAGCTCCACTTTCAATGCACAGATTACTTAAAAATAAAATCTTAGGGGCGCCTGGGTGGCACAGCGGTTAAGCGTCTGCCTTCGGCTCAGGGCGTGATCCTGGCGTTATGGGATCGAGCCCCACATCAGGCTCCTCTGCTGTGAGCCTGCTTCTTCCTCTCCCACTCCCCCTGCTTGTGTTCCCTCTCTCACTGGCTGTCTCTATGTCTGTCGAATAAATAAAAAATAAAATCTAAAAAAATAAATAAATAAATAAAAAATATAAAATAAAATAAAATCTTAAAAAAAAATGAAGTCGGAGGAGGGGAAGGTCAGTTATGGGGAGTTATCGGGCAAAGCACAGTAATCAAGTGTATGGTCATTGTCCAGATTTAGGTCATTGCCTTCTCCACTGATCAGTTTCTAGAGATTGAGTCAACCTGGTACAGAGAGGGAGACACCGTTACAAATGGAGAGTTCCCTTATACATGTAATTTTCTCTTACAAAAGGGTAACTTTCACTGGGTTTTCAAAGCTTTTCTTCTGTCTGCTGTTTCTTAAAAAAAAATAATAATAATCAGCCTGATGTAATCCTTTTGCCAAAGAGACATATTTTGGGATGACAGATTTTGCTCCCCTTCAAGTCACTTACATATTCAAATTGATTCCTTGGGGGTCCACATCCCCAGATTAATTAAAATCCCAGCTTCTCTCTTGCCTCTTCTCTTCCGGTGAATTATCCAAGATGGCAGTCCAATTCCATTGCAGTCCTGCTTGCAAACACCTGGAGGAGAAAGAACTAGAGAATCTGAGCTATCCCCCAACAGACGCCCTCTTTACTTGCTGCTATGGCGGCCCATGAGTTTTGCAGATGGCAACCAGTGATCTTGGTCAGTCCAACCACCCCGTTTCACTGCTGATCATCTCCTGTCTAGGCCCCAGGGTCTCTCCGAGGAAGGCTGACCCTCTTCCTCTGGGGAGCCCTTGGGATAGGCGTCCAGAGTGGGGAATCTCAAGTATCTGGCTCTTTCCTTTCCCCTGAAACACTCAGCCTCTGTTTCCTCAACACACCTGGGGCTTGCACCACCCCTGACCAGAATCCACCTTCTCCAACAACAGCCAACATCAAATGTATTGATCCTGGTCAAGCTTCTTCCTTCTCGGTGCATTTCCCCCAATGTTCCACGTCCCCTCTCTGGCCAACAGACCCCCACCAGGATCCCTTCAACCCATCAGAGAAGGGAGATGTCTCAGAAGTGAAGGACAGAGACCCAGTTCCCTGGAATGTCAGGAATCCCTTCAGCCCCCCACAAATCTGCCCTGGGCCAGTCTCTGCCGGAAGAGGCGGCCACAACCTGCTCCCGAGAAAGGTCTTGTTAGACCCCTCCCCTGGTCTACCGTTGCCAAGCATTTACATAACTAAGAGAGGTGGCTTAAGGATCTGTGAAGACCGGAGTCAATTCCAAGGTCACCGGTGCCTCCTCCTTCACAGCCTTTGTAGTTGTGCCTTCCTTTTGTTTATTTTAATTTCCATTTTGTGCATTTATGTTTTGAACAGGCCAGACATTTGCATGGTTCAAAATTCAAAAGATATCGAAGGATATGTAGAGAAAGTCTCCCCCCACCCTGCTCTCAGTCACCCAGATCCTCCCCCAGAACAACCTGTCTTATTAGTTTCTTACGCTTCTTCCAGAAATCATTTATGTCTATACCAGGCAATATACATATATCTCCATATATTCCCCTCCTTTTTACAGAAACGGTAGTATACAATACACAGTGCTCGGCTCCTTGATTTTTTTTTCACTTTACAGTATAATCTTGATAATCAATCCAGGGGGCTTTCTGTTCTTATTACAGCTGCAGACTATTCCAAAGTGTGAACATACTGTAAGTTGTTTAACCTAAAGTCTTCGACTGGTAGGCTCTTGGGTTGTTTGCCATCTTTTCCAATTACGAATAACACTGTACTGGTTAAACTTATAAACAGGACCCAGACAGCTTTTAACAAGCAACTTCTCTTGCCTCGAAACAAATTAAAATTCTAACTAAGTAGGCACCTTGCTGTATAAGATAAAGAATGATAAAACACTCTGGAGGATCCAAAAAGATAGAACTGACTTTTAGCTGTCTGGGGGCCATGGAGAAGAGCTCTGTGGGGCGGGGAAGGCTGAATCTACAGGAGGGGAAATCACAGAGGAATTCATTGAAGAAAGAAAAATTAAGTTACACTGAACTATGTATAGAATGTAGGATAAGGAGGGGCCAAGTTATTTCAATTAAAACAACAAACCCTCCTCTAACTTAAAAACTCTAGTACTCACATGGCATTATATATACTGCTTGCCTGAGAATGTAAATATCAGGCACTCCAAAATAAATTACAGCCATAATGCAAAATGTGACCCAGTTCTCAGGAACACAGACTATAAAACACTATAATGAAGGCAAAAATCCACATCAAAATCTCCATTGTCTCAGAAAATGGAATTTAAAGAAGTCCCTTCCCTATTCCGTAGCGTTATCACCGGTATATTAGAATAATGCTATTCCTGCCCTTTGTCATTAATATATGCTTGCCACTTCTTGGCAAATGTCTCTGGTTTGCCTTTTGGTTGGCAGGTGAAAGGTGATTGTAATGCAGTTAAGGTAGCAAATTTTCCCACAAACAGGCAGTGCAGACATAATATCGTCCCACACTGCACTTGATGCTCTGAATTATTAATTAGGACATCACATATATTGCTCAGTGCGTGAGGTTATATTTAACTCCATATACTGACGATCTGAGCTTTGCACCTTCCTCGGTTTGAAAATTAGATTTGTAACAACAGGATTTCTTGTGTTTGTTCAGAAAATCATACCTGTAACGAAGGTGGAGAATCATTTCAAGCGGACCCCGAGAGCTGAAAAATCAATTGAGGTCTGGGATGAAATGCCCACATAGGAACCGGGAGAAGAGTAACACCCACAATCAGTTCCTGGCACTTTCACTCCCAGATTCCTTCTTGAAAATTCTGTCGAGAAGTATTGGGAAAGACTTGGGCTTCTCCATTAACCGGACCTGAATTCAGATGTAGATTCTGCCAAAATCTAAGATACAAACATAGGGGATTCGATCAGTGAATTCGGGTGCATCCACACAATGAAATGTACAATTATTGACAAGATATGTGCAGATATTCTGTTAAATGGATGGTCCTGCAGCATTTCATGTAAAGGCAAAACACTGGAAACATTTCAAATGTCTGTTGAGACGGGTTTGGAAAATTAAGTTCTGATACATCCATAATGTTGTGAACTGACCAAGGCCAGTCTGGTCAAGGCACTCTCATGAGGCTCTTAATCCGAGGCAGGTGGGGCTTACTTATGCCCCACCTTGCCACCAGCTTTTTTTTTCCTTCAGATTTTATTTCTTTATTGAGAGAGAGAAAGTGGCTGGAGGGGGGGAGGGAGAGGGAGAAGCGGACTCCCCGCTGAGCAGGGAGCCCTACATGGGGCTCCATCCCAGGACCCTGGGATCATGACTTGAGCCGAAGGCAGACGCTTCACCAACTGAGCCACCCAGGCATCCCCTTGCCACCAGCCAGATATCTAGCCACAGTGGCACAATCTCTTCTGTGCATGCAAAGGAGTCCCAGCTCGGTCCTCGCATTCAAGGTTCATTTAAGTCGAAAGCCGTAGTATTCTAGAAGCAAGATTCCATTAGCCTTGGAGGCAGCCTCAAGCAACCAGAATGCCCAAAAATGCATGGCTGGATAAGGCCCTGTTAGAGATCAAGCCTTAGGTGCCACTGAGCCCAGGCCCCATGCCTGCCTAGATTCAATTACCCTGTTTGTGCAAATGCAAGCAGCGTCTCTTAAATAGTTCAGCCGATCCGTATACCTTGAATGCTTCTCAATTCAACAATAAGGGCCCATTTCAAAAAGCAGAGCTTAAACCAACCAGCACACACATTCCTAACACACTGCCTATATTTAAAGTATAATACAGGGACACCTGGCGGGCTCAGTCGGTGGAGAACGCAACTCTTGATCTCGGGGTTGTCAGCTCAAGCCCCATGTTGGGTGTACAGATGACTTAAAACAATAAAATCTTTAAAAAAGAGAGACAGAAAAAGAAATACGGGGCCCCTGGGTGGTGCAGTCGATTAAGCGACTGACTTTTGGTTTCGGCTCAGGTCACCATCACAGGGTCGTGAGATCAAGCCCCACGTCGGGCTCTGCGATCAGCACTGAGTCTGCTCGAGACTCTCTCTTTCTGCCCCTGCTCCCCTCTCTCTTTTGCTCGCTAAAAAAAATAAACAAATCTTTTTAAAAAGAGAGAGAGAGAAGAAAGTGTAGAAAGATAAAGAACCTATTGTTACCCCTAGAGAGTATGATTACAGGGAAGAGAAAACCATCTACTTTTTTCTTTATGCATTTCTGTATTTTGATTTTTTTACAATGAGTATGTAGTTGATTACATGAATTTTAAAAATGCACACTTCTTCTAAAAGGATGTTGTAGAAGAATAATTATGTGGAGAAATGTTTATAATATATTCTTGGGTAGAAGACATGGGATGGGGGCGCCTGGGTGGCACAGCGGTTAAGCGTCTGCCTTTGGCTCAGGGCGTGATCCTGGCGTTCTGGGTTCGAGCCCCGCATCAGGCTCCTCTGCTGGGAGCCTGCTTCTTCCTCTCCTGCTCCCCCTGCTTGTGTTCCCTCTCTCGCTGGCTGTCTCTCTCTCTGTCAAATAAATAAATAAAATCTTTTAAAAAAAAAAAAAAGAAGACATGGGATGGTATTATATTAGATGTGACAACCATTGTCTCCTCATCTGTATGCAAACCCCATGTGGCAGGTTGTATTTTCCGAAGATGGCCAGGCCAATAAATACCCCAACCCGCCGGCTCTTTGTCCAATGTGACTTGGACAAACCTCCACTGACAGATGGCAGGGGTGGGGCGCTGTGTCTGTGTTCCCTCCCCTTACACCTGGGCAGATCTTTCTATCTGCCTTGCCCAAGCAAGGGAGCAAAGAGGTGATGTTCAGTGACCTTCTGAGGCTAGATCCTAGAAGGTGATAAGGCTTCCATCTGTCTTTCTCTCCTTCTTGGGACGCATGCTCCAGCCATTGCAGTCGAGTCCCCATATAGGACAGCTGGTTATCCTGAAGCTGCCATGTTGGAATGTCCATGGGGGGAGACCACGTAGAAATAGAGAGATGCCCTGTATGCTCCAGCTGTTCCAGCCCCCAGCTCTTTGAGTCTTCCCAGCCCAGGCACCAGACATGCGAACGAACGTAGAAGCCTTTGACGTGATACCACCTCTGACTGCAACGGCGGGAGACACCCTAAGCCAGTACCACCCAGCTGAGCTGCTCGCAAATGCCTGACCCACAGAAACCCTGACAGATAATAAATGAGTGTTGTTGTTTGATGCCACTGAGTTTGGGGGTTACTTGTGGGATGTAATAGGTAACTCTTACACCCCCCTTTTTTTTTAAGATTTTATTTATTTATTTATTTGACAGAGAGAGAGAGCCAGTGACAGAGGGAACACAAGCAGGGGGAGTGGGAGAGGAAGAGGCAGGCTCCCAGCAGAGGAGCCTGATGCGGGGCTCAATCCCAGGACCTTGGGATCACGCCCTGAGCCGAAGGCAGATGCCTCACCGACTGAGCCACCCAGGTGCCCCTACTATACCCCCTTTTGAGAGAACGTGCTTCTCCCTCAGTCTGGGAGAGGAAGCCTTAGAATCCACTGGCTTCACATGAGCACTCACACATAGCCACAGTTGCAGGCCTCCTGGAGGTCACCCGACCCTGATGGGGGTTCTCTGTTTCACTCTTCCAGAAATTTGGAATGTGAACACTGACACGGAGTCTCCAAGCTTGGGGACACTAGACATTTCAGTTTCATTTTCTACCTTATGTGCCAGCCTACAGAGGACAGCAGAAGGAATCAAACACTCAGAGAAGAGCAGGAGAGAGAGAGACCCCATAGCCTTAAAAGAAAATGGGAGGAACCTCCTTTCCTATTTTTCGGTCCTGTTCCCGATATTCTTCCTACGTCTTGGTTCTTCCTGGAGATACCGTTAACATCAACGTCGTCGTCATCGTCGTCACCTTCATTATAGCCAAGGATGTCTGAGCGCTCACTGCGCCAAACATTGCTCTGAGTGCTCAGCCTGTGTTAACGTTAATCCTCTCCCGATGTATAGAGTTGACACCACTATGATCCTTATTTTACAGATGAGGAAATTGAGTCCTCAAAGGTAAAGTAACTTGTCCAACAGACAGTTGAACGATGCCTTTTTAAAAAGTTTATTATTATTATTTTTTAGTCATCTCTACACCTAACGTGGGGCTCGAACTCACCACCCCCTGCCATCAAGAGTCCCACGCTCTTCGGCCTGAATCCATGCTCTTAGGAGCTCTTTATCCAGCACTGCTACATACCCTTAGATCCTGCCAATAAAGGACCCCTGTTCTTGTTCAGGTCTTAAGGTGAGTGAATGAGTCACCTGAAACCAAATGATTTCTGAGTAAGCCAAGTCCGTACAGGACCATTCCAGTTTGGTAGAATGTGATATGGCTAGACTTAACTTGAGTGCGAGAGGGAAGGACGCAATGGCTGCAGGAAACACTGTGAGAGCTCCAGGGACGAGCGCCGGTCCGAAGTGCAGGTCACTGGGCCTTCCAGGGTTCAGGCTCACCTGCTGGTGTCGTCATTGCTGGGGGTAGGGCTGAGGAGGAGATAACCGTGGATGTATAGGGGCAGGGGAGTGGGGAAGTGAGGGGCCTCAGGCGCAGAGCATCAGGCCCAGGTCAAGGCACATTCGGGAGAAGAGAGGGGCACCTGGATGGCTCAGTTGGTTAAGCGTCTACTTTCAGCTCAGGTCATGATCTCAGGGTCTGGGATCGAGCCCCGTATCGGGCTCCCTGCTCAGCGAGGAGTCTGCTTCTCCCTCTGTCTCTCCCCCCGCTCATGCTCCCTCTCTCTCCCTTTCTTTCTCAAATAGATAAAATCTTTTTAAAAAGAATTTCAGGGGAAGAGGATGGAAGGAAAGAAATCAAAGCTCCAGCCGGAGTAGGTAAGAAGTGAGGCAATCTGGAATATGGGCTTTAGTGAATAATAATGTACTAATATTGGTTCTTCAGTTGTGACAAATATGGCACAGGAAGATAAGATGTTAACAACAGGGGAAACTGGATGTGGGACATGGGGGAACTCTCTGTACTATTTTTGCAGTCAGTCTATAAACCTGAAACTATTCTAAAATAGGAAACATACTGGGGTGCCTGGCTGGCTCAGTCAGTAGAACGTGTAACTCTTGATCTCAGGGTTGAGTCCAAGCCCCATGTTGGGGGTAGAGAGTACTTTAAAACCTTTAAAAAATTATTTTAAATGTACTTAAAGAAGCAAATAAACTACAACTGGGTAGCTGAACCAGGCACTGAGACACAGTCAGACAACGGATAAAAGAGGGAGTCAACCCAGATGTCCGAACACGGAGTGGGTTAGGAACATAAGGCTGGGTCTGATCCACACTCCTCTCCCCCATCCTGGCACCNCATGTAACTCTTGATCTCAGGGTTGAGTCCAAGCCCCATGTTGGGGGTAGAGAGTACTTTAAAACCTTTAAAAAATTATTTTAAATGTACTTAAAGAAGCAAATAAACTACAACTGGGTAGCTGAACCAGGCACTGAGACACAGTCAGACAACGGATAAAAGAGGGAGTCAACCCAGATGTCCGAACACGGAGTGGGTTAGGAACATAAGGCTGGGTCTGATCCACACTCCTCTCCCCCATCCTGGCACCACACCAAGCATGGGGAACGTAAGACCTAGGCAGGGCCAGGCATGAGCACACGACAGTGACAGCGCAGAGCCAAGCTCGGATGCTTCCCTTCTCCACTCTCACTAATCTCGCTAATGACGGAGAGAGAGTCAGTACAAGGCACCCCGCAGGCCGCTGTGTGCAGAGTTCTTGGTGGGGCCCTCCCGAGGGTGAGGGAGGCTATCTGGAGACTGGAGATTTTTCATTCATAAGTCATCACATTCATAAAGAAGGGGAAGTAGCTGCCAGAGGTGATGAGAGGAGACAGAGCACAGTCGGTTTCCTGATGCTGGTAATGGATCAGTAATGACCAATTCACGCTTCTCAGTCTAGACTCTTTCCCCTTATGGTCAGGACGATGGATGCCCAACAGCTGGCTGGAGCTAAGAGTGTGGTCTCCCAAGGGATTGGAGGGCGGATAGGGGTTTAAAGACATTGCTGGAAGCTTTAAATAGCTGTGGAGATGGGGGAGGAAGGAAGGAAGGAGGCAGTGGCTGGGTCAGGGGAAAGGGTGGTCAGGCAGGTTGGAGGGTTCAGCTGAGAGCCAATCCTAGGGGTAGGGGAGTTTCCACAGCAGCAGACAGCAGCCCATGATGGGAGGAGAAGGTAGGCAGTCACATGGTTCAAGGATCAGGGTTTTGTCCCACAGGTATGGTTACGAGAAAGAGTGAGGAGGGGTGGCCCATAGGTCCAAAGTGGCATGGGAAAGGCAGAAAAGACAGAAGAGGAGGTGATAGGAGAAATAGAGGACCAAGGGTCTGTTCAGGTGATCAAGCATCCCAACCAGCTCCTGTGAGCTCCAGAGACTGTCTTGAAAACACTCGTGGCTAAGGCATGGTCTTGCCCTGTTTTTTTGTTTTGTTTTTAAGTAATCTCTACCCCCCAGCATGGGGCTTGAACTCATGACCTGGAGATCAAGAGTCGTATGCTCCACCGACCGAGTCAACCAGGCGCCCCAGTCTTGCCCTGTTTTTGCCTTTGTAATTATCTGGAAGTTGAACTCACTGTGATCACTTCATTAGCCAAAGATTGCCTCCATTTCATTCTTCGTAGATGAATAGAAGCCATCATTTGTTAATTTGGTCACTTATTCATTCATTCATACATCCAATGCTGTTTACAATGTGCTCTGTGAACATGGGTCCCTGCTAACATGGAGGTGAACCATATGGAAGGAAGCATTTTCCCCTTTCCCCCCCTCAAATGGGACACAAATTCTCAGCTTATTTCCCCAAGATTCAGCGCCAAGTTAGCAGAGCCCAGAGGTCACAGAACACATTGTAAAGGCACAACATTGGACGCAGGAATGAATGAGTGAGTGAATGAACAAACTAAATGAACAATGGTTTCTATTCATGTTGGTTTAAGTACGATCATCCGCTAGGTGCAAACTGAGAATATGCTAAAAATAGGTTAGGTGTAATTTGCATGTAAAATGCATGAATCTCAAGTGAACAGCTTGTTGTATTTTCATCTGGGTGTATCCTCCATGTAACCACCATCCAGATCAAGATATAGAACATTTCCATCACCCCAGAAAGTTCCCCTGGGCCCTTTCTCAGTCTACCTCCCTCACCCTCAGAGATAATGAATATTCTGACTTTTATCATCATAGATTCAGAGAACCCAGTGCTTCCGATGAGGTTTTTCAGGGGAGTTGAAGAGAATATCCAAAGTCCCTGTAGTCAGTATCCCATGGCTCAATGAGAGGAAGTGCCCGCGAAAGCTTGGAAACAAGATTGCCATGTCTCAGTCAGGGTTTAATCGGGAAAAACAAACATGGTAGGGACCACGGAAGGGGGTGGAAAGCTCTCTCGAATGGAAAGCAATGGTCTGTGCAGTCACTCCAAAAAGGTGGCTTATTACAGTGTCCTGTCAGTCTGACACAAATATCCAGCCTAACCAGGGAGTACATTCCAGCTGTGGAGATGGGTACGACAGAGTGCCGTGCATTAAATATTTGCTCTGATTGTATGCTCACTAAGCTGATTTTGAGTAACTAGGATTCCTGTGTCACTTCCATTTTTGGAGAAAATACACTGACCAGGTTGACATGAATATGTAGACTATCACATACTTATATCTCATTGTAAGTGAATAAAATGCTATTTTCAGCAGTAAGATCTTTCGAGTTTATTGTTTTAAGCCAATGTCATGGAGTCAGACTCTGAGACACCTGTCAGAACTCGGGTCCTCAGGCTGGCAGGCCGAGGCCTAGATTCTGTCCTGTGGCAAATTCCCATGATAGATACCACCTCTAAGATGTCTTGGAAGACAGTCATTACCATGCCAACCTAACTCTGGCCGTTCTTTGGAAACTTCCACACTCACTGAAGACATATTTTATAAACACAAGATTCTCCAAACATACATTGAAATCACATATGAATGATTCTCACCTGCTCAAGATTCAAAAAAGCAAACTAGATTTTTAAAACCTTTTTATTGTAAAATATAACACACAAACATACATCAATGTTCAGAATATGGATGATTAGGAAATGAGCACTAGTGTAACAAATGACTAACATCACCAAATCCTTGTGCACGTCTCCCGCTTTTTTAAGATTTTATCTATCATCTATCTATCTATCTATCTATCTATCTATCTATCTATCTATCTATCATCTATCAATCATCTATTTATTTAGAGAGCACAAGCAGGGGGAGGGGCAGAGGGAGAGAGAGAATCTCAAGCAGACTCTGCACTAAGCCCAGAGTCCAAATAGAGGCTCGATCTCAGGACCCTGAGATCATGACATGAGCCAAAATCAAGAGTCGACGCCTAACTGATCGAGCCACCCAGGCGCCCCTTTTGTGTCCCTTTTAGACACATCCCTTTCTCTACCACCCCATAGGTAACCACTCTTGGATTTTTGTGGTAATCACCTCCTTGCTTTTCTATAGACTTTGAACGCCTATGCTACATACCTAAACAATATACTTTCGGGGTACCTGGGTGGCTCAGTCGGTTGGGTGTCTACCTTCGGCTCAGGTCATGATCTCAGGGCCCTGGGATGGAGCCCCACATCAGGCTCCCTGCTCAGTGGGAAGTCTGCTTCTCCCTCTCTCTCTGCCCCTCCCCCAGCCAGTCTGTGCTCTCTCTCTCTCTCATTCTCTCTCATATAAATAAATAAAATCTTTAAAAAAAATATACTTTCTTTTTGCCTGCTTTGGAACTTTATATAAATGAAATCACATTGCTCATATCTTATTTATATTTATGTGTAATGTAATATATATAATATATATTATTTACATTTCTTAATTTTCATTGTGGTATAGTATCCCATTGTATGGAACATACCACAATTTATTATCCACTCTATTGTTAATGAACATTTAAATTGTTTCCAGTTTTTGGCTACTATGAATAGTAAGCAAATGAATGTTCTCTCTTTTTTTAAAGATTTATTTATTTATTTTAGAGAGAGAGCACAAGTGGGGGGAGGGGAAAGGGAGAGGGAGAGCACTCCCCACTGAGCATGGAGCCCAATATAGACCTTGATCCCATGACCCTGAGATCACCACCTGCGCTGAAATCAAAGTCGGGTGCTTGACCAACTGAGCCACTCAGGCGCCCCAGTGAGCAAATGAATGTTACAAACATTTCGTATTCTGGCACATGTAAGTGCCTATTCATATCATATTTATT
Source organism: Ailuropoda melanoleuca (assembly GCF_002007445.2). NCBI lineage: Eukaryota > Metazoa > Chordata > Mammalia > Carnivora > Ursidae > Ailuropoda > Ailuropoda melanoleuca. Next base: position 34,794,324 of record NC_048238.1, read on the forward strand.
CCAAGGAATGGAACTGCTGGGTCATAGGGCGTGTATATCTTCAACTTTAATAGATTAGGCAATGTTTTAAAAAAAATCATCGCACCAATTTATGCTCCTACCAGTATGTTATGAGAGTTTCCGTTGATTCACATTCTTGCCTACACTTGGTATGGTCAGACTTTTGCCCATCTAGTGGTGTGTTGTGGTGTTCCATGGTTTCAAACTTGCATTTCCCTAACAACTAATGAGGTTGAGTGTCTTATCTATTTACTGGCCTTTTGTATTTCCTCTTCTGTAAAGTATCTGTTCACATCTGTCGTCCATTTTTCTATCAGGCATACTTTTTCTTATTGATTTGTAGGAATAATTTATATAGTCTGGTTACAACTTATCTTTTATCTTCCCAGTTTTTGGCTTGTATTTTCATTTACTTTATGGTTTTTTATTGACTTTACTTTTTAGAACAGTTTGAGATTTAGAGGAAAATTGAGAAGATATATGAGAGTTCCCATATACCTCACACTCAGTTTTTTTCTATTATTAACATCTTACATTAGTATGGTGCATTTGTCCCAATGAATGAATCAATATTGACATATTATTAAGTAGAATCTGTATTCTATTCAGATTTCCTTTTTCTTTTGCAGGATCCCATCCAGGAATGCACAGTTACATTTAGTTGTCATGTCTCCTTAAGCTCTCTTGGCTGTGACGTTTCTCAGAATGTTCTTGCTTTTGATGAACTTGAGAATTTTGAGGAGTACTTTGTGGTATCTAAATGTGGTGTCTGTCCCATCAGGTGAGAGCCCCCAAATGTGGGGTGACAATTGAGTGGAAGCCGGTGGTGTGGGCTGTAAGAGGATTCACCTGAGGCAGAACAAAGGAGACAGAAGTTTGTCGAATACACTGCAAGGGAGCTGTGGGCAGGGCAGCAGAGGAGAGGCTGTCTGCAAGGAGGCAGTGGGTGGGGACTGCTTTTAAAGGGGGAAGATGATGCGGTAGGGTGATGCATGGCATTCTCCCTTTTCTAGTAATTGCGCTTGGTGGTAAGTAGCCCATCCGGTGAGTTAGGGCCTATGGCGATCTTGAGGTGTGTTGCCTCATGGGCCTGTGTGTATTCAGCAAGGGGGTCTCCGTGGGCCCTTTCTGCATTCCATTGCTCAAGCCTCGTTGCCTAAAAGCTACTTCTATATATTTGTCCTCAGGTATTTTATAGGCTGTCCCTCAGTTGGGATTTGTCTGATGTTTTCCTCATGCTTAGACTGGGGTCATGGGTTTGGGGAGGTAGGTCATAGAGGTCAAGTGCCATTCTCATCACATCATATCAAGAGTACACACTGTCGACATCGTTTGTCACTGCTGGCGTTGGCCTCGATCACCTGGCTGAGGTGGTGTTTGTCAGGTTTCTCCACTGTAGAGTTACTCTCCCCTCACCGCCCCCCACCTTTTCCATTCTGTATATGATATCTTTTGAAAACAATTTTTTTTAGTTTTTTTTTTTTTAAAGATTTTACTTATTTATTTGAGAGAGAGCACAAGCACGGGGAGCAGCAGAAGGAGAGGGAGAAGCAGGCTTCCTGCTGAACAGAGAGCCTGACGCGGAGCCCAATCCCAGGACCCTGGGATCATGACCTGAGCCGAAGTCAGACGCTTAACCAACTGAGCCACCCGGGAGCCCCCTTTTAAAAGTTTTTTTTAATGTAAGTAATCCCTACATCCATCGTGGGGCTTGAACTCATGATTCCGAGATCAAGAGTCACACCCTCGGGGCGCCTGGGTGGCTCAGTCGGTTAAGTGGCTGCCTTCAGCTCAGGTCATGATCCCGGGATCCTGGGATCAAGCCTCACATCGGGCTCCCTGCTCAGTGGGGAGTCTGCTTCTCCCTCTGCCTGTGAGCTTCCTCCTTGCTTGTGCTCTCTGTCTCAAATAAATAAAGATACTGAAAAAAAAAAAAAGTCGCATCTTCTTCCACCTGAGCCAGCCAGGTGGCCAGGGCGCTTGAAAAGCAACTCTTAATTTTAATTGAGTGGCAGCTGCATGGTCTGGGGGCACGGCATTATCTTGGCCTCCACAGGGCTCCCTGATGGCTGATTGGCAGGGACCAAGCCATCTCAGTGCTGCCTCTGGGGATCACTCAGAACTCACTGCTGGAATTCATGGGGCGGGGGTGGGGGGCAGAATTAGGGAAACACACTGAACTGTGTATTCTTTCAAATCTTGTATATGCACCTCTCCTTTTAAAACTCAAGGGCCAAGAATTTGACATCTTTGTTTCCTAGTTCTTCTCTGAGAATCCTCCCCATGGGGCAATGAATGACAGGAGTCTTGGCTATTTGGCCTGGGAGGAGGGGTGAGATGAAGGTGGAGGAGGAGGCTTCTTTTAGGCTAAATGTGGGTCATTAGATCATATATTATCCCGCCACACACATATCCACCTCTAAATGCTTCAGTGAAAAAGTTAACCACACGCACATCACCGATTGTTTACTGAGCGCTAAAGATTGAATCAGGAGGGCTACATATAGGAAGTAGAACTGCTAACGATTCAAAACGTGACCTTGAGTACATATGCCCTTCCCCAGGTTTCAATCTCTCAATCTATGAAACAAAGAGAAAGCTTCCTACAATGTTTATCTTGCTGAATTCCAAGGCTATAAGGAGCAGTGACGCCCCTTGGAGACTTCCGAGGAAAGGGGGGGCTTTAGATTTAAAGGCTAAGATATTCACCCCTAGCTCAAAAAAGGATGTTATTTCTCAAGACACAGTATAAAAGAGACTTTGAGGCTTTCTTGCAGGGAGGGGAAAGAAGAGGGATTTTATGTTCTTGTCTATAATATTTTTGGTCTTCTTCAAATTAAAAGAAATAAGAATGTTCTAGAACTCTTTCAAGAATAGAAAAATTCACTCTATTTCCTGTTTCTTTAGGCTGGATGAAATGGCAGGAGTTCTGCTCCACTTTTAGCTGATTATGTCCCTAAATAAGGTTTATTTAGATGAACTCAGGGCCTCTGGATTAGAACCTGTTTTAGGATATGCAGCAAGATGGACAAAGAATAAAATTTTAGATGATATGAAGAGAAATGACTGCATTGTGCTTAAAAATGAATTAAAAAAATGATTAAATTCTTATTGATCTTTTTTTTTTTTTTTCAAGCCAGTCATTTCAGAGTTGATGCTTTGGAAATTAGCTACTTTAGACATTTTTGGTAATCTAATAATTTCACATTCCTAATGGAAAACTATCCCTTCTCCTTTCAGATTTCTTTAAAGTCACACTTGTACAACGGCACCTGGCTGGCTCAGTCAGAAAAGCATGCGACTCTTGATCTCGATCTCGGGGTCGTGAACTCGATCTCGGGGTCGTGAATTCGAGCCGCACATTGGGTGTAGAGATTACTTAAATAAATAAAAACTTTTTTAAAAAGTCACATTTGTGCAAATTCTCCTGTGAGAATGCAAATTTGAGAGTCAAGAGTTTCCTGAAGTTGAATGAGGAGATCCAGATTCCATTCCATAAATTGAGAGTGGCTTTGATAAACATAGTGGGTTCTAGAAAGTTCAAAACTGAGTATTTGGGAAGTGTGCTGATTCCTGTTTTGAGTTGGGCAAGTTTTTCCTGGTGTAGGTCTGCTAAGAAACTCCTGGGATCACTGCTTTCAATCCATCTCCAATTTTCTTCTTCAGTTAATTCCAAGAAGAAAATGGAGATGGGAAACTGTGTAAACAGTAGAGCATCTTCCCCCCAACAAATCTGTCTTGGCATTTGTGCACTTTACAAAGCTCAAACACCTTCACTGGCTCCCCATTTCCTGCCAGTTGATGGGTAGTTCTTTTATTTAACATTTAACCTTCACAATAAACATGTTCCTAATTGAAAATTTTAGTCCTATGTGCCCTCCCCCATATAATCCCTTCTTTGGTTAAATTTAACAGTTAGTGCTCAATCTGACAGGCTCTCTCCATGCTGCACCTTACCCTTTTTGCTACCTGCCTGAACCACCCCCTCTCCTACACTTGCATATTGAAACCACAAACATCTTTCAAGGTCATGGGCCAGGGCATCGTTTTCTGATCTTAGATGCTACATAGTGTCACTTCTTGCTTAGTATCATAGGCGAAAAACTTGTGACTGACGTGGGAGACAATGGCAGAAGGAAATGTAGGTAAAATAAAAGGTCCTTATAACCTGCAGCCCATTGGCAAATACTCCAGGCAGGCAGAGTGTAACGTTCCTCCAGGAAGCTCCCTGTCTTAATGTTAATGCCTTGCTAGAGGGAAAAACTACCTTAGCTTGACAATAGCAAGGCCTCCAGTATCCCTTGAGTCTTCTTTAGCATATGAAAATCCTTTTTGGAATTTCCCTTTTCTTTACCTCCCGCAACTCCAGAGTGTATAATCAGTTGCTCCTCACAATCCCAGGGCAGCAGCTCTTTCTGCCCATAGGTCCTCCCCGTGCTTTAATTAAACCATCTTTTTTTCACCAAAGCCGTCTCAAGAATTCTTTCTTGGCCAACTGCTCCGAAGCCCAACAACACTACTCTAAAAAACACATGATGAGCACTGGTTATTGTACGTAAGCGTGAATCAGTCAGTCCTACTTCAGAGACCAATGTTGCACTGTACGTTAACTAAAATTTAAATTTACGAAAGTATATCATAGGCAAAAAAAACCCTTGAAAGTCAAAAGAGAGGATCCTGGTGTAATTAGGTCTAGCCCTCACCTAACACTGAGCAAATGGATGAAGGAAGTAATGCTCTTGTCCCGTCACTCCTGGTGGATAGGAGAGTTTTGGGAGACAGGGTTGTCAGATTTAGCAAATTAAGGACGCTCAGTCATATGCGAATTCCAGATAAACCACGAATACCCTTTTTTTAAAGTATAAGCATGTCCCATGAAATATTCACGACACATTTATACTAAAATGTATTCGTGGTTCATCTGAAATTCAAATTTAACTAGGCGTCTTGTATTTTATCTGGCACTCCTGCTTGGAGGGCAGGGACTCCCGAAGGCGCCTGCCTTCCACCCAGCAGGTGCTCAGCATCTGTACAATTGTTAGAACGAAATCCAAACCAGCCCCGCAGCTTCCACAGCTGCACCCGTAGCGGGGCGGAGCCAAGCCACCGGGAAAGACGACAGCCCGGTTGGAGACCATCACTAGAGATTGGCCAAGGGGCCCGCACCTGGGAGGCGGCCCCACCCCGTGGGCACTCAAGATCCTTCCACAGGCTCCGTCATCCCCCACAACCCCGACCCCACGCCCCACCTCGTGACTGGTAGTCACGGGCCGGGGGCGGAGCTGCCAGGCTCTCCAATCGCTGCCTGCCATTGGCAGGGCATTCCATCCATCACGTTAGGCCCCGCCCACGAGACTGACGTTCCTCAGCCTGCGCCGCTCCCGCAGGCCGCGACGTAGCTGGCGATTGGTGGAGAAGGCGGCAGCCGTCCCAGCAGAGGCGACGACGGGGCGGTCCCAGGGAGTCGGGACGAGCCGGAGCGCGTCCCCCCCTACCGCTGCGCTGGTCGCTCGCGTTCCGCCGGCCCGGTCCGTGCCGCCCTTTAGTGTGGCGGCCACCACGGGACCATGGCTGCGCTCATGGTGCTCCTGTCCTTGTTGGCGGCGGGTGAGGACCGGGGCGGCCGGGGCGCGGTCGGGGTGACCGGGAGCCTCGGGGGGTCGGGGGCGGCCGCAGGTGGGCGGCCGCGGGGCGGCTGCCGCAGTGCGGGCAACCGGCGGCGGCCTCGCCCCAGCCGCCTCCCTCTCGGCCTCCTCGTCCGACCGACCTGTGGCGGCGAGGCCTGGCGGGCTGCTGGGGCGGGGCCGGGCTGCGTGGGGCACCTGAGCCGGCCCCCACCCTCCGCCTGTTCCAGGAAGGCGCGGTCGCGGGTCCAGCTGCCTGTCTCTTCCGGCTCCGGAGGCTCAGGGATGCATTTCCCAATTCACTGTGGAACCGCAGCCCTCTGCGAGGAAGGGAGAGCAGCCTGCTGAGCTGCCATCAGATGCTGCGTTTCCTTGCATTTTTCTGGTGTCTTTCCTTTTTAGCAAGTAATTGGTGAAGTCTCCTCCCGTACGTGTTTCAGAATACAAAAGTTGGAGGTGGAGTAATTGTTTCTGTAGGATTCTTTCTAAAGGCAAATTCAGAGTATCTCTCAGTAGTTCGTCAGGTTCTCCATTTTAAGGATTTGGAAACTAAGATGTGAGTCACGTTCTTAGGGTCACATGTCAAGTAAATGGTAGCTTTCAGAGTGGAACCTAGTTTCCCTAGTGTTCGAGTCCGCTAATATTTGGCCTCTTGCTGTGTATCATGTAATTCATTTAATTTTACAGTAGTCCTTAGAAGTGGACATCCTCCTCGACTTACGGGGTGATCAAGCTTAGATGAATTACCCAGCAACACGCAGGTAGTAAGCAGCAAAGCTGGAATTGAACCCGGATCACCTGGCTCCGAAGCAGGGGTTTTTCCGTGTATTGTGGCACAGGTGATGGAAATGCCTCTGCGTGGGAATGATGGGGGCCTGGACTGGGGGTTCAGACAGTGGCGAGCAAGAGGCCAAGTTGAGAATAACTTGGAGAAGTGGGGCTATGTCTGTTTAAAACCTCTAGCTTAAAAATCTTTGTGAGGTGCCGGGATGACCCGACCCACTTTTGGAATGGTGATTTAATTTTGCGTGAGAGTTTAGACCACTGACCTTCTTGAAATCTGCAGGTCTTCTCCATCCCTGGAGGTGTGCTCAGGGTTGTGCGTTGATGATAATTCTACTTATTTTCATATCCCCAAGGTTTTAGGGCTGTTCTATTCCTTTCGTTTCTGCTTCTGGCTCCAGAAGGGTCATACTGATCTATCTAGTAAGTTACTTTGAGCGGTGTTTTTCTGTTGTTTTAAATTCAGTTTTTGAAATTTAAAAATCTTCCCTTTGATACTTTGGTTTAACTGAATATTTGTTGAAATTCTATCGTTGATGTTGACTGGTATTATTTTGATTCAGTGAGGTTTAGGGTTTTTTTCTTTGTTTTGATCTGAGGCAGAGTAATTGCTTCTGTACACGGTTTGAACATGCTTTCCTGACTAGAATAGTTCATACGACTAAGAATCTGAACTTGTCGGTTTCTGCGTTGCTTGGTCTTGTCACATGAGGTTAAATTACTATTTTCCATAATGACTAAATGTGATTTAGTGGAAAACATCTCTAAGAGATTGGACTTCTCTATTGGAAGAAATAAGTCCTTTACAATGGTGTTAACTAAACCGGAGAGGGATCTAGGGTTATGAATACCATGTCATGAGGAGTATTTGAAAAAAATTCAGATGTTTATCCTGGAGAGGAAAGGCCAAGGGCAAACACGTGGAATTTGAAGGAGTGTCATGTGAAAGAGGGATTTGATGTGGTCAGTGATGCCCCAGAGGTCAAAATTAGGACCTGTTTGTTTTTAAAACTCTTAATGATTCCATCCACCGCTCATTGATCACAGCATAGTACAGTGGGAGTTCCCAAACGGAAGGATACTTACCCCCTAGTCCAGAAAGGGGAGGCCAAAGGAAATTTCCCTGGAAGGGGGGAGGGATTGCGTCATGCTCAAATATGTGAAAAGGGTGGGTGGGGGGCCAGTGTAGACAGAATGGCCGATGTGAGAGCAAAAGAGCCAATAGGATGGTGGGGCTGGAATGTATAAGGGTTAAGTTGGGGAGCTCCCAGAAGTAAGGCTGGTAAGGTTCTTTGGGTGTTATGTTTTGGGTTTTGTCTCAGAAGCTCTGGGCGGCAAGTGAAGGTGCTTAAGCTGGTGGTTAAGCTGATGGGTGAATGAACACACCTGTTATTTTGAGAAGTTGCTAGAAAGGCTGGCTCAGAGAGTGGTGTGATGCGTCATAAGGCGGCCAGTTCTGGCAAGCCCGGTAAGGGCCCCGGAGTGTGCACTGGACCTGGAGGGGAAAGGATTTGTGAGATAAGAAAAAAAAATCGACAGAATTCAGTGGTTGATGGCTGTGGTGCTGAGGAAAGATTTAAAGATGACCAGCGTGAGCAGCTGCCTGGGAGGCGGTATCACCCTTCGAGATAGAGAATACAGAAGGAGCATGTGGAAGGATGGTCAGTTCAGTTCAGAACCTGTTGAGTTTGAAGGACCCGTGGGTCTTAGAAGGAAATGCTTAGCGGGCTGTTGGATATGTAGGTCTAAGGCTCAAGGGAATTGTAGGCTGGCAATAAAAATCGGGGCGCCATCAGTGTTTTTGATGTTTGCAGCCTGAGGAGTAGATAGGCCCGCTCAGCCAGGGAGAGGGATATAGGATAGGGAAGCAGTGAGGGTCAAGAATGGAGCCCTCAGATCTCAAAAGTGGAGTATGCTAGGTGATCTCTTGGGATGACGGAAGAAGGTACTAGAACTTTCATCTATAGCTTTTTTATCTCCTTTTTTTTTTAATAGTAACAATCATATTTTGTAGAATGTCAATTTGGGTTTGTCTGATGTTTTCTCATGATTAAATTGGGAAGAATACAACACAAGTATCTCATCCTTTTTTAAAAATTTGTTTTCGTGCGCTTTGAAATACATTATGAATGTACAGTCTGTTCTACAAGTGTGTACTTTATAAATATATGTTGGGGCTGCTTTCAAATTTTGTACCGAAAGCATTGAAATCTAAAAAGTTTGGACATCTGTGCTTCAAAGGGTAGAAGGGAAAGAAACAGGGAAAACTGCCAGAGGGGCGGCTGGGGGGGCGGGCGCCGGGCGCGCGGAGAAACGCAAAACAGGGGCTCGGACTTCATGAGGGCCAAGGCAGGGGACTTTTAAGGAGGGAGTTGCCCAGGATCAGGTGCTTTGAGAAGTAAACTAAGGGCTGAAAATTAGGTGAGGCGTTTCAGTGGCACGGTGGAGTCAGGAGCTATGGGTTAGGTGGTAATGTGAGAGATGTAGTAGAGAAAGGGTCATTGGCTGCTCTTCCAGGATCCTTCCTCTGAAGGGAAGCTGAGGCTGGTAGGACCAAAGCAGGGGTTTTGTGATTGTCATTTTAGAATGGGAGCACCCGAAGTGTATTTTTATGCTGAAGTGAAGGAGCCAGTCGAAAGGGGGAAGTTGGTAGCGTGAGGCCTGGCTTCATTCGTGAACTCAGCAACTATTTCTTGAGCACCCTTGTGTCAGGCACCGTTCTCAGCTCCTGGGGATATTGTGTGAACAAGACAAACTGGAATCCCTGCCCTCGTGGAGCTTCTGTTCCACGGGGCCAGCTTTTTATGCCTACAGCCACCAAACTCCTGACCCTTGTCTTCCCAGAATAGCGGCGTGTAATAAACATTGAATGACTAATAGGTGAGCCAATGAAGGTCCCTGAGAGGGCTGAATGCAGGGATCATGTTAGACTGGAGGAGGGACATCCCTGCCAGCATCTGGAGGGAGAGGAGATAAGGCCAGGGGCTGGTGCAGATAAATTTGTGGTGGGGAGAGGAAGCAGGCAGTGGCCGGATTCCTGTGCTCTCTTTTGAAGCTGGAGGTGAGGTGGTTTGGTAAGACTGAGGAAGTTGCCAGAAGTCGGGAAGCTCATTTCTGTTGCGTACTGCAGTGGACTTGTCGGGGTATTGGAATGTTGGGACAGTGGAGAGGGCTGCTGGCCAACGTCGGGTTTGTGAGTTGAGGCAGCGTCCGCCTTGACTGGTTATATTCTGGTAGAGAACAGGTGACTTCCTGTCGGGTCTCCAGGAGAAACGTGGATTAAGCAGCGGTTTCTCAGTCTGGGAGGCCACAGCTGTAAGGTTTTCTAAAGCCCGAGGCTCTGGTAGGACTGTCGTGCAGGCACAGAGTGGGGAATCTACGCTTTTGGGGCAAAGTAATCAGCAGAGCTTTCTTTGCTGGGAGTGAGTGATTAGGGCCCTGTTGCAAAACAGGACTATCTCCAGATCCAAATATGGTTCTTTAAATTAGTGTATGGTACTTGGAAAGTGTAGATATCTGGCTGCCCCATTTTCCTTAGCGTTTGCAATAACCACTACTGTAGCGAACCAAGATGTCTTATCAGTTACAGACAGCCGTTCCGTTCTAATTTTTTTTTTTTTTTTTGCTTGCCTTCGGCTAGAACATTTTGGAAATTCCTGCTCTGGCAGCTGCGCTGAATTGAAACTCATAACTCTTCATGTTGTATCAGCACCATCCTGAGGCCTTTTATTTACTGTCAATACTGCAACACCAAAACATTTATTGTTGCTTCTAACTTTATTCCCATACCCTGTAAGTGGTACTTTCCTTAGGTCAAGAGAATAACAGTGATGCTTTATTAAAGTCTAATTTTCCCATACTAGGTAAGCATGGGCCAAGATTTGTTTTGGACTTGGAGCTGATCTTTTCATAGGAATCTGAAAGTTTCCATAAGTTAACTTGTCCTTGTGCAAGCTAGACTTCAATGGGTTAACATAGAATGGCCGAAGAGGCCAGATACCTCACCCTTGGAGGGTTTATCAAATAGGCCCCTTATTCTCATTCTTCGTCTGTTAATCTCAGGCTCCCTACACCCCTAGACTTGTTGGCTTTATTATTACAGAATACCTGTTCTCAGCCTCTTGATACGCCCATTGGAAATACTTTTTCTTAGACTACTTGGCTTTTAAAGTCTGCAGTGTTTATATTTTGACTAGTACTATGCCCGGCCCCCCTCCCACCCCCTGCCTTTGACAGTCCTCATTTCACTAGGTTTGCTTACGGGATGTAAAGAAAGATCTGCTGTATTCTGAGATTTGCTAACTTGCTCAAGTTTTAGAGTTAAATACTAGGAGTTTTATGAATTTGCATTTGAAGAGAGGGTCGATGGCAGAAATAATTTAGAGATTTCAAGTTTCTTTTTAGTCTGTGCCAGGGGTTTGTCTGCTATTTATTTATTTATTTATGACTTGATTTGAGAGAGAAGCAGACTCCCCGCTGAGCAGAGAGCCTGACATGGGGCTTGATCCAGGACCCTGAGATGATGACCTGAGCTGAAGGCAGACGCTTCGCTGACTGAGCCACTCAGGCACCCCTGTTTTTTTTTAAGTTTTATTTATTTAATCTCTACACCCAACATGGGGCGCAGAGCCATGACCTCAAGATTAAGAGTTGCGTGCTCCTCTGAGCCAGCCAGGCGCCCCTCGTTTGCTTTTTAAATTCTGGAGAAATGCCATCGATTTCTAATTCTTGCTGATTTGCCAAATGCCCCTGTTTTAAGGGCCACCTGTAGGAAGGCATCTTGAGTGTTAAGAGAATGCTGTTTCATCACTGTGCATCTATTATAGCGGAATGTATGGACTTCGGTTCGTAGAGCAATACTTTGAAAAAAAAAATTGGGATTCAGCATTTTGTCCAATAATATGTAGTATGCTAAGTCAGTGGAGAATGGGGAAATGTTTTATATTTAATAGTTTTCTTCGTGGGTGCAAAAGATTTGATGTTGATCATTTATCAATCTGTTTTCTTCCAGGTGTTTTGGGGAACGAGTTTAGTATATTAAGATCACCAGGGTCTGTTGTTTTCCGAGATGGAAATTGGCCTATACCAGGAGAGCGAATCCCGGATGTGGCTGCATTGTCCATGGGCTTCTCTGTTAAAGAAGTATGTATATTTTAAAAAAGATATTGGGAGCTACTTCTGAAAGTATTTTTGTTGATTTTTCTGCTAATAGTCCAAGAAAGCAAGAAGCAGAAATAGGTATATTTGGTACAGATTATAGTTCTAGTCCGGGAGATTTAGAGACAGGCTACAAAGCTTGGCTTATGAAACCAAATCATTGTAAATCACTAACCATGTAATTATTCATAGTAGTGATGTTCTTTGTATATGAGAACGCATCTGTCCTATTAATAGGATGTATGGTTTTCCTTTTTTTTTTTCTTCCCCATACACAATAGATGTATGTCTTAGTTTGGGTTGCTATTACAAAATACCATAGACTGGATGGCTTATAAACAACAGAAATTTATTTCTCACAGTTTTGAGGGCGAGAAGTCCCAAGATCAGGGTGCCAGCCCCGACAGATTCTTAGTGAGGGCCCTCTTCCAGTTTGCAGACTGCTGACTTCTTTCGTGTCCTCACATGGTGGGGAGAGGGTGAGAGCTCTCTGGGTCGCTTTTTATAAGGCACTAACCCCACAGTGAGGGCTCCATCCTCATGACCTAATCACCTCCCTAAGGCCCACCCCTGATACTAGCACATTGGGGGATAGCTTTCAACATGAATTTTGGGGGGGACACAAACGTTCAGTCTGTTGCAATTTATTATGAATGATAAAATATATATGCATGTTGCCTGAGTTTAAGAATATAGTGTGGTCAGGAGCTGTGGGAATGAAGCCATAAGCTGTTCACTGGCTGCTTCCATGATGTAGTGGAGGGGCATAGGTGCTGTCAAGGCGAGAGCTCTGCAGTTCAGGGCGTGGAGAGAGGGGATGCGGTCTGCCCTGTCTTGCTATCGTTCTCTCTTCCCAGTTCTCTCTTCCCACTTCCTAAGTTTGCTGCATTTGATGTGGTCTCTAGATATCACCAGTCACTCAAAGGAACTTTCCTCCTAGGTCCTGAGTGCCCTTGAAAGCGGAAACAATGTGAGGGAGCTGCCTGTCTCTCCTGGGCCTGTGGGTGGAGTCCCTGAGCTCCCTGTGGGAGCACGCGTGGTTGATGAAATTTGTACCTCCTCCTTTACAGACATAAATTTGACTACGAATGGCTGTCAGAATAACCCTGAGAAATAATTATTAGTAAATGAATGTGAGCTACTTCCAGCAGGAATTTTATTTATGAAGAGCTTCATCTAAAGAGAAGACTTGTACTGGCAGTTCTGCCATGTCCTTACGAAAGAGAAAAGCCATGCTGCTCTTAAGGGCAATTGAAGGTGTGGGGAGAGAAGACACCCATGGTTCTGTGAAGAAGAGTTTGTGATCTGGGATTTGAAAAGGACCTACATTTTGTTTACTGGTCCGCTTTCCTCCACAAAGGGTTGGAGAGGACTCCTAGTGGCCTTTGTTTTAGATCCGTGGGAGCCCCGTCCCTGCTTAGGAGAATGGAGCTGCTGCCTGGAGTGCAATGTTTGCTTCCCCATGAATTTTCCTTGCCAGCGTCGTCCCAGAACCCCTTGACTCTGCTTAGTACATGTTATTGGGGAAATGGTTTCTGGAGTGGATAATGAAGTGTCGTCTCATGCTTTCCAATGTTTAGGACCTTTCTTGGCCAGGACTTGCGGTGGGTAACCTGTTCCATCGTCCTCGGGCTACCGTGATGGTGATGGTGAAGGGAATAGACAAACTTGCTCTACCCCCAGGCAGTGTCATTTCATACCCTTTGGAGAATGTGAGTATTTATTATAAAAAATTAACGGCATGCATTTTTACTCTTGTCAGCTGTCATTATGAATTGTGTTCTTAACCTTCTTTTGTCTACATTTTCTTGTCCATTATCTTGTCACCTTCTCATCTGAATTTTACCTGATTTTTTTGTGTAAATAGGAGACTGGAGGCTATTTTGCTGGTTCACTTTTACTCCTTCACTGGCTTTTCAGGCAGTGCGGCTGGCTGAGCTGTCGCGAGAGGCCCTCCATCCGCTGCCAGCACAGAGCAGTCACCAGAACATCACGTAGCTGAAGTTTCAAGCAAGGCAGGGATACACAGAGCAGCCAGATAGGAGCAGAAAGCTCAAGAGCCACAGCGGTCAGCCAGAGCTCCGTGTTTCTTACAGAAAGCCAGGGGCCATAAAATGCTGTCTCATTCTCGAAAGGAGAACTAGTAAAGCCCCAGCTGCCCGAGGGCTACCACGGAGTTGCTGGCTTACCTCGCTTGGCGGTGGGTCCCAAAGAGTCCCCTATGAGAGATTGAAACTCCGGCTCGTGCTGCGCAGAGTGGTGTGCTCCCAGTTCACACGACCCAACCCCGTTCAGGCCCCTCCACTGCCCAGGGCTGCTTTGGTTTAAGGGGAAAAAAAAAAAATTGAAGATGAGTTATTTCCAAAGCACTTGCAGGAAAAAAGTGCCACGAGAGAGTCCGCAGGTGCAACAAACCGAATTCATCCCCTTAGAACTACAGATAGACCGGTCTCCGGGAGATGGGAAAATACATGTGTTAAAATTGTGAAGGAGTTCAGGGGAGGGACAGAAATTCTGAGGCAGGTAGAAGACCTTTTTGCTATGTGGTGCATTCATTAATATCTCTAAATATTTCATATTTTGTCTTGTGATTTCTTTAACCCCTGAGTTATTTAGAAGTGTTTAACATGTGGGTTTTTTTCAAATAATTTTTAATTTTTCAGTTTCTAATTTCGTGACATTGTAAGACTGGTCTGTATGATGATTTGGGGGGAATTTTTCAATACTTTCTGTGGTCTAGTATAAATTATTTCCAAGCACACATGACATGGTTATAAAAGGCCATGTACTAGGCCACAGGCAAATCTCAACAAATAATGAAGAACTAGTATCAAATAAACCACCCTCTCTGACCACAGTGCAGTTAAATCTGAAAACGATACCTTAAAAATGTATTTGGAAGGGTGGGGAGGATGGAGGAGATAGGTGCAGGGGATGAAGAGGGACAAACTTGCAGTTATAAACAAGTCATGGGGATGTAACGTTAACAGCGTAGGGACTACAGTCAGTAATATTACAATAGCTTTGGTGACAGATGGTAACTAGACTTACCATGGCATCATTTTATAATGTGTATAAATGCCGGGTCACTGTGTTGTACTCCTGCAAATTAATATAATATTGCATGTCAGCTATACTTCAGTAACTAATAAGTAAATAAAAATGTATTTGGAAATGGTAAAAACAGATTAGATGACTCCTCCGGTTTAAAGCACACTGGAAATCTTAAAACCTATCAGAAAAAAGACATTGTCTTTACAAAGAAATGAGAGTAGGAAGCAGATTTCTCATTGCCCTTAGGGACTGGAAGAGCAAGAACCGAAAAGCAGTGATTGTCTATATAAGGCCAGGCTGAGAATACAGTTTACGTTGTCATAATAATGAAACAATATGGAGCCGATGAAAATTATGACTCTTGGGAAGGTGAAGATCTAGAAACGGAGTGCACGTATGGGGTGGGGTGGGGCTGTGGTTGGTGACGTGGGAGAGCTAAATCCTCATTTTCTATACTCAGCGGTAAGTAGATCTCTAAAATGGGAAAATCAAGATGTAGCGATATGAACATATTTAGAGATGGTGGCAAAAGGAAAAGGAGACAAAGGATTTGAAAGTGGGGGCCTTGGGAATGGGAAATGGGAGGCAAACTTTTTTCTTTAAACTTATTTTTCATAGTCTAATAGAACTATTCATGTCTTTAAACTGTATAATCTTTTTCAATATAACTCTTGAAAAAAGTTTTATTTATTTTAGAGAGCATGTGAGCTGGGTAGAAGGGTAGAGGCAGAGGGAAAGGGGGAGAAGTGGACTCCCCACTGAGCATGGGACCCTGCCCCCCCACCGCCAGGGATTGTTCTCCAGAACCCAAGATCATGATCTGAGCTGAAATCAGGAGTTGGATGCTTAACCGACTGAGCCACCCAGGCGCCCCATCTCTTGAAAATTTTTTTTGTAAAAAAACAGGAATAGTTGGAATAGATGGACTCCCAAATAATTCATGAGTTGAAGACAAAATCACAGTGGAAGTTTCAAAATTATTTGGAACTGAGTATCAGTGAATGTACCATATATTTAAAAAATGGTGGGGTGTAGCTAAAATGACAAGGAAAGGAAAATTGATAGCTTAAATGCACACGTTAGACAGTTTAAAAGATTAGAAATTAATGAGCTAAAGAAAACCAGAAGAATTTCAGAGTAAATGGAAGAAAGGAAACAGTACAAATCAAAAGGCAGACTTAGAAAATAATTTAATCTTAGTAATAATATTAAGAATACAATTTTTGTGAAAATCATTGTTGAAGATCTCTTTAAAGTAAATATATAAAAATCCAAAATGCTGTTATTTTAATTTGCATACAGTCCAGAACTCGGCATTTTTCAGACTAGCCTTATTCTACATGAGTAGAAGCTGTGAAAAGAGCTCATGTTGTTGCGTGACTGTGACCGGCTGCTAATACTTTTCCTGGCCATGGGTGGTAAATTAAATACAAGGCTCAGAGGGCAAAATCCACAAAATATAAAACAAACTAGAATGTCTTAGAATTCCCCTTAATGAAGCTTCTATTTGATTAGCTCCTTTCATTAGAATTTCAAGTCCTGTAGATACAGAAATTTCGTTCTCTCCAGGACAAACACACATATGTACTATAGTGGAAGAAAACAGGTTTTAAGAGCTGAGCTTTTTCCTTCCTGAGCTTTGTGGTCTGTGTGATTTTTTTCTTTTCCTTCACAGTTTGGCTCTCATCTGACTCAACAGCTTCTCCAGTTTGATTGCTAAGGATGTGTTACCTTTAATCTTCAACTTTGCTGACACAGGTGCTATTTCACTAGGTGAAATGAGGCTGGAAAGTGTCCCAGCGCTCGTGTTCCCTCCAAAGCTGAGGAGGTGGACTGAGTGATGGCCCGAGGAGAGAGCAGGGGGGGCTGCCTCGGGCACTGTGGTAGTGTGCTTTTGCAAGTGGGACTCTTCCCCCTTCAGTTACTCCATAACTTATTTTAAGAGAATTTTGCAAAGAGTTAATACACATTGTAAGAAGAAATCGGTTTTGGGGCGCCTGGGTGGCACAGCGGTTGAGTGTCTGCTTTCGGCTCGGGGCGTGGTCCTGGCGTTGTGGGATCGAGCCCCACGTCGGGCTCCTCTGCTATGGGCCTGCTTCTTCCTCTCCCACTCCCCCTGCTTGTGTTCCCTCTCTCGGTGGCTGTCTCTATCTCTGTCGAGTGGATGAATAAAATCTTTAAAAAAAAAAAAAAAAAAGAAATCGGTTTTATTTCACAGTATCATGAACTAAATGAAATCCCAGCATTGAAATTAAATTTATCAAAGATTTATTAATCATATTTATTTCTGCCTGTACCATGTTAGCATTAATTTGCTACGTACAACATTAACCTTTCAATAGTAAAGAGAATTAGGGACAGCTGGGTGGCTCAGTAGGTTAAGCGTCTTGCCTTTCGCTCCGGCCACGATCTCAGGGTCCTGGGATCGAGCCCCACATTGGGCTCCCTGCTCAGCGGAGAGCCTGCTTCTCCCTCTGCCTGCCGCTCTCCTGCTTGTGCTCGCGTGTGCTCTCTCTCTCTCTGACAAATAAATAAAATCTTTTTAAAAAATCACTGTAAGAAATCTCCATTAAGACAAAAACACTATTACACTGCTTGCTTTACTATAGTAATATTGAGAATAACAATTTTTTGAGGAGACAAGTGACCATAATTTATTTTAAAAAATAATGTGGGGTAAAAACAAATCTATGTAGATGGAAGTCAGAATTTGTGGTTACCCTTGGGGGTGGAGAGAGTAGATGGGGGAGCCTTCTGGGGTGCTGATAATGTTCTGTTTTGGTCTGGCTGGGCTTTATGAGTGTATCCATTTGTAAATATTCCTTGAGCTCTTACCGCAGGATTTGTGCACTGTGCTATATGTATGTTACACTTTAATAAACAACTCAAGAAAAGGGTGTATTTTACTATAGTTGATTATTTCAATTTGATATCATCACGTGGTCCCAAGATAGAGGCTTCAAAATTCTTGTGACATACTTTATGCTTTGTCTCAGTCTTCAGTCTACCTGGAGATAAACCCTAAATCCAACATTTTTAAAATTCTGATATGAAAAATGAGGTCTAGTTCTCTTTCGATGAAATTTAATTCTTCAGATTCTCCTGACCTCCTCTTACAAGTTAATACTTTATTATAGAGTATCCATTCATTGTGACACAATTTTAACACCAAATGAATTGCTGCTTAAAGTACATGAAAATGATGGTTTGTGCAAGAGTGTCGTGTCCTTCACGTTGGCAAGTTATTTCCCGTCTTGGCATATAGGAGATGCAGACTCGTGGCCCACTAAGGGGCTCTTTCATCCGTGCCCTCAAAAGGGCTATGTTTGGAAATGATTTGGGTCTTTTGAATTTTCATAAATGATGGGGGGTTTTATTTTTGTTTTCTTTTAAGGCTCTTTTGTTGCTGAGTGGTTTTTCTTACCCCTTGGGTTCCAGTGATAATCGAGGTCTTACTCTTAAATTTCAGGCAGTTCCTTTTAGTCTTGACAGCGTCGCAAATTCCATTCACTCCTTATTTTCTGAAGAAACTCCTGTAGTTTTGCAGTTGGCTCCCAGTGAAGAGGTAAGTGATACAGTTTTTACTTAAGATGCTTTAAAAAATAAGCTTTCCTTAATGAAAATTTAGAGCTACTTTTATGAAAAATTGTATATACTCTGTATATTGGAATTAATCTGCAGACTGTAACAAAATTTTGGATTCTTCTTGCAGAGAGTGTATATGGTGGGGAAAGCGAACTCGGTTTTTGAAGATCTCTCTGTAACATTACGACAGCTCCGCAATCGCCTGTTCCAAGAAAACTCTGTTCTCAATTCACTTCCCCTCAATTCTCTGAGTAGGAACAATGAGGTAAGAAGTGCCCTCACTGAATGAATACATGAACACATTACTAATTTTCCATGTCTTATGCTCCCTGACTTTAGAGCAAACTTGGAATTTTAGGAAATGACAAGTTTTCCAAGTTTACTGTGCTGGAGTAAATTCTTCAGTGTAATTTTTTAAATGAATCTCATGAACAAATAGACTCTGTTTTGTGTGTGACTTGAGTACATAGTATTACGTTCTCGTGCGGGGGTTGCCACCAGTTCAGGCGGACAGGCCAGCAGTCACACAAACTACTTGATTGCGGAGCTGTGTCGGTCTGCTTACGTAGAGGCCCTTATTCACCGCCATCTCTGATGTGTTGCCGCCTCTTTCTGGTTCATTCTCCACAGTATAGCTGGGGGAGGCACTCTTACTTTTGATTCCTGTCAGCTTCACCACGTGGCCTGCCTCTCCTCTTGACCTCCCGTGGGTGACCAGAACCGCCATCTTCTCTGATGTGGAACACGTTCGAGGCGTGTGAGCAGACTGGGCCACTGGCAGGACCTCAGTGCGGCGGGCAGAGTACTGTGATGCCCTGAGGGCAAGCAAACCACTTGAGAGTTTGGGTGCTTTATCAGACGTGTGTCAGAGCTCTAGCGACTGAGTGGCAGTCACTGTGCTGGGAATGACCGTCACCTTTTTATTAGGAAATGATGTTTCTGTGTGCGTTTTTAATTGAGATGAACCTACCAGATGGAGGACGGTTGTTGCATAAAATCACTTACTGTGCTTTAACATTTGTAATATCCCGTCCTGTGCCTTGCTTGATAAATAGCAAATACAGATCTTGGATGCACATTTAAAATAACGCTTATTTCTTGTGGCCCTCTGAAGGTTGATCTGCTCTTTCTTTCTGAATTGCAAGTGCTACACGATATTTCAAGTTTGGTAAGTCGGCTACTCCAGTATTTGTTTCATTTAGTTTGGTTCCAAAAGACATTTCCTGAGAATCCTGAAATGATAGTGAGACCATTTGAAGTTTGATTGTGCCACAGATGTACGGTACCACGAAAGTTGAGAAATTAGTGGTGGTGATAGGAATTCTGAACTCATTTTACAGTGAAATTATTTTGCATTTCTGCTTCTGGGAGAGAGTAAGTGTATGTCTATCCTCCAGGGCACAGGCCTGGGAATAAGGCCACCGTCGACAGAGTCCTGACTCGGCTGTTGATTTCTTGAAAGACATTAAGACCTAATTCCTAGATCTTCGGGTCTAAAATAGAAATAGCAGTTTGGACTAGTAATGCTTTCGACCAAGTCAGGAAGAAAATAAATGTACCTGCAGTGTATTTTGTGTGTGTGATTTTTTAAAAAAAATCCTCCTGTGACTAAAATGAGAAAGCTTACCAGTATGCTGTCTTCTGAAGTTGTTGCCCAACGTTTCCAGTGGGTTGGTGTGGGGGAGCCTGGAGGTGTACTGCTGGCGGCCAGCCAGGTGCTCTAGGGGGGCATGTGGGAGGTGTCTGCTCTCTGAGCACTGATGGCTCATGCTCTCCTGGGATTGAGCTGGTCCAGCTGTCTGTGCTTTCACACCCTGGCCCACATCTGAGGGTGTTTGTTTGTTTGTTTCTCTAAGTAAGCTATATGTAGGCCCAGTGTGGGGCTCGAACTCCCAACCCTGAGACGAAGGGTCGCGTGCTCTACCGACTGAGCCTGCCAGGTGCCCCTTGTATCTGAAGTTTTTTTTTTAAGTAAGGTTTGTGTTTTTGTTTTTTTTTTTAAGAGCTTTTATTAAGTTTTCAAGGAGTCTCATAATTATAAAAATGAGATTTGTGCTGGGTTTATCAGAAACTCCCATTTCAACTAGTTCTGTTTGCCACCATTTTAGACTGTATCTTGTGGCACACTGGTATGGTATGGGTCCATTCAGCCTAGTTTAGTTAGACATAAAACTCGAAGTGGCTGCGTCTGACGTTACCCGCTTTTGTTTCTTCGTTCTCCTCAGTTGTCTCGGCATAAGCATCTAGCCAAGGATCATTCTCCTGATTTGTATTCGCTGGAGCTGGCAGGTTTGGATGAAATTGGGAAACATTATGGGGAAGATTCTGAACAATTCAGAGATGCTTCCAAGATCCTTGCTGATGCTCTGCAAAAGGTAAATTATTGATGGGGGATGAGAAGTTCGAGTGTGACCATTTCACTTTTAGCTTCTTAATGGAAAAATCTATTTAGTGAAATAGTTTTGATTGAAGTCTCCCCTTCTCTGGAGGACCTGTAATTTTAGTGATGAAGGGTGGAGTGGGTCAGAGGTGTGCGCTGGGATCTCCCTAATGCTGGCAGAGACGGCAGAAGAAATGTTCAACAACTCCAGGACAATACTTTTTTCTTTTAATCGTGGTGAAATATACGTCACCACGTAAAATTTACCATTTTAACCATTTTTCAGCGTACAGTTTTGTAGTATTAAGTACATTTACATTGTTGTGCAACTGTCACCACCATCCTTTGCCAGAACTTTCCTACCCAAAACTGTCCCCATCAACCCTATGAAATCATGGAAGGAAAACACTGAACACTGTACCAGACATTGAGTAGATGTGTCGTAAGTGCTAGTTTCTCTCTGCCATTGGAGTTGCTCACCTGCAGCTCTTCAGTTCAACTTTATAGGTGTTTGTGATTTAACCAGAGACCACTTAGGAAGATTTTTTTTTTTTCTTAAGATTTTATTTATTTATTTGACAGAGACAGGCAGTGAGAGAGGGAACACAAGCAGGGGGAGTGGGAGAGGGAGAAGCAGGCTCCCAGCAGAACAGGGAGCCTGATGCGGGGCTCGATCCCAGGACTCTGGGATCACGCCCTGAGCCAAAAGGCAGACGCTTAACGACTGAGCCACCCAGGCGCCCCTTAGGAAGATTTTCATTTTCCTTTCCTACTTCCCTCCCCCCAAGTTGCGTGCCAACAACTTGTTTCTTAATTTTATTTTGAACATTTGAATATATGTTGAAGATGAACACTTTTCTGAATGTTCTGATGCCATCAAACCTTTATGATCGTGTATTTCATTAGCCGTTCAGCAGGTGTGTGTTCTCATAGGTGCATGGAGCTTTAACGGTATTAAATGCGTGTTCGCGATTCATAGTAATGTCAGTAATGTTCAGTTTGCAGATGACATGTACAACCTTTATGGCGGGAATGCAGTGGTGGAGTTAGTGACTGTCAGATCATTTGACACGTCTCTCGTCAGGAAGACAAGGACTATTCTGGAGGCAAAACAAGCAGTGAGTACATTTTTAGACCCTGCTTTAAAAGTAAAATGAAAAAACCCACTAAATCCTCAGCTGTGGGCCATACGGATGATCAGTCAGTAAATCTGGGGGATGATTTCAGTGGAAGCCGGGGGAGCTTATTCACATGGGCGTGTGTGTTTGCCAGTGGTGCTCAGTTTGGTTCTCATCAGAGGAGAGAAGAATCTGAGTTAGGGGGAAGTTAAAGTCCATAAGATCATTCGAATACTGCTCTTACGAGCAGACACAGAAGTCTGTGTGAGGGAGGAGGATGTAGGGTTCTGCACCTGGGGTCTGCTTTTCCTGGATGCATGTTGTCTGTGTGGCCCAGCCCCTCCTCTTCCAGGGTCTGCTGTGTGTACTCTTGAGAATTTGATTTACTTCTGCAAGTTTCTGGCCTGGATCTTGCTTTGATTTTGAGCATTCAGAGGACCCTAGGCAAGGGTGCCAGCCACAGCAAAGTGCGTGCGTGCCTGCATGTGTGAGAGAACAGCGCTGGGGACGCTCCAGAATATCCCGTGGCCAAGAACCTTATTTAGAGTTGGCTTCTTAGCTTGGAGCAATTAGCTACACACTCGTTTACAGACACTCCCCTTGGACCCGTCTATTGATCTCAGTGTGGGACTTAGAGACGGTCAGAGGTGTTATGCCTGCTCAAGATCATCTAGACGTGACTGGTTTGACAGGGTTTNCCCCAGATTCCGATGTAAAGTTTGATGCTTCATTAGTTGCGTATAACACCCAGTGCACCATGCAATACGTGCCCTCCTTACTACCCATCACCAGTCTATCCCATTCCCCCACCCCCTCCCCTCTGAAGCCCTCAGTTTGTTTCTCAGAGTCCATAGTCTCTCATGTTTCATTCCCCCTTCTGATTACCCCCCCTTTCTTTATCCCTTTCTTCCCCTACCGATCTTCCTAGTTCTTATGTTCCATAGATGAGAGAAATCATATAATTGTTTTTCTTTCTCTGCTTGACTTATTTCACTTAGCATTATCTCCTCCAGTGCCGTCCATGTTGCAGCAAATGTTGAGAAATCGTTCTTTCTGATAGCTGAGTGTAATATTCCATTGTATATATGGACCACAGCTAAGACAGACATTCTTAAAGGAGCAAATAAAGAAGAGGAACTTGAAGTGAATTAACATTTTGCTTATGTATCCTGAAAATTAGGGTCCTATTTGTTCATTCTAATAGACTAAAGCACTTGGAGGGGAAAGCTGGTGTCCAGCATCCGTGAGAATACCGTTCTGCCCCGACCTCCGGTCTGTGTCCTCGCTCTCCGTGTCCAGTGTCTGCCCCTCAGCTCTGTGTGGACGGTCTCCCCAGCCCCCCAGGAAACGAGGTGTTCCGCTTGAGGGTCTTTGTAGGGTGATGGGAACATTCTACAGCTAGAGCGTGGCGATGGCTGTGCAGCTCTGGGAATATGCTAGGGTGCAGGGAGTTGTGCACAAAGAGAAAGAACCCGTTTACCCCCCGAAAAGAAAGGTCTTGAAGGGTGAAATCCTTCAGTGTTTCCCTCCTAAGCTCCCCACGCATGTAAATGCCCACCCTCTCTCCCGCTGAAATCTCTCTCCAGTATGGGGGGGGCGGGGAGTGGAAGAAAACATTCGAGTGCCCGCAACATGCCAGGTGCTGGTGTGGGGCTGCATTGTCTTCATGTCCTTTTAGGACACACCTGACCCGGTTGCTCACTCCCTGCTTGAAACCTGTCCACGGCTTCTCCTTGCCCATAGGCTCAAGGCCAGGTTGCCCGTACCTTCCCCGCCTCTAGCTGCCTCTCCTGTTTTCCTCCCTGCTTTGTCCTCCAGCTGGAATGAAGGATGTTTCCCCAACAATGCCTGCGCACAGGCCTGGAACAGACTCCACCTCCAGCCAAGGCCCAGCAGGATGAAGATGGGGTGGAAGGGACTACTTGTTTTCCTCTTTAAAATAAAATTTTAAGTGGATCACACATAAGTATGTACACCATGTGGGGAAGGGAACACAGTACTTGTTCCTCTGACCCTGCGGGTCTTGCCCCTGTGCCGTCCACACCCCTAGGTGCTTGCCGTCCCGATTCACTAGTTACGCCCTTGATTTCTTCACCTGGACCGCAGAATGGCTTCCCCCTTAAGCACTGTTGTTCGGTTTTGCCTGCACTTGAATTGTATGCGAATGGAATCCTACTGTATTTTTCCGTGTTGTTTGCTGCCAGGTCTTGTTTCAGAGGCGCACAGGCTGTGGGTCTGCCCTCACGGCCATGGCTTCCATTGTGTGAATGTGCCACATTTTCCATGCTGTTAATTGAGGTCGCCATGCGTGGCTCTGGGTACAGACGCAAGGTTTCCCTGGGGTATGGACTTGCTGGATGACAGGATATGCACACTTTGACCTTCACACATTTTCTGAAGCAGTTGGACTGGTTTATGCTTCCCCTTGCCGGGAAGGTTCCCCTTCTTGGCTCCCCCTAGTATAAGTGTGTCTTAATGCCACCTAGGAATCAACGTTTGGTAAACGAATCAGAGCTACCAAATGGAGATAATTTCCGATCTTAAAATTCTCCCCTCCTTTCTTTTCTTCGTTGTAGAAGAACCCATCAAGCCCCTATAACCTCGCATATAAGTATAACCTTGAGTATCCAGTGGTTTTCAACATGGTATTTTGGATAATGATCGCCTTGGCCTTGGCTGTGATTATCACATCTTACAATATCTGGAACATGGATCCTGGATATGACAGCATTATTTATAGGATGACAAACCAGAAGATTCGAATGGACTGAACTTCCTCATGCCAGACTTAGAAAAGGGGTTGGAAATTGGCTGTTTTGTTAAAATCTTTTAGTGTAGTCTAAAAGTAGATGGTATAGGGGCGCCTGGGTAGCGCAGTTGTTAAGCGTCTGCCTTCGGCTCAGGGCGTGATCCCGGTGTTCCCGGATCGAGTCCCACATTGGGCTCCTCTGCTGGGAGCCTGCTTCTTCCTCTCCCACTCCCCCTGCTTGTGTTCCCTCTCTCACTGGCTGTCTCTATCTCTGTCAAAAAAATAAATAAATCTTTAAAAAAATAAAGTAGATGGTATACTTTAAATTTATAAAAAAACAAAACAAATTTTGTTCTCCGTGTGCTTGTGATGTTCTTTTAGAGTGAATTATAATGTTGATGTGAATTGATTGTGCTATAGATTCTGTAATATGCTCAAATACGATATAACCATTTAATATAATTCATTCCATTCAACATTTGGAAATGTGCACTGAAATAAATGTAAAACATTTAGAATAGCTTGTGTTATTTATGTTGGGGAAAATGCACTGAATTTATTAGACAAACTTAGGAGTGCTTAACTTCCTTACCCAGGACAGGTGAAAATGACATTGGGGCTGTTCTATACCATGAACCATTTGTAAATGTCTTAATTTGATGTAAATATCTCTGAAACAAAGACAGAAGGTTCTTAACTTCAAGTAGCCCTAAACTGTGGGAGTACTTACACAGCGAGATGGAGAACTGCATCTGATTGAGAGGGTGGCTGTTTTTCCTTAACCTCTTCTGGAAGTTTTGGGATCCAGATCACGGGGTAGATATTAAAAATACATTGATCTCAAAAGAAACTAGCTTTTATGGAGTTATAGATATGTGTATTTATACACCCAAAAACCAATTTTGGGGGGACATCTTGGGGCTTGCTGTAAAATCTTTAGTAACTTTCCTCCCTGTGTAAGTTACTACTGATGGTTTGTGGTACAACGTCATTCTCTAGAATATGAAGTGGAAGTAGATGCTCCGTACTTTTCATGTGGAAGTGGACCAATGTCTATAAAGAGTGACGAATAAAGTTACTAATGATTCCAAATCTGTGTCATTTCAATACTAAATCTATTTTATATTGTAAAATCCTAACTAAACAGGGTTGTATTTAATCAGAATTGGCTGTTACACAGTTTCCTGCCTTTTTTTTTTTTTTTACATTTGTGTATTCTCACTGCCTCCTGAGATTCAGTAGCAAGACAAGGAAGACATTTCAATTACCATTCTTGTTATTGAATTTATACAGAATATGTGGTGAATTCACACTAGACTTTAGGTGGGAAAAGCTTAAATTTCCCTTTAGTATTTAAAAGATAAGTGGTCAAAATAGGAAGGACTAAGGTAAAGGCTTAAAGGTTACAATTTTAGGGGTGCCTGGGCAGCTCAGCCGTTAAGTGTCTGCCTTTGGCTCAGGGCGTGATCCCAGCGTTCTGGGATCGAGCCCCACATCAGGCTCCTCCGCTGGGAGCCTGCTTCTTCCTCTCCCACTCCCCTGCTTGTGTTCCCTCTCTCACTGGTTGTCCTGCAAATAAATAAATAAAATCTTTTTAAAAAAAAGTTATAGGGGCGCCTGGGTGGCGCAGTGGTTAAGCGTCTGCCTTCGGCTCAGGGCGTGATCCCAGCGTTATGGGATCGAGCCCCACACCAGGCTCCTCCGCTATGAGCCTGCTTCTTCCTCTCCCACTCCCCCTGCTTGTGTTCCCTCTCTCGCTGGCTGTCTCTCTCTCTGTCGAATAAATAAATAAAATCTTTAAAAAAAAATTAAAAAAAATAAAAGTTATAATTTTAAAGACTTATTAGAATTTTAAATTTCATGATTATGTAGCAAAATCAGTCCGAGAGTCGTGCTGCCCTGGCCCTGGGAGCCCTGCTTGGGTCTAGCGTGAGCCGTTTCCGTGCCTCTTCTTTGGAAAGATCATCAAATCCTTTCTAAATAACAAACACTGACGTTGGCAGGTTTGAAAAGACAGTCAAGCTAGTTACGTCTTCTAGTGCTTCACACAAGATACCTTTAACAATGACAGTGTTAAGGCTCCACAAAGGAAGGTTTTGGTTTCTTTCTGTCATCTAAGTATAAATGGTCAAGCTGGTAATCACCTTCGCCGGGAAGAGAGATGCCAGACGCGGTTCCAAAATCACTTCGATGTTCTCCACCGCTACTCCCTGGCACGTTCATGGGGGTGAGGGTGTTTGCAGCTGCCTAGCCGCAAAACACCCCCAGAGAACTCAATAGGGCCTCTATTTGGGAAGCCAGGAATCCATAAGGCTGCAGAGTAGTTAACAATCCATGTTTCTTTCGTAAGTTTCTTATGTAAACACTGCCAAAGATGACTGTGATTACCTATGACGCAAACCAATGCTTTTGTAATTTAAAACTGCTGAGACTGTTCTGGAGGAGAAAAGAATTACAAGACAGCACTAGTTCCTACTGGCTAAATGGCATCAGCACCCTTCTATCTGTTAGGCAGAAAGCAATTAATTAAAATAAATGTTCTGCCAAGATTATTATACCTGTTGCTGATGATTTGCTCTTTAAGTTTAATTTGTTCAGGAACATAAATCACAGCGTCGAGATTTCTGTGAGAGGTAGAAAAGCTAAACTGGTGACAGACTATTCTACTGAGAAGCTGAAGAAACCCAATCACTTTCTATCTAATTGGTAGAATATTCCTGGTGTATAAAATATCTGAGATTCTACATGTGTTAAGTACTGCTTATGGCCTAATTTGATTAGGAGTGATATCAAATTGATTTTTCTTCTCTTTGGCTATGCCTGTTCTGAAGGAATGGTCATCTGAATACATTTTCATTGGTACCAAATAATGTGGAAGCCATGAACTTCCTTTTTAATGGATGTTCAACAATTTCTAAGGGACACAGGAACTGGGGTCAGTGACCAGGCCTACTGAGTCCTGCAGTGGCATCAAGCCTCCTAACCCTGGGCTTAGGCAGAGTTCCTTTGGAGCCTTTTTGTGACAGAATGACTGCAATGGTTTCTTAGAACAAGAGTTGCTGGAGAAAGCCATTAGCAAGATGCACTGGGATTAAAACGCCTCAAGAGTCCTACAGGTGAATTCAGTTTACCATGTCACCATTTAATAGTTGAACAGTCTTGTGTAAATCCCTCACTCTCTCTGAATCAGAGCTGGGTTTTTTTTTTGTTTGTTTGTTTTTTAAGATTTGCGAGCCAACGCATGAGCGGGGGCGGGGGGGGAGGGCAGAAGGGGAGGGAGAAGCAGACTCGCCACTGAGCAGGGACCCTGATGCGGGCCCAATCACAGGACCCCCAGATGATGACCTGAGTGGAAGGCAGATGCTAACCAACAGCCACCCAGGCGCCCCCAAATGAGTTTTAAATCAACATCATGGGGATGGTAATACTCCAGGTTTGTGGAAATGAACCTTCAGTGCACTAGCATGTTCTAAGGTCTGCAAATGCTTACAATAACAGGGTTAAATTCAAGAAGCTCTGCTTGGACCCGTGGTTGTACCATGGATATGTCCTGGCCAGTTTTCTGGGTTGCAAACAACAGTAACAGAGTTCTGTTAAATTATACCAACTGTCCTACTAAGGACCTTTTACTGGCTCAGAATCCAGTTCAGGAGCGCACAACGCATTTAGTTCTCACGTTTCCTTAGGCTCCTTTAATCTGGGACAGTTTATTTTTGAAGTGTAATGGACAGAACGTCCTTCAGTTTGGGTTTGATATTTGCTCATGATGAAATTCAGGTTCTGTGTTTTTGGAAAGAATACCACAGAAGTGGGGCGACTGCATGACTCAGTCGGTTAAGCATCAGACTCTTGATTTCGTCTCAGGTCATGGTCTTGAGGTTGTGAGATCGAGCCCCACGGTGGGCTCCGCACTCAGCACGGGTCTGCTTGAGAGTCTCTCCGTGCGCCCCTCCCCCCACCCACGTGTACTCTCTCTCAAAAAGATCACCACAGAAGTGGTGTGTCCATCTTAGCGTGTTATCAGGGGGCACATGGGTGTCAATGACTCATTTTTGGTGACATTAACTTTGGTGAAGGTGGTATCTGCCAGTTTTCTCCCCTATACAGTTACTTAGGTTTTCTTTTGTAATGAGAACTATTTTTCTGGGGCACCTGGCTGGCTCAGTCGTAGATGCACGCTTGGTCTCAGGGTTGTGAGTTCAAGCCCCGTATTGGGCCTAGAGTTTACCTTAAAAAAATACATACAAAGGGGACACCTGGGTGGCTCAGTTAAGTGCCTGACTCTTGATTTTAGCTCAGGTCATGATCTCAGGGTCATGAGATCAAGCCCCGCTGAGGCTCTGCACTCAACAGGGAGTCTGCTTGGGGATTCTCTCTCCTACTCCCCCTCCCTCTCTCCCCACTCATGCTATCTCTAAAATAAAATTTAAAAAACAAAGACTTACATTTCATTTTTGATCTTTCACCCATTCTAGCATCTTTTGATATTCTTGCCTGAAAGAATTATTGTGGTGTTTGCCAAATAATGATGTTTTATTTCCATCATTCCTTTTATATTTATTAATTGGAATTCTGTGAAGAGCTTTCCCTTCTCTCCATTATTTATTCCATCACTTATACCACAGATATTTTAGGCTCTGCATTACAATCCAACACTGTCCTTTTTGTTGCTCGGTTGTCCCAGATTTGGTTACTGGGAGACCCTTTGGTTGGTTCCTATGTCCTCCTGACATGTCCCCATCATTTTCTGAGCACTTCTTTACTTTCTGGCCCCACGTTTATGGACTGAATTTTCAAGTTAACCACCAGCATACCTTTACATGATGGAGAGAAAGATGGGTGGGGAGGGGGGCAAGTAAGGAAAGAAACAGTGGTTATCGGTTGGAATACGTAAACATACCCACAAAAAAAGAGGAATTAGGGGTAGCTGTTCTTGTTACTTCAAGAGATAACAAGGTCAGAGTTGGATTTGAGAGAACTTTTTTTGGTCTACTACTCCTTTCATGTCCCCTTTACAAGGCCTCAGCTAACATCTCAGCGAGTTCTTCACTCATCGCAGAAACCCTCTATCCCTGAAGTTTGAAGGAATCTTCCAGTAACTTGCTAGTGGACTAAATGGGCTGCTCAAAGTGGCCCACAGACTGGCGCCAAACTGGGGGCTGTTACCACTCCATGATGTGATAAGTACAAAAATGGAGATCTGTGCTAAGGAGTTTTTATAGCAATTTGACATTACATGATATCCACACACCTGACAGACTCCTCTCAAATGAACACGGTGCAGACCACAGAGCAGTTTGGGTGTAAAGCCTGCACGGCAAGCCATGTACGGAACGGGCTGCGTCCTAGTCACGCACAACAAAACCATGTCCTCGTGGGCGATATTTTAAGGTCGGCTTGCCAACTGTTACCCCTAAGTATAAAAATTTAACTTTTACATCATAAATTGTTAGAACTGAAGATCTGAAGACCTATTTTGGGAGTAAGTCATCACTTCCTTTTAGTTTGGATGCAAATTAAAAATAAATATCCTGAGCTTTCTGAATTACTTTAAAATATCTTCCTTCGTTTCTGTCAACATAGCTCTGTGAGACTCCAGTTTCTCTACTATAAATAGATATAAAAACAGAGAAGTCATTCAGCTCCATAACATCCCTACGTGTAGCACTGTCCTCCGTCCAACCTGAATTAGATAAGTTAACAAGCAACTAAGCTCACCGGTCACATTAAAAACTTTAAATAATAATACATGGTTGCTGCTCAGAGTACACATAGGTATTGGATACGGGGAACTGCTTTGTCTCATCACTGTCAGCAGTTACTTAGTTACAATTGTGTAATGATAAAGTTCTGAATAGTGATTGCTAATTGCCTCTATATTCACTTTCAATTAACGTATACAGTTTTTACAATTTTTTCCTTGTGTTTCTTCTGATTATACTGATTAAAATGCAATTTTATCTGTTAAATAAAACAATTGGGCTTGTATTTTGGGGGTCATTTAAAAATACTTGTTTTCAGAGTAATTCAGTGTCATTGTATTTTACAACAATACTAGTCCACAACGGATTTGAAATTAAAATTAAAAACTGGGTGCTCACTTCAGCAACACATATACTAAAAAAAAAAAACCAACAACAACAAAAAACTGGTCCTTTACCACAAGTAGCACAGAAACACTGTCCCAGGAGAACCCCCGCCTGTCCCTCCACCCCCCTCCTGCCTGGTGTGCCAATAACCCTATTTGCTCTTTGAGAGGAAGGTGAAGGTGCTCCTGAACTAGGAATTCTGTCCACAAAATGCCTGGGAGTAGAGAAAGAACTAAACTAACTCAATGCAAAATACTTTAATAACAAAACAAAAATCAGCTGATGAAAATTCTCTCCATAAAAGCCAACCATGAAGAAGACAACTCCAACACAAAAATCCAAACTCCCAGAGCATTAAATGCTCTCAGACATGTTTTTCAATAAAAAAAAATCCTAGAATCAGAAATGTAAAAACTAAGAATGGAAATGAACAAAAAAACAGGTCGAAATGCAAGAGAGTTGATTGAACTCAGGAAAGAAATTGAGTCAAAGTAAAAGACAACCATCTCATAAATGAATAAAATTACAAGGCACCCAAGAGAGAACAGAGTCAAATGAAAATTTAATAGAGAATACTGAATAAAGATGGGTGGAAAAAACCCAAGAAAACGAAAAGCAGATAAAGAAATAAGTGAAAACGGTCAGGAAAAAAAAAAAGTGGCTGAAATAGAAAATATTCAAGAAAACTGCAACATACACACACTTAATTTGAGTCCCTGAAGTAAAGCAACAATGGAAGAGAACTTTTTAAAACTCCAGTTCAGGGACGCCTGGGTGGCGCAGTCGCGTCTGCCTTCGGCTCAGGGCGTGATCCCGGTGTTCTGGGATCGGGCCCCACATCAGGCTCCTCCGCTATGAGCCTGCTTCTTCCTCTCCCACTCCCCCTGCTTGTGTTCCCTCTCTCTCTCTCTGGCTGTCTCTGTCAAATAAATAAATAAATAAATCTTTAAAACAAACAAACAAACAAAAAAACTCCAGTTCAAGAAAACTTTCCAGAAATAAGAGAAAACAAATCTGCATATTAAAAGGGCCTTGCCGTGTACTTGGGGAACTCTGAGACATACCTTAATACAATGTCAGACTTTTAGGACAAAAGATCTTCAGGGCTTCCAGGCAAAAGGTTAAATTACTTATATGAATAAGAAAATTTACCTGGCATCAGAATTCTCAAACATAATACGCAGAGTATTGCAAGAACAGAACAGCATTTTTCAAGAAAGCCAAGGAAAGAAAATGCAAGCCAAGAACAGTTTATCTGCCCTGGCTGCCCTTTAAGAGTCATGTATATAGGAAACAAGTTTCAATTTTGAAATGGTCCTAAAGAGACACAAAAATAGACTTGACAAATGAAGACATCTTTTTGAAAAGGAAAACATGTATGCCAGTCCGCGTGCTGCAGAGAATAAATGAAAAAAATACATATGTTTCTACACACACATATACACAGCCACGCACAGAGATGTATTTTAAGAAATCCAGTTATGTGATTGTGGGGGTGGGGCCTGCTGAAACTCACTTGTAATATTCCTATCACAGCCTTGAGGCAGAATTCCTTCTTAGAAGTGCGGTCACATTGGATGAAGGGCCCAGCCTACTCCAGTATGATCTCATCCTAACTCATTACATCTGCAGTGACCCTAGTCCCAAACGAGGTCAATTCTGTGGTACCAGGGGTTAGGACTTCAACATGTCTTTTTGGTGGACAAAATTCAACTCATGACAACATCCTAAAAAAGTCTGTTCTCCCTAAGTTAATTTAATGCTATCCCAACGAAAATCAAAATGTCGTCATGGCGCTGGACGCAAGGAGATCCCAAAGTTTATATATGGAAAACTAAGAAAACACTGAAAAGGAAGAGTTACAAGCTCAACTAGCGTTACCCGATATGGAAACCTAAAGCCTCTATGATTAAAACAGTACAGTACTGGTCCATTAACAGACAAACCAATGGAATAGAACAGAAAATCTAGAAATAGAGACAGTTAGTAGATGATAAAAGCAGCCTCTCAAATGAGGTTGGGGCAAAAGGATACCCACTTGAGAAAAGATAAAACTACATCCAGATCTCCCAGCATATATAAAAATAAGCTCCAAATGGATTAAAGATCTAAATTTTAAACAGACCACACAAGAACTAGAAGAAAACAGGGTTATTTCACAGCCCAAGTGTAGGAAACAGATTTTCTGTTTCTACTGTATCGAAATCCAGATGTAATAAAGGAAAATGTTAATAAATTTGACTATCTAAGAATGTGAATTTTAAAATTTTTCTTGAGGGGCACCTGGGTGGTTCAGTCGGTTAAGTGTCTGCCTTCGGCTCAGGTCATGATCCCAGGGTCCTGGGATTGAGCACCACATTGGGCTCCCTGCTAAGGGTGGAGCCTGCTTCTCTCTCTCCCTCTGCCTCTGCCCTAGTTTGTGTTCTCTCTCTCTTGCTCACTCTCGCTCTCAAATAAAATCTTTAAAAAAAATTTTTATTGAGGCATATTTTAGATATCACGTATCTATTTCAAGTATATAATTTAATGATATTTTTGTAAATTTACCAAGTTGTACAACATCACCATAAATCAATTTAGAGCATTTTCATTAGCCCAATAAGATCCCTCGTGTACATTTACTGTTAATCCTATCCCCCCCACCCCTGCAACCACTAGTCTTTCTGTCTCAACAGATTTGGTTTTTTTGGACATTTTATATAAATGACATCGTGGTATGGGGTCTCTTGTGCCTGGCTTCTTCCACTGGGCATAATGTTTTTGAGGTTATGTCACAGCATGTGTCCACAGTTTGTTCTTTTTTATTGTTGAATAATATTCCTTGTGTGGCTATACCACATTTTGTCTGTCTATTCACAATTTGGGGCTATTATGAATAATGCTGCTGGGACGCCTGGGTGGCACAGTCGGTTAAGCTTCTGACTCTTGGTTTCGGCTCAGGTCATGATCTTGCGGAAGTGGGATGGAGCCCGGCATCGGCCTCCGTGCTCAGTACGGAGTCTGCTTCAGATTCTTTCTCCCTTCCCCTCTGCCCCTCCCTGCTCTCTCTCCCTCAAATAAATAAAATCTTTAAAACAAAATGAATAATGCTGCCAAAAACACCATAAAAAGTCAAATGACAAATGATAAACGAAGAGAAAATATTTGCAACATACATCACAGATAAAGTACTAATATCTCTAATAAAGAGGTTTCCAAATTTGAGGGGGAAAGCGCCAAATTCCTATTTAGAAATAAGCCAAAGACATGAACAGACAATTCCCCTAAAAAGATATTAAAATGAGGGCACCTGGGAGGCTCAGTCCGTGAAGCGTCTGCCCTCCGCTCAGGTCACGATCCCAGGGTCCTGGGGTGCAGCCCCACCCACCCCAGGCTCCCCGCACAGCAGGGAGTCTGCTTCTCCCTCTCCCTGCTCATGTTCTGTCTCTCTCTCAAATAAATAAAGTCTTTTTTAAAAAAAGATATTAAAATGGTCCTTAAACATGAAATTCACTCATAATAAGAATGCAAATTAAAACTGTACTGAGAACGCCGACTAGGATGGCTATTAAAAAAAAAAAAGGCAATAACAAGTGCTGGAAAGGACGTGGAAAAATGAACCTTTGTGCACTGCTGGCAGGAATGTAAAATATTGCAGCCTGTTTGGAAAACAGTCTAGCCAGTTTTCAAAAGATTAAAGTTACCATATGTGAAACATGAGAGACTATGGACTATGAGAAACAAACTGAAGACTTCAGAGGGGAGGGGGGTGGGGGAATGGGATAGACTGGTGATGGGTAGTAAGGAGGGCACGTATTGCATGGTGCACTGGGTGTTATACGCAACTAATGAAGCATTGAACTTTACATCGGAATCCGGGGATGTACTGTATGGTGATTAACATAATAAAAAAAATCATTAAAAAAAAATAAAGTTACCATATGACCCAGCAATTCCACTCTGTATCCAACCAAGAGATATGAAAACATACGTCCACACAAAAACTTATACACAAATGTTCAAGGTGGCATTATTCACAATCGCCCAAAGTAGAAACCGCCCAAATGTCCACCCACGGATGAATGGACAGATGAAATGTGGTCTATGCACACAGTGGAACAGTATTCTGCCAGAAAAAGGAATGGAGTATTACCAAAGGCCACAACATGGATGAACCCTGAAAACGACATGCTAAGTGCAAGAAGCCAGACATCAAAGTCACATTGTTGCTTCCATTTACACAAAATGCCCACAATAGGCAACTCCTTAGAGTCAGAAAGTAGTTTAGAGGCTGCCAGGGCTTCAGGGAAGGAAGAATGAGGGGTGACTACTAATGGGTACAGGGTTTCTTTTTAGGGTGATGAAAATGTTCTAGAACCGATTGTGGTGATAGAGGCAGGGCTCTGTGAATATACTAAGAACCACTGAATTGTGCACCCTAAATGGGTGAATTGTACAGTATGTGGATTACGCCTCAATATAGCTGTTACAGAAAAAAAAAAAAACACCTACCATGAGATACCATTTCTCATTTGCCACGTCAGCAAACATTCTAAAGCTTGACAATATACTCTGTTGACAAGGCTGTGGAGTAACAGACACTCTTGTACAATGCACGAACGCAAAATGGAGGACAAATTTGGCAATACCTAAGAAAATTAAATTTGTATTTACCCTCTGACCCAGAAGTAATATTTCTAGGGCCTCACTCTTTTTAAAAAAAAATTTTTTTAAGTGGGGCACCTGCGTGGCTCAGGTCACGATCTCGGGGTCCTGGGATCAAGTCCCACATCGGGCGCTCTGCTCAGCGGGAAGCCTGTTTCTCCCTCTCCCTGCCATTCCCCCTGCTTGTGCACTGTCAAATAAATAAAATCTTCAAAAAAATTTTTAAGTTTATTTATATAGGTATGTATGTAATCTCTACACCGTGGGGCTTGAACTCACAACCCTGAGATCAAGAGTCCGACACTTTTCTGAGCCAGCCAGGCGCCCCTCTAGGGCCTTACTCTGTTGGTTTTTTTTTTAAGATTTTATTTATTTTTTTATTTGACAGAGAGAGAGAGCCAGCGAGTGAGGGAACACAAGCAAGGGGAGTGGGAGAGGAAGAAGCAGGCTCCCAGCGGAGGAGCCTGACAAGGGGCTCCATCCCAGACCGCCAGGATCACGCCCTGAGCCAAAGGCAGACGCTTAACGACTGAGCCACCCAGGCGTAGGGCCTTACTCTTAAAATACACCTATAACAAGAAAATACACATGCACAAGGATATTCATTATTACTCATAGTTGCAAAATAGTAGAAACTACCTAAATGTCTAAATGAAGTATACTGGCTAAATAAACTATGACATAGCCACACCATGGAGTACTATGTAGCTGTAAACAAAAAAAAGAAGGTGGAAGATCTCTATGAGGCGATATGGGGTGGTTTCCAAGATATACTGTAAAGTGAAAAAGAACATAGTCTGTTCCATTTGTGTAAGAAAGGGGAAATAAGTAAATATGCATGTAATAGCTCCCTATATTCGCAAAAGGAAACATAGGAAGGATGAACCAGAAAACAGTGATGTTAGTTACCTAGAGAGAGAGAGAGAGAATGGGGTGTGTGTGTGTGTGTGTGTGTGTGTACGCATGCGTGTGTGCGCAGGGGCAGGGCAGGGCAGGGTGGACAGCATGGAATAAATCCAGGAGGGAACAGCCTTTGCAGGGTGTATCTTTTTGTGTAGTTGAATGCTGGGGTCAGAGAAGACAGCTTCAAAGGGCTCCCACTGTCCAAATACGGACCAACTGGAGCATCAAAATTAAGACGACCGTAAAGGATTCTAACCAACTGAATAACACAGGAAATTCACAAGGCCGTATGAATAACGGGTAAGTATATAAATGCGGGGAGACAGGAGGTTCTTCCTTACAGTAGTGCTGACATATCTGGAAGGACCGGTCGAACTGGAAAATCCTCACCTTGCTTCTGTCATAGTAAATCCTGATTTGGAGAAGAATCAGCCATGGATGCTCCAGCTGTGAGACAGGAAGTCTGATACGGAGCAGGGTATTTACACAGTCTTAGAGCATCCATCTGCTGACCGTTTATCAGCTGCAAGGGGCAAAGGTGTAACTCCACAGTGGAGAAACTGGACAGTGCTCTGACGGTGGGGGGCCACAATGTCCACTCCAGCAAGGGGCAGACACACCCGTGCTTCTGGATGGGATACCCTGAGGACGCAGTTCATGGGCAGTGTTTTGGCTGAGAAAGTATCCCCTGAATCTGTGAGGGAACATCAGGCAGGCCCCAACGGAGGAACAATTCTAGAAAATAAGTGGCCTGTGCTCTTCAAAAATGTCCATGTCATAAAAAGTACAGAAAGGCTGGGGAACTGTTCTAGATGAAATGCCCTGCATGTCACTGGCTGGGACCCTGCACTGAAGGAAAGAATGCTAGAAAGGACATGATTGGGACAGGTGACAAAACTGAAATCGGGCTTCAAACGACAAGTATTGTAAACAATGTTACATCAAAGATTACTGTGGTTACAACATGAGAGAATCTCTTCGTTCTTCTCTCAAATGGTTCAGATAAAACACACAGTAATGCGTGTTTGGACATATGTAATAGATACATAACACATATAGGTACACATGTGTCTGCGCGTGCGTGCGCACACACACACACCCCTACAAAGAAAATGACAAAACAAACATGGAAAAGTT
This sequence comes from Ailuropoda melanoleuca, assembly GCF_002007445.2. NCBI lineage: Eukaryota > Metazoa > Chordata > Mammalia > Carnivora > Ursidae > Ailuropoda > Ailuropoda melanoleuca. The sequence goes on from NC_048238.1 coordinate 34,831,547, forward strand.
TTAAATCAGTCGGGGTGGCCTGTACTATGTCAGCCTGGCGGAGCCAGAACCCGGGTTCCCAGAATCCCCTTGCCCACACGGTTCCACGTCAGGGATTCGGCACACGAAGTGAAACAGGGCTCTGAAGGCATTCAGGGTTAAACACAGTGGAGATGCAGGAGTGTGGGCAGATTCCAGCTTGTTCTAGGCTCTGCTCCACGGCCAGCTCTTCTTCCTAACTGTGGGTCTTACTGACCGACAGGCTCCCCCACCCCCAGACTCTTGGCTGCAGCACCTCAGAGGCAAGAGCCCCCCAGGCCTGCCTGCCCCCCTTTCAGCGCCCCAGGCCCTGATTTGGCAGCTGAACGGGCCTGGCTCCTCACGATGACTGGGTGGTGATCTCCCGCCCTCCAGGTCCCCCTTTTCAGACACTGTCACCTCCCCAGCTCCTTCCATGGCTCTGTTCCATCTACTCCCTATAATAAATCCCTTCTCACTCACAGCAGCCCTGCCTCCCTGACGGAACCCTACCATTGGTGAATCTGAGTAAAGAGTCCGCGAAAGTTCTCTACTCTTCTTCTTTGGTAAATGTGAAATACTTTCCACACAAAGTTTTCAAAATTCAAAGTTCTGTGTTTTTGTAGAATTTAAAATACTGGATGATCCACTTACTCAAAGGTTAAAAAAAAAAAAAGGGTTTTCGTTTCATTCCTGGGGCCAAAACTACTAAGTATGAGGAGGTGGCCCTGAGCTATCTCCGACGACAGGACCCTCCAACGAGGCCTTGGCGAAAGAAGCTGGTGGAAGGAGGCTCTATAGCTTCCTGCTCGTTCACCAAGGGCCTGAGTAGAGGACACGTGAATAAGGGAGAAATTGAACAAAAGCAGCAGTTTGTTGGGGGCTGGACCCAACCTACCCCCTCCTGCCACGTGATTGCACCGAGGGACCCGGACCAGGCGACGACACGCTTTACAGCTAGAGAAAGTGAGATACAACACACTTAACTGACATTCTCATAGCCACTGAAAGATGCGCCCACCCAGCCTTCAGCCACCGTATTCACAGAAGGGAAAAAGAGCATAACTGCAAAAGATTAGAATCAGGGCCACAGATGGCTCTAAAATTACTTTCAGCAGTAACTGAAAATAGCAGAGCCAGTACACCCGCCTATTGTTTTATTCATCCAGCTTCTCCTGAGGCACTCTATTTATTCCCTTCGGTAGAATTTAAGAGCAAATACTCCAAGGATATCAGCATAGATGGGGCCAAAAAAAAAAAAAATTCTTTTTCATAAAATACCCAAGTCCTAAATGTTCAGTTTTCACAGTCATGAATAATCGTATGTTTTGTAAATGTTGGCCAGCATTCCAGGGCAACTTTAACGAAATACATTTCTGACTTTTGTTTTAAACCAGAAGACATGGGGACGCCTGGGTGGCTCAGTCAGTGAAGCGTCTGCCTTCGGCTCAGGTCATATCAGGGTTCTGGGATCGAGCCCTGCCTGGGCTCCCTGCTCACTGGGGAGTCTGCTTCTCCCTCTTCTCCCTACTTGTGCTCACTCATCTAACTTGTACTCTCTGTTGCTCTCTTTGTCTCTCTCTCTCTCAAATAAATAAAATCTTAAAAAAAAAAAAAGAAACCCATAAGACATAAAATAGTTTAAAAAATACAATGTTGCCAGGGTGCCTGGGTGGCTCAGTCACTTAAGCATCAGACTGTTGGTTTCGGCTCAGCTCATGATCTGGGGGTCCTGGGACCGAGCCCTAGGTTGGGCTCTGTGCTCAGCGGGAAGTCAGCTTCAGGATTCTCTCTCTCCCTCTCCTTCCCCCTCCCGCCCACTCGCTTGAATGCATGCACATGCACTCTCTCAAATAAATAAATCTTAAAAACATTTTTAAAAAATTAAAAAAAATAGGATGTCACTATCATTAGAGTAATACTTAATTTAGGCAAGAATCAGCAATGGGTGCTAAAATTAGTAGGTTAAATATTTGATGAGAAAATAGATATTTACATAGTCTCAAAGTATCTCCCCACAAACTACTTATTACAAAGGGGAAAACACTGACTTTAAGTGGAGAAACATAGCAAACACTGCCTTACTATCGCTAATAACCAGACACACAGACATCACATGCCTCCTAATGTGACTGATGCACTAGGGACACAACACTCTCTTGGGGTCCCTGCCCAAAATGAACCCTGAGGATCGTCATGAAGAAACATCAAATGAACCCAAATTGAGAGACATTCTATCAAATAGCTGGCCTGTACTCTTCAAAAATGTCAAGGTCATGAATGGCAAAGAAAGGCAGAGGAAGGCAAACTGTTCTAGATAAAAGAGACATCACGATTAAATGCAGTGTGTTATCCCAGTCTGGATCCTGGACTAGAAAAACAAAACTGTGATTACAGGTCATTATTGGGACAATGAACAAAATGTGAAGAAGGACTGCAGATTATGGTACTATATTGTTAAAAGTCTTGATTCTGATGGATGTACTATGGTAATGTAACAGAAAGTCATGAGGGGCGCCTGGGTGGCTCAGTGGGTTAAGCGTCCGCCTTCGGCTCAGGTCAAAATCCCAAGGTCCTGGGATCAAGCCCTGCATCAGATTTCCTGCTCAGCAGGGATCCTGCCTTTACCTCTCCCCCTGCCCCCTCCACCCTGCTCATGTTCTCTCGCTCCACTCTCTCTCAAATAAATAAAATCTTAAAAAAAAAAAAAAAAGAAAGAAAGTCATGAGCCTCCATGTGCTTAGGAAATGCACAGTGACATTCTTAAGAAATACCCTTTGAGGAAGAGAAAACTTTACAGGAAATATTGCACAAAGTTGAGAGTTGGTAAATCTGGGTGAAGAATATGTGGGTGTTCTTTTGACACTTCTTGCTTTGTTATACTTGCTTTAAACTCTTTTAACTTTTCTATGAGTTTGAAATTATTTCAAAATATAAAGTTAAGAACAGTTAAAATAAAGTTATGCTATGGTCCACGGCATTGGAACTCACTGAAGGGTCATGTCGGGCTAGGGCTGTTAACATCAGGCAGGATCTCATAGGACCCTGTGAGCTGGAATTTTGGTTAGAAGAGGGGGCTGGGCAAAGGTTTGAATCCGTATGTGTATTTAGTTGTCTTCTCCCCTTGTTTCCTCTGAAAGAGGACGGTGAGCTTACTGCCCATGTTCATGTTAGTGTCTCTAGGATGAGTCACACAGTAGACCCTGAACACTTTATGTGGAAGAAATGCCACCTCCAATAATATTAATGGTAAAGAAATATCATTTAAAATTATGATAAACCTTTAGCTGTTTAGTCTCTTCTATTAAAACACAGTGGAATCCACAGTGGGGCTAATTTACCTGTGGGGAAGGGTAGTCACTGGCCAGCATTACGGTCATAGTACCCAGCCGGTCTTAAGGGTTAACTTGCTTCAGGTTAACAGGCTTGCTCACCTAAGGCCTTTGATCTGTCACGGAACTGATTTACTTTCTTTGAGATTTGCAGACCACTGGCCTTGGGGAATGTAGGACCAGAACTTTCCCAGGCCACAGAGGCCCGCAAATCTGTTTGAGGCTGCCTCGACTTTCTGGTTAGCTAAAACATCCTTTAGCAAAATGTTTTTCTCCTTTTAAGTCACATCAATGACTTTACTGCCCTCCCTCTGCCTAGCTGTAGACCCGTCTTCCTTTGCAGAACGAGCAGAGTATTCTTGCACAACCCCCGAAGTACCAAAGAACCAGACCTTCTTGTACAACCCCTCTCCCCACCACTACCCCCTGGGGCACCAAGGAACTTCCAGAACTTCCCGCACAACTTCCGAGCACAGAGAGAACTCTGTGGCTGGCAGCATGGAGTCTGCACATAAATCAAGAAATGTCACAGACCATGGCACTCCCTCAACTGATTCAATCCCTTTAGAAATCTCTGGGCCAGGCAGAAACCTCGGAGTTGGCTTTTGGACAAGAAGTCTGCCTTCTCCCCAGGTGGCCGGCCACCTGAATAAAGCTCATATTCCTTTCCAATCAACACGCGTCTCTGGAGTACTGGCCTTTCAGGCAGCGGGCAGCCGAGCTTGGGTTCAGTAACGTTCCTTATGTTCCCTAATCCTAAAACTCGCTTGTCACCATCTTTGCCTCAGTCAGGCAGGATTCTCTACAGCTTTGCTCATTCTTAGCTCAGTATACTTCCTCCAGTTTCTCTTCAAGTGCTGGCCAGGCTCCACGACCATGCCCTACCCTCCGCTGGGATTGTTCATTATAACTCTAAGGACCAACAAGTATCTACGAGGCACAAACTTTATACAAAGACTGTATTCAGCCTGCATCTATTGGCCTGGAACTGACCAGGAAAGTCACACATTGCCTGTACTTCCATTTCTCTAGCTGTAAAATATCCCACCGAAAGGCAGACCTTGTCTTGTTTAATCTGGACCATGTCCAGTCAGCACATTAAAAAAGGCTCGTGGGGAGAAGGAACAGTTTCTTTGGTGATATTTTCCCTGGTCTGAGGGAACTTACAACATAGTTGGAAAGAGAGAAATACATCAGATGTTAAAGTGATTTGTGCATGAGGCGCCTGGGTGCCTCAGTGGGTTAGGTGTCTGCCCCGGCTCAGGTCGTGATCTCAGGTCCTGGGATCAGCCCTGCAGCGAGCTCCCTGCTCAGCGGGGAGCCTGCTTCTCCCTCTCCCTCTGCCTGCCACTCCCCCTGCCTGTGCTCTCTCTGTCAAATAAATAAATTTAATTAAATAAAGTGATTTGTACAGAGGACTGATGGGAGAAATAGGAAACCTTAATCCTGGTCTACTGCAAATTCACTGTGTCACCATGGAAAATGACACGATGTCTTAAGGCTTCATGCCTTATTTGTAAAATGAGGGGGTTGGAATGGATGACAATAATGATGAAAGAAATGTACTGAGCCCTTGTATACCAGGCCCTGCACTAAGCACTGAACAAGGATCAACACATTTAAATCTCACAATACTGCTGTGAAGTAGGGAAGACTATCCCAGTTTTATAGATAATCCATGAGATCCTTTCAACTCCAATGGTCTAGAATTATGTGATTTCAAGTTAAGTAATATGGTAAACTGTGTTTTCCAAAGGTGGCCACAATATTTCCCATCCCACGTGCTCCTCTTACAGTGTGACTCTGACATTCCTGCCTTCGAGAGGTGGGTCTATGTCCTCTCTCATTGAATTTGGCTGGGCTGCTGGGCTTGTTACTGGACGAAGCAATGTTATATGACTTCTGAGGCTAGATCACAAAAGCCAATCTAGCTGATATTGATTTCCTACTGCAGCACAACAGATTACCACAAACTTAGTGGCTTATACCCACTTATTAGCTCGGTCCGTAGGTCAGCATTCTAGGCACAGCACGAATGGGTTCTCTGCTCAGGGTCTCACAGGATGAATGAAAGGTGTTGGCTGGACTGAGTTCTCAGAGGGTCTAAGGGAAAATCTGCTTCCAAGCTCCCAGTGTTGTTGGCAGAATTCAGTTCTTTCGTGGTTATAGGACTTGAGGTCCTCCTCTCCTTGCTGGCTGTCAGCGGGGGCTGCACTCAGCTCCTTGTCAAGGCTACCCAAATTCCTTGCTCACATGGTCACCTCCACCCTCAAAGCCAGCTGTAGGTAATCTCCCTCACATCAAACCCCTCTCACACTTCAAATCTCTGACATCCTCTGTCTCTGGCTTCTAGAATGGACCCAGATTAAAATGGCTCAAGTGATTAGATCAGGCCCATGTGCAGAATCTCCCTATCTTAAGGTCAACTGATTTGGGACCTTACTTACACCTGCAAAATCCCTTTTGTCATATAATCATGGGAGTGAAATCTAATCATATTCATAGGTTCCACCCAACTCAAGGGGAGATACGCCAGGGCAAGGGTCACTGGGGGTAAAATTCTGCCTACCACATAGCTTCTTTTTGATTCTCCTGTTACTCTTATTTTTGGAGCTTGGCCTCCGTACTGTGAGGAAGTATAAGCAGCTTGTGGAAAGAACTGAGGCCTCCCAGCCAGCAGGCCCAGCTGAGCTCCCAGGCAACAACCAGTATTTACTTGCAAGCCATGTTAGTGAGCCATTTTGAAAGTGGATCTTCCAGCCCTAAACTGAACTGCCACAGCTGGTGATAAGAACAGTTATTGAGTCCCACCCAAGTTGCAAATTTGTGAGTAAAATAAAGGACTGTTGTTGTAAGCCACTAAGTTCTAGGGTGATTTATTACACAGCAATAGGTAATCAAAATGAAGTAACAAACCAAGTGAGATCATCTACAAGTACTGAAAGTTTTTTTGCGGACGGGGTGGTAACTGACCTTTCTTTTAGGACACTGGAGCCTCGAGCATCTGAGGCTCGATGACACTGTAGGCCTAAAATGTCCTTCAATTCATGGTTGCTGATTTATTAATTCAAACTTATACTGAACTAATTTGCACTACTATACCTGTCGTCCAAATGTGGAAGCCAAGCATTTTAAAAAGGTTATCTAAACATTATGCTGTTTTCCTTTTGAGCAATGGTTAAACTATATATTTTAAGGTACGTATGTGAAATATTTGGGATGGAAACAAAGATAATGTATTAATTTTTAAAGATACCATGGTCTTGTTTATAAATCACTAAAGTATTAGTATCTCAGTGTATAATTACTTTTCAAGAGTTATTATTTTCAATTAGAAAAAATAGAAAACACCTGGAAAATAATCATCAGTTTTGTCATTAAGAATTTTCATCAATGGATATTAACTATTAGGTGAAAGATTGTTGGAGTAGAACTACCACACACTCTCAAAGAGGGTACCCGTGGACTGTTGATTACAGAGGGGAGAAACCTGGCAGACAAAGCCTTAACCAAATAATCAAACTTAATATCACCAATGACAGAACAAAGTGACATCATGTGCCTTCCACTGTGATCACTAAGCTCACACCACCACGTGTAGTATTCTTGCCCCCAAATGTTTAATCTAATTATGAGAAAACATATAAATCCAAATCAAGGATATTCTGAAAAACCACTGACTTGTACTCTTCAAAAATGTCAATGTCATGAAAGATAAAACGCTGGGAACTCCTCTAGACTATGGGAGATTAATCTAAAAGAGGTAACTAAATGTGAATCTTGACTGGATCTCCCCTCTCCCAACGAAAAAGAAAAAAAAAAACAGCCACAAAACTATAAAATTAAAGTATGCACTACATATTAAACAGTACTGTACATAATGTTAAATATCTGAGTGGATTACTGTACCGTGATTAAGTAGGAGAACGTCCTTGTTGAGAGCCAGATGCGGAAATGTTTAGGGGTGAAACGTCACTATATCTGCAACATTTAGGCAAACTGTGTAAGGACTAAAATTGTGTACCTGGTTGAAGGATTTTTTTTTTTTTAAAGATTTTATTTATTCGACAGAGACAGAGACAGCCAGCGAGAGAGGGAACACAAGCAGGGGGAGTGGGAGAGGAAGAAGCAGGCTCATAGCGGAGGAACCTGATGTGGGGCTCGATCCCATAACGCCGGGATCACGCCCTGAGCCGAAGGCAGGCGCTTAACCGCTGTGCCACCCAGGCGCCCCTGAAGGATTTTTTTTTATCAACATCTAATCAACACTGCCCACAGACTGGGCAGAACGAGCAAAGTTTCCCTTTGGATAGTTGAGGAGAAGCACACAGCTGGTCACTCACCTCCCTGGGTGGCGCGTGGAGCCCTGAGAGTTTTATGGTGGTCTCAGCACAATGGCGAGCGAAGGACGAGGCTGTGGTTTCACCCTTGCTTGAGAAACAGACATACATGCACACAAGAGAGCATTTGTGCCCTGCACTTTACCGCAGTCCTGCTCAGGCGTGACGGTGAGGCCACGCCTTTCATCTCAAAGGCGTACGTGACAGCGGCACGTGCCCGTCCGATGCACTTTACGGCAGTCACGCAAAGGCGTGGGGGCGTGGCTACACCTCCCGCGCCCACAGGCACGCACGCACGACAGCCGCACGTGCTGTGTAGAGCGCTTTATGGCAGCCACGCGAAGGCGCGAGGTCACGGGCCCACGCTGCGCGGGGTACGCTCTGCGTCCTACGTCATCGTGGGCTGGCTGTTATTTCGCTCTCACGGCTTGGCGATCATGGCGACGGTGGCGGCACTGTGGCGGAGGGCGAGGGACTATGTGAAGAACAAGGAGTTCCGGGACTACCTGACCAGCACGCACTTCTGGGGTCCCGTGGCCAACTGCGGCCTACCGGTGTCTGCCTTTAAGGATATGAACGCCTCGCCTGACATCATCAGTGGCCGAATGACAACAGCGCTCATCTTCTACTCGCTAGCCTTCATGCGTTTCGCCTACCGTATACAGCCTCGAAACTTGCTGTTGTTGGCGTGCCACAGCACCAACGTGGTGGCGCAGAGTGTGCAGCTGAGTCGCTACCTGAATTACCAGTACGGCGGAGACGCCGCGGCGGCTACCGCTGCCGGCCCTGCTGCCGCCGCCGCCGCCACCGGTCCCACCAGCGATCCTGTGGCTGTTAACGACCTTGAGGATGACGACTCCTGCTAGGCAGCCGCCAGCCCCAACCCGTGGTCCCTGAAACGTGGCTGAGACGGCCCGATCGAATCTGCAGCTTGCAAGCACTGAACTGTTCTCTTTGAAGAAGAGACCAGTGAAGTTTGGTTTTGACTCTAATAAAACAGTGCAAGTCTGATTAAAACCTGCAGTTTGGTTAATAAAAAATAGAAAATAGCACAGAACTGAAGGTGTTGAGTGTTGTTTATTTCGTGATCTGGAAATAAAATGTTCTTTAGGTGAGGGTAGTTTGGCTGGTCTTCCTCTTCACGGGCCCCGCGCCTTGAGGGTTAGTTTTTTACGGGGGAGAAAGCCTGAAAGTGTTCCTGAGATCGTGTTTTGTTCCTTGTTTCCGGTCTCCAGGCCGAATAATGCCGCTTAGTGGCATACATGATTTTTAAAAACTGGTACAGGCATTAATCTCTTTAGAGCAAAAACAAGTCGGGGATTATTGTTACTGAGGGAAATACTTCGAAGTGGGTTTAAATGAATTCGGTGAAATCCAGTTTAGGTTTTCTACAAGTACTTATTAAGAGAACCTAGAATCTCTTGGTGATTGGACAGCAGTTATAGAATCTACCATGGAAACAGGATAAATAACTCTGACGTTAGTTGCTGTCAACCCTGGATTCTAGGTAAATAGAAAATAAAAACGACAAAATCACAATCCTTTCCTCTTTTCTTCATGCCTAAAAATGGGGGAAATGGCAGTTGGTAAAACTGATAAGCTTATTGCCCTGTGTTGAATGCTAGCTAGGGTTGGGGGTGAGGGTCAGTGGTCAACAGTATTAGCCCACAGTGTCCCCCTAAGGACTTGCCTTAAACCAGGTTACATGAGGTGGGGAAAGAGAAGGGTGGGGCTGTGGGTGTAAGGCCATTGTCTCTGCAGCAGAGGCTGCCCTCTGATTTGACACCAAATCTCCTGCCTCTGGAGGATGCAGGAAGTTCCAGAGTGGTCTACTGGGTGAAGAGTGCTTAAACCCTACTTTTGTTAAAGATTTCAAATGCAAAGAGGGGCCTCTGGGTGGCCCAGTCGGTTAAGCGTCTCTTAGTTTGGGCTCAGGTTGCGATCTCAGGGTCTTGAGGTCCAGTCCCTCATTGGGCTCCAAGCTCAGTGAGGAGTCCACTAAAGTTTCTCCCTCTCCCTTTGCCCCTCCCCACCCTCGCTCACTCTATCTCTCTAAAATAAATCTTTTTTTTTTTTTAAGGATTTTATTTATTTATTTGACAGAGATAGAGACAGCCAGCGAGAGAGGGAACACAAACAGAGGGAGTGGGAGAGGAAGAAGCAGGCTCACAGCAGAGGAGCCTGATGTGGGACTCGATCCCATAACGCCGGGATCACGCCCTGAGCCGAAGGCAGACGCTTAACCGCTGTGCCACCCAGGCGCCCCTCTCTAAAATAAATCTTAAAAAAATATTTCAAATGCAAAGAAATTGAACACAACTCTGGAAGGTTCTGAAGACATCAGGTCTTGGATAAGACAGGCACAACCTTAGCGGAACTCTGGAAGATTCCCCTTTATCTTCTGTGGCATCTAAGCAGTAATCCTCTTTGTAGGCAGTTTCTACATTTCACATTCTGCCTACGGGGGAGAAAAACTCTGGAAAACTCTTGTGTATTAGTTATCTATTCCCATGTAACAACTCACCCCAAAACTTAGTATAAAACAACAAATACTATCTCACACAACTTCTGAGAGGCAGGAATCTGGGAGTGGCTTCGCTGGGTGCTTCCGACTCAGGGTCTCAGCTGTCTGCTGGGGCTGCAGTCTCCGGACTTGCCTGGGGCAAGCTCGCTCACATAGTTGTTTGCAGGTTTCGGTCTCTTGGCATGGGGGCCACAGGGCTGCTCAGGACAGGGCTTCCCTCCAAGAGTTCCAAGAGAGAGAAAGCCCAAGATGGAAGCCATAGTCTTCTATAGCATCATCTGAGAAGTGACATACCATCACTCAGCTGTGTCCCACTGGCCACATGAACCAACCTTGGTACGTTGTGGGAGGAAAATACAAGGGCGGGAATACCAGGAGGCAGGGATCTTTGGGGGGCCATGAAATAAAAATTCTCATGCCTTTCTGAAACTCAGTAGAAAGTAATAAAGCATGTCAGGTCATCACCCACCTTCCCCCAAGAGGTCACAAAATGCCCAGTTTACAGTTTTGTGGTCATAACTAACATGCATATATCATGGAGCATGGGTTTGAGAAGAGGGAAAGGAGTCTCTGGAAGATAGTATTTTCGTATTTTAGATAGTTCAGACTATAATGTAATAATAAAAGCCAGTTCTTAAAGTTTTGAAACGAGTCATAACCTTTTATCAAGATTTTTATTAAAACTTGAATTTTTCCCTTCACTACTACGTGAGTAGAAATATATTTTTAGATCTGTCTTACAACATGTATTTTGTAATTCGAGTATATTTCAATCAAAGGCAGGTAGGTTTCTAATTAACCTGGTAAGGGAAAAGTAGGTAATAATCCCTACTGATAATTTCCTATCGCTCTGCATTTATAATTTAGAGGGCAAAATGATTGGAGAAAAAAATCTGAAAGATTCCAATGCCTCCAACGCTAAGGCAATGCTCCACTTACAGGATCTAATTTGTAGTATGCCCACCCAAGAGGTCTAACCCTTTGTTGCCTAGGATATTCATGTGTAAAGCCATATAAGTGATTAATACTTTAATAAAAATGAGCCTTTCAAATCATTAGGGTAACAATCACTTCATAATCTCCCCAAACTCTCAAACACAATCCTTTCTGGCCTTTGCAATTTAACCTGTCTACAGATCTCTCCCGCTACTTTATGAAGCCAATAACATTTTGAATTGGCAGAGCTATTTTTCCAGAAGTTTTTGTTACTGACACACTTTTGTTATTACCCAGAGTTCATGTTTTATACTGAGTTTAATAAGTAACGTCCTTTTCCTTAGGCCCTCTGCATTCCCTGGCAAAGCACAGGCTAAAATGCAAAGAACTGCCCTACCTTTGCAACCATAATGCCAAAACTTTTTTTCTCATCTAATTCTTTCCACATATTGTGTCGCAGGGAGAGGCGGAGAGAGTAAATCATATTGCTGGATGAAAACCAGGCCCTCGGAGACAAAACAGCCCTGTGTGGAAAGGAAACCACTTCCTGGGCTTCTCTGGACGCTGCCACCTCCCAAGTGCCCCCAGAGGTGGAGTTGACCCCCACAAAAATGGGAGGCTACAACCAATTCCAGGAAATGCAACACACAAATCTTACGGTTTGAATTTGTATTGTTCACATCTCTTGATGATCTTGAAATGAACAAACTGTAATTAAAAACTTTCAAAATACCATGAGCGCATGTTTGTTGGACAAATTTCATATGGGATGATGCCTAAAACAGAAAAGCCAGATTTCTGCTAACCACCCCCCTTGACCCCAATTCCTTTCCCAGAGGTAACACAGCAAAGAGCCTGGGAAAGACACACAATTTTCCAGACCTTTTACTGAAAAAGACAAATGGTTTTACAGCATGCCATGTGTTGTTCAGCATTCTGCTTTTCTGTTTCGTGAGTGTTGGAGGTCATTCCATACCACTGCACTGCAGCATTACGACATTCCTCTTAACAACTGTGTAATGCTCTGTTGCAGGGATGCACTGGGATTTAACGGGTCGTCTCTTGACACCGGGCTGCCGGCGCGGCTGTGAGCACCCTTGTGTGCACATCCTGGGCCACGTGCACAGAGCCGTAGAGGAGGGGCCCACAGGTTGACATCCCTGTGCACGCTCCATTTGCTGTAAAGCCTTCTTTGGATAGGTCTTCCCTTTCTTTGATGTCAATGAAATTAAATGTTGCCAGCATAATGTTTTCTGCAGTGTCTTTCATTTATCAGAGCAGACAATAAATCCAGAGATGACAGCATGTATACCACAGTCCATACCTTATAAATCCTCACATCTGCATCCATTTCAGTGCCTGGCTGTGGCGGACACTTGATAAATGTTGGAGAGAGTAGGAAGAGCTAATTGGATACAGGGGGTATGAAACGAAAGTGTTCATAACCTCAAGTTCCTAAAGTTAGAAATCAGGTCTTAATTTGGTTAGTGAATCAAGATTTAATTGGATCCCATCTTCTAGATGTACCTTACATCTAGAAGCTGGGAAACGTTTTGGCAAATTGCTTAGTTTGGGCATAGTTGCAAGATGAATGACAATTCTTACTTTACTATGGAAGTCTGCTAAAGGAACTGTGTGAAATGAATGGACAAAGAAAATGTACGATTCAGGACCAAATAGTCAGTTATAGGCACATTTGCATTCATCTGGGGTTTACAGCATTATATACATGCATTTTAATGTAAAAATACACCAAATATACACCCACCCTCTGCCCACTGTCTACAGATCACGCCCTTGATGGGCAGCTGAGCAAGCGAAGGACGGCTTCCTTTGGGCTTGAAGCGGAAGCACTTCCTCCAGGGGGTGGGGCAGGTGGCAATTCTGTCCCGGAAGGTCCAGAGGTGACCCGGCCCAGTGAAGTGCTGCTGGTTTTGAAAAGGAGCAGATGGAGGGGAGGGTAAGACTGATCCCATGGACCCATGTAAACGACTGGACAGTGGTTTTGCAGTTGAGGAAACAAACCGGACAAAGTCCAAAGTGGAGGACTCCTGGGGTAAAGTAATAGAGGAAGTTACAAATGTATCTGTCAGTCTTTGGAAAGAAAATGATGCCTTTGAATTTCTGTAAGAATGGTGGTGTTTCATCCTTAAATCTCATTAACAAAGGACCAGGCTTAGTTTAACAGTATGACACACACTCATGTGTAAGAATAAATTGTTGGTGGAGCCTTCAGTCAACAAATATTTGTGAAGCACACGAGGGCTGGGCCCTGGGCTCGGCACTCGGGATATAGAGAACTGACCGGAAGGAGCTGTGATGGCCACGGGAGTTGACTTTTCCCAGGAGTACCATACACAAGCCAGCAACTGTGGGGCTTTCCCTGACATCCCTGTTTGTGAGGCTGGCTTGGGCCCTCTGCCTGCTTTGGTCAGTCAAGTCATGTGTTCTCTAGTCCCCCCTGAGCAGCCTGGGCCCACCTCCTCGCCCTATTGCCCCAGCCTACCAGAAATGGGGAGCAACAGTTCTGTACCAACTGGAAATGGCTAGGAAATGGCCCTCCAGGCGATTTGTTTTCTTGCCTTCTTCCAAAAAGGAAGGATTTATATCTCAACATTTACATCACAGCCCAGCCCTTGGGCATCCTCCTTCATAAGACATTCAGGTGGGGACAGGGCTTGGGTGCTGGCAGGCAGAGAACTCTGTGTGATTCCTCACACAGGCCTGGCCAAACACAGACTTTACTGTGTGAAGCAACCTGAAATCCAGGACCAGAAAAGAATCTCACCTTCTGAATAGTGGCGGTGGGGGGGGAGTCCAAACTCCCAAACCCCCAAATCAAAACAAACAAAACAAACAAACAAAAAAACCCCCTAGATGACAGCAAGTTCTGGCACAGCAGTGTCTACCATTTTTTGGGTGGTTACAGATAACACAACACCAAGCTTATGAATATTAAAAAAATATATTCCCCAAGAGTCAAAGGAAGTCCAGGAAAAGGCAACAAAAATTCCTTTTTGTTTGGGAGGGATACTCTGGTAAGTGTTTCCTTTTGCACAAAAAAGAAGAGCTGAGATTGAAGCCGTGCTGACCTTCACATACACGCCTGACTTCTGTCAACGGCCAACCTAAAACAAGAGACAATATTTAATTTTCTTTATTTGAAGGGAAAACCATGAAACATCAGAGACGGTCATTTTAACAAGTTTTTCTTATGGAAATGAACAAGTGGCTAAGAGCTAGGCATCACTGGCATCGTTTTGGAGCTGACATGCTTTTTGATTAAGTTACAAAGTTCATTTACTTAAGAACAGACCAGTGACTTCAGGTATACTGGACTAAACAAAGCTGACAAGGAGATTATGTTGAATTACCTCCAAGATGTGAGAATCACCAATTAGAGTGCCAAGCTCAATGTCCTTTCTTTCAAATAATAAGGCCACAGGGAAACTTCGGGTTAGACTACATTGTGTGTTCCTCGTGGCCTTCCGTAAGAGAACAGGCATCAAAGTGATAAGGTTATTCAGTCCTTACTTACCGTCATATGTGGAAATTCACCTCAGGCCTTCCCTTCGGGTGTCTGGGCCCCAAGTTCCTTGGGATCTGGTTTTTGATGCTGTAGGTGGAGGCTGTCTAGCTTCTGCAGATCTTCTGTAAGACCGTTTCTAAGATCCTTGTTGTTTCTCAGAAATTCTTTCACCACCTGCAGTCGATTTAAGATCTGCAAGAGGAAACCATACAATGTACGGCTTAGATCATTTTACAGCGGGCTTGTAATTCAGATGGAAAGCTTTCTAGGTCCGAGATGGGCTCCTCCTCACGTGTCCGCCAATAGCTGGTTCTGGGGCCACACAAGGGGGTGTTTGTTTGTCTCCTCAAACCTTTTTGCTTTAAAGGGCTAATATCCAAAATAGATAAAGAACTAATATAACTCAATAGCCAAAAACCTCCAAATAATCCAATTAAAAATGGACAAAGGACCTGAATAGACATTTTCCCAAAGAAGATGTATGATTGGCCAACAGGCACATGAAAACGTGCTTGACATCATTCATCATTAGGGAAATGCAAATCAAAACCACAATGAGATCTCACCACATGCCTGTTAGAAGGGCCATCATCAAAAAGACAAGAGATAACGAACGTTGGAGAGGATGTGGAGAAAAGGGAACCCTTGCGAACTGTTGGTGGGAACGTAACTTAGTGCAGCCACTATGGAGAACAGTATGGAGGTTCCTCAAAAAATTAAAAATAGAACTATCCTATGATCCAGCAGTTCCACTTCTGGGAACATATCTGAAGCAAATGAAAACACCATGTTGAAGAGATTATCTGCACCCCTGTGTTCATAAGCGGCATTATTTACAATAGCTAAGACATGGAAACAACCTAAGCATCCATTCGTAGATGAATGGTTAAAGGAGATGTGGTGTGTATACACAATGGGATATTATTCAGCCATCATCAAGAAGGAAATCCCGCCATTTGTGATAACGTGTATGGACCCTGAGGGCATTAAAGTAAAAGAAGTCAGAGAAAGACAAATACTGTACGATCTCATTTATACGTGGAATCTTTAAAAAAAACCAAACTCATAGAAGAAGCAGACTTGTAGTGACCGGTAGTGGGAGGTGAGTGGAGGAGGAATGGGAAGAAGGTGGTCAAAAGGTACAAACTTTAGTTATAAGATAAATAAGTCCTAGGGATGAACGTACAACACCATGACGATAGCTAACACTGCTGTGTGATACACACGACAGTTGTTAAGAGAGTAAATCCTAAGTATTCACATCTCCAGGAAAAGTCTTTTTCTTTTTTTTTGTATCTGGATGAGCTGATGATGTTAACTAAATTTACAGTGGTGATCATTTCACAATATATATATGTCAAGTCATCAGGCTGTATACCCTAAGCTCATGCAATGCTGCATGTCAGTTATATCGCAATAAAAATGGAAAACATTTTGAAAATTCTATTTTGCTTTAAAACCTCCTACATTGGTAGGAAAGGGCTATGTATATCTCAATATGTGTATGTACACACATATATACACACATGTATGTGCACACGTTTGCATACATATATATGTATATATAAAAATAAAATTAGGGGCGCCTGGGTGGCTCATTCGGCTGGGCAGCCGACTCTTGATTTTGGTTCGGGTCTTGATCTCAGGGTCGTGGGATCGAGCCCTGTGATAGGCTCTACTCTCAAAGTGGAATCTGCTTGAGATTCTCTCTTCCTCTCCCTCTGCCCCTCCTCCCGCTCACATGCTCTCTCTCAAATAAATAAATAAATAAATAAAATTAAAAAAAAAAAAAGCCCTTTCATTTGGAATTTGTACCTGCACACTTATTACTATTACATATGTGTGTACACTTATTACTATTAAATATTTATAAAATATACATCTGTTTAATAGTAATAATGTACAGGTACAGAATTCAAAATGAACACATGGGAACAAGGTAAAAAGTCAGTTTGACAGTCAAAACAAATTTTTTTAATTAAGAATGGGGAAGACTTGGGGCACCCGGGTGGCTCAGTCGTTAGGTGTCTGCCTTCGGCTCAGGGTGTGATCCCAGCGTTCTGGGATCGAGCCCCGCATCAGGCTCCTCTACTGGGAGCCTACTTCTTCTCCCACTCCCCCTGCTTGTGTTCCCTTTCTCGCTGGCTGTCTCTCTCTCTGTCAAATAAATAAATAAAATCTTTAAAAAGAAAAAAAAAGAATGGAAAAGACTTGTGCATGTTTGTAGGTAAAGGGAGAAGAGGAAATGGTAGAAAAACTGAAAGTACTCGAAAAATTATGGAATGTAGTCAGAAAGACTTGGATTTTGAAGCTCAGCTTTACCACTTAACCAGCTGTGTAACTCTGGGCCAGACACTTGACCTCTCTGAGCTTCCTTGCGTGTATGCAAATGAAAGCTGATGATACCAACACCACCTAGGATTCTTATGAGGACTAGAAATAATATACTCGAAGCGCTTAGTGTTGCGTGCGGTACACCCCTTCCTTTCTATGTTCCTTCCACAAATATTTATCGAGAGCCAGTCTACTGTGTGCCACGCACTGCTCCAGGCAAAAGAGGCTTCACACCTCCATTCTTCCCAACTCTAGGGCTTGTCTTGCGCGTGTCTCTGGGCCCCTTCTCACCACCCCGCGTCTCCACTTCCACCCTGGTCTGAACCCCATATGGGGAGCAGCCTCCCCCTGGGTCTCCCCTCTCCTGTCCTCCACCCTTCCAATGGCTCACAGGCCACTAAGACTTGCTTCCCCCACCTTCCTTTCCCTAACCTCCTCACCCACTTTTATTTCTGCACCCACACTCCAGCCGCTCTGCTCCACCTGCTGTGGCCCCTGCCCGAAGGCTCTTCCTCCAGATATGCACGCGGCTAACCCTCCACAGGACCCCTGACCACCGGAACACAACCTGCTACTCGGCCCCACTCTGCTAACTCCTGATCCCCCAGACCATGCTCCACCCAGTACTCCTTTCAACGCTTAGGAGCGTCGTTTACTTACTACGTTGACTGCTTACTGTCTCCCCCTACAGGGATCTTTGGTTTGTTCACTGATGCGCACCGAGCTTCTAGAACGGGGCCTGGCACATTGGAGGCGCATGCTCTGTAACTATTTCTGAAATGTAATAAATGAAGGGTCATTTCGATCCTTTCCCCGACTGCTTCAGGTACGTTCTGTCCCTGCCCCTGCTGCTCAAAGCTCCCCAGGGGTCTCTGTGGAGATGGTTCCCCTTATCAGGGTTTAAGAAATCAGTAATGATTTTAAAGAATGCGCAAATTCCTTACATGGTTTTCAGCCACTTACTGCGCTTGCCGTGCTTTAGCTGAATGGTTAAACCCGCTGGATCCTAACAGAGCACTGAGGGTTGGCAGGACGACGTGGAGGGGTCTTGGGTGGCGGCCAGAGGCCGCTGCGGATGGGCTCATGGTGGACACACTCCACACATGTCCCAAGGGGCCCGAGCAGCTGCTGCTCCCACTCAGCTCTGGAGCGGAAGGCATTTCGCAATCACAGTCAGACAGCGGAGTGTATTTTAACGGGAAGCCCTTTTTATAACGCTAGATACCACTGAGGCTTGTCAACTGAACAGAACAGGACGGAAGTGATGAGCTCTGCCTGCTCTGTGGTCCCTGGCACACCCATGCCCCGGGATGCGCTCCTGGAAACTGTCACACTAAATTACCACCACCAGCCGTTTTTTCTCTACTTGGCTCTCCAACGTCAGCCATACTGTTTTCACGAACACCAGAAAGAGTCACCATAAAAGCCCGTGGTCCTACTATAAGCACGGTGTTTCTAAATTCCTGGATGCCTCGTTTTTCATATTTTAGCACCTCAGATGAGAAGGCACCTTATCGTCGATGGTGTCTTACAATAAATTGGCAGTGGGTTTTTTTGTTTGTTTCTTTCTTAGAAGAAATTGGATTCATGGTGTCCTACAGTCGATGGCACTTTAGAGTCACTGAAATCTGGTGTATCAAATCCTCTGACTTTGGAGACTAACCCTAAAGAACATGGATGCCCGTCTATGGTATGGAACTTTCAAAAGAGATCAGTTTCACACCTTGTGGAAAGCCAACCTTTAACTTCTTCGAGATAACATGCCAATCAATCCTAACCTACATTTTGATCAATTGAAATATCGAGAGAGATGCCATGGTCTACTGAACAGAAAGCATGAAAAATGAGAATTTATCAGTTCTATCTAGAGAATTTGGGGACCCAGAGGACAAGCTCACTCACCCCAATTTCCTGTCTGTGAAACAGAGATAATGAGGGCTCGAAATTTATAGTAGCTAGCTCCTCGGTGATACAGGACCTGCAGGGCTACATGTGGAAAGGCACAGGGTCAGAGCAGCGAGACCCCCGGGCCAGCCGTGTGACCTGGCGCCTGTCAGCGTCTGTCCTTGCGGTCGCTGCCTCGCATGGAAAGCAGTGGTATCTGGTCTCTGCCAGGTTCCCTGCAAGCTCCTAACTTACATAGACTCTTGGCTTGAGTGCACGGCTACGGATGCATTCTGTTGCTTGTTACACAAACAGAAAAAAGAACTACGGCTCCCTCAAGAGAGAACACGGAGCTACTGATGCCCCTGGGGCCTTCGGCCTGACCCCATTCTACGCAGCTTTTGATGCAAGCAGCAGAAACAAAACTGGGGCCGGTTCTAATGGTATTTTAAAATAACGTCAGACAAAACACATGGATTTAGAGAATAGAAGACGTAACCATCTTTTTCATCGCTGTAAACGCCTATGGCGTTCTGGGTTGGGAGCATCCAAAAACCAGTGGTTCTCAGTCCCTCTGCTAAAGGAGCTCACCGAGTTGAATGAAGCATCTAGGTCAAGGTCAAAGCAGTTAACAGAGGCCTAGAGAGCAGCGAGGAGCATGGCTTAATGAATGAAACACACACTTTGTATTCAATAAACATTCTGTCTGTGTTTAAAGAGGGAACCAGCAAAACTACTTTCCTTGGACAAGGTAGAATGGAGAGGTAAAATGATTTGTCCAAGATCTCCTGGTGATCTAGAACTCTAATCCAGCAAGTACTAGAATATGTCTGAACTTTACTAGAATACAATTCTACTACTATTCGCTTTTTTTATACCTTGGGTGTAACAAAGGGGATTCATTTGTCCCGTATTCCCTAGCAGAACTTAAGACCATCACCAGCCTGCCTTGTCCTAAGCTGGAAACTTTGTTGATCCTTTAACCCCTCCTTCCCCACCTTCTTCCAGCCCCATGCTGCCCTCCAAGTAACCTAAGCAGCCACTAAGAGCCATCAGCTCTGCCCAAGTGATGCCTCCAGAATCCGGCCCCTCTGCCGTACCTCTAGTTTCTGTCCTTTTTCCATTTGCACACGGCTCTGACAGCCTCCTGTCAGTCTCCTGCTAGTCTCCAGCCTCCAACTACCATGAGTTAAGTTTCTCAAAGCCACATCGGATCTATTTGATTTACTTTCTCTTGCTTAAAAACACCTGTTGGCTCCCCACTGCTTTTTGGGAATAAGGCCCAAGTCCCCTGGAACAGCACAGCAAACCTTTCAAAATATGGCTTCCAAACTCACCTGACAGCCCTCGCATCGGACCGTCCCTCCTACCCTTGCCTTGTCACTGCTCCGGCCCCGCTATTCTTTTATATCTCGGCAAGCACTTCTCCTTCGGTCAACAACGCCCTTGTGCTCTTGCCAGTTTGCCACACTCTGTGTGACTTTGCTAGTCCCAGCTCAATGGCACCTTCTCGGCAAAGTCTTTTTCTTGCAATCCCCCCTGACCTGCTGAGAACCTCCCCTCCCCCAGCCTTCTGTTCAGAATCCCGTTGTAGCCCTTACCGTGTTTGGTCCACTCTGTGCACACATTAGGCACCCAACTGTTTGCTGACTGAGTGAAAATATTTGTGGAGAGGTAATAATGGTGTGTGCCAAAAGCGTACTCATTTCTGGAAACGATTTGACTTCTAAATCAGAAACATAGGCTGTTAAAATGAGCGACTCTTCCTCCCTGGAGCCTTTCTTTGTTTTGTTTACTCACACAGAGCATACGATACATTTTCTTTTTTTTACCTCTTCAGGCAACATGTCTTGTTCTTGGGCTTGAAGATAGATCTCTTGAAGTTTCTCCTTTAGTAATTCCATTTCTATTTCGTTGACTTGGCTCTCACTCAGGTAAACTCCTGTTTCATATTCACACCCATCTCTCTGATCTTCGGCGGGGAGGTGAACAGCCCAGTCAGATGTCAGCAGCTGGTGGATTACCGAACAGATGTGTGAATGATGGAATGGAAAAGATGCTCCACTGGGTTGCTCAAAAAACTTGTAACTAGACATCTTTGACTGGACCCACTTTATCAATATCCTGTGGCCACAGAAGAGCTTCTCAAGCCCAGCACAATTCTAGATTTCCTACCAAAATTTACCATTTAAATCTAACAAACTTCAACTTTTAAATGAGTGACTGCAGTTGCTTTTCCCCCCTTGGTTCTTTATGCCAGACCTGTTCAATCTGATTTTTACCTGTTCTATTCTGGTGTATGCTGCCACAATCTCTGGAATACTCTTGAATTCATTCAGGAAATTTCGGATCTTCATCTGAAAATCTCGAAGCCACAGAGAAGACACTTTCATCTCTGAAGAATGCATGATCTCGTTACGACACCTAATCACCTACCGAAAGGCCCAAAAGGATAGAAGGTTTCAAAGTCAAATGATGGGGTATTTGGAGATTGTGTAGTTCCGAAGAAAAATTACAGGGGACGCCTGGGTGGGCTCAGTCGGTTAAGCGTCTGCCTTCGGCTCAGGTCACGATCCCAGAGTCCTGGGATCAAGTCCCACATCGGGCTCCCTGCTTAGCGGGAAGCCTGCTTCTCCCTCTCCCTCTGCCCTTCTCCCTGCTTGTGCTCATGCTCTCTCTTTCTCCCTCTCAAATAAATAAATAAATAAATAAATAAAATCTTAAAAAAAAAAAGAGCTATGGCACGTGACATATGTCAAGTGGAATTAAAAAAAAAAAAGAAAGGAACAACTGCAGAAAGGCTTTGTTAATTACAAAATCTGCAAGTGTGGCCTGTACGTACTAGCAGGGCTTGAGGGGATGTTTAATCACCTGCTACTTGCGAATCATTGGGATAAGAAATACAAACAATAGTTTGTACAGCTATTGTTGGCTCTTGAAATCTTGTGACTGGCTGGTGATCTCTTACACAATCCTCCAAATCTCTTAACTTAAAACCACCTGCCAAAGAGCAAGAGTATTGGTTTCTGGCTCTGGGTACACCCACAGGCTGAAGCCGACAATACAAAAAAATCTTTTTAAATATTGCTGGAGCTCCAGGAAGCTGGGTCAAGGGGTTAAATATATATCATGGGGCTTGAACTCATGACCCTGAGACCAAGAGCTGAGCTGAAATCAAGAGTCAGACGCTTAACCCACTGAGCCACCCAGGCGCTCCATGTCTCATATAATAATTATATAATTCACATAAAGTCTTCCACATTCTTAGTTAAAAGATACAAAGGGGTCAACTTGGTACCGTGGCAGTTTTTGCCTCTGCTGATACCATGCAAGATTCTCAGTCCTTTCCGCTGCTGGCATGCCAGCAAAATACACATGCGTTTTCTCTGCGTATTATATATAATCCAGGTATGCTATATACTCTTTTCAATGACCCTCAGAGTAATACACATGCAAGAGCTGTTCTTTGGTGAAACAGAGAAAGTCTAAATCTCCCAGAGGAAATCTGACAAGCATCACGATCTATTCTGACATTGTTGGTCCATTAGTGTTTATATTGCCTTTGGTTCTGTGTACCTTGTCTAGCCTAGGAGATGCAGAAAGGCAGGATTCAAATGCTGGCATACAACGGACAGAGTGATGCACCGCTTTTCTTTCTTTTTTTTTTAATATGGAAGATTACTTTGCTTCTGTTTATGGCAGACCAGGGAAGAGAAATACGTGGTTTATCTATTTTAGCAGCGAACAGTATAAGATCAAGGTGCTGGGAAACCTCAGTGAGGGAGAACTAAGGGGTCAGTCTCCTGCCTGCATTCGCGTGGGGCTTCTCGGACATACAGAAGGCGCATGCGCCGTGAGCCCTGCTAGCCCACTTAGTGATGCCAACCTTGAACCCAAGCACACCGCTGTTTTGGGGAGAGCCTGTGTGCTATGTGTGCCCGGCTGCTTTGGCAGCACAGGGTGTGTCTCTCAGTTGGTCTTCACAGTACGAACCCGACTGACTCTCCCTGTACGGTTTTAAATCCGCCGGCTCTTACCTCTGTGACTTTCTTTCGATCCACCGTGAAGTGATCGCAGGAGTTGATGAGACTTAAAAGAGCAACGGCATCACATTCCTCGGGGCCGGTTTTGTCTGCCAGTCCTCGGGGCATGAAGGCCTACAGTAGGGGAGGCACAAGGGACACCTGAGTCTCTTCCAACCCTAGGAGCTAGTGGGGCCAGTGTACGGGCCCGCTTCCCAAATGATGACCAAACTTCTCTTACTGAGGTTTCGAGGTCGAGCCTTGTGAGTCCAAAACACGAGTCGGGAACCGGTGTGAGCTAAGGCTTGGCCAAGGACAGTAACCAAAGGGCTGCTCTGCCTGTCCTTCTGCTATCAGGAATACTTAAACACTCGACAGAACTAGTTTCCTGTCCTTTCCTAATGGTGTATAAGCAGGCAGCATGGGTAGGAAGCACTAAAGTTTCAGCGGTTGAGTTGTGGAGAAGATTTGAAATTTAAAAATAATAGTTACTTCCGACTGGGCACTTTAAAGATGCCTTAAGCAAGGGGCGCCTGCGTGGCTCAGCCGGGGAAGCGTCTGACTTCGGCTCAGGTGAGGATGCCGGGGTCCTGGGATCGAGCCCTGTATCAGGCTCCCTGCTCAACAGGGAGCCTGCTTCTCCCTCTCCCTTTGCTGCTCCCTCTGCTTGTGCTCTCTCAAATAAATAAATAAAATCTTTAAAATAAAAAAAAATAAAGATGACTTGAGCAAGTTCATATGGTAGCATACAGTTAAGAGCCTGGGCTTGGCTGGGTTCAAATCCCAGGTCTGCCACTTGCCAACCATGTGACCCCGGGCAAATTACTCACCCTCAGATTCCTCATCAGTAAGCAGAGGATAAGTGTGCTCATCCACCTTGAAGGACATTGCGAGAACTAAATGAGTTAATGCAGGGGAAGCACTTGCATGGTGCCTGGCACACGCTAAACCAACAGGCCGTAAAAGTTGCCAATTATTATGTCGATGGTGCAAGGCAAGCATGACCTCCCCAGGAGTTCCAGATGGAATCCTAGGGTTTGAGGTGCTTGATATATCAGAAGGGCCTTGTTCTAGCATGATCTTGCCTTTCGTAGGATTTTAAGGCACGGACCCCCAACATGGTGTCACCGCGAGGCTGGCATATGGTTTTTTCCTGAAACAGTGCCAAATTTACACCTGAACGCAACTTTATACCAAGCTCAGCAGCTCACCAGTACATCCCTGCCAAGGGACTAGAAAAGATGACCTATGAAAGATTGCTTGCAGTAAGAACTCGAAATAAAGAGACCTGTTCCCTTGAAAAGAAACACATCTCAGCAGGTGAGCAACCGCAATGTGCCCTGCACAGTGCTGCTGGTAATGGTGTTCCAAGAAGGGCTTGTGGTCGGGGCCCACGCACCCCAAGGAGAGGCAGGGCTACGTTCCTTGTGGTGGGGGAATCCTCCGCTGGAGCCTCCCATGATTAAGAAGAACTTTGTAGGGGCGCCTGGGTTGTTCAGTCGGTGAAGCATATGCCTTTGGCTCAGGTCATGATCCCAGGGTCCTGGGATCGAGCCCCACGTTGGGCTCCCTGCTCAGCCGGGCATCTGCTTCTCCTTCTCCCTCTGCCCTGCCCCCTCATGCTCTCTTGCATGCTCTTTCTCAAATAAATAAAATCTTAAAAAAAAAAAAGAACTTTGTATGCACCGAATGGCCCACATCACAAGGTACAGTAGCCAGGACCATCACTCTTTCCATGCCTTAACAGCCACTGACACGCTGAGCCTCTGAGTCTATGATGCATGCTACGATTTGTTTTTTGTTTTTAAAGATTTTATTTATTTATCTATTTAGTTAGACAGAGCACACCAGCAGGGGGAGGGGCAGAGGGAGAGGGAGGGAGCGAATCCCAAGCAGACTCTGCGCTGAGCACAGAGCCTGACGCGGGGCTCGATCCCATGACCCTGAGATCATGACCTGAGCCGAATCAAGAGTTGGAGGCCCAACCGACTGAGCCAGCCAGGCACCCGTGGGCACTATGATGTTAATACAGACGTTAACTCATGTAGCACAGCCAAACTAGTGCAATGAAGCTGAACGAAAAAAACATTTACTTCAGCTCCTGCTGGGAGGATGATTCCAAAGTTAGAGGGGTCTTAGGTGCCTCAAAACCAGGCACAATTTTTCTTTTCCACGACAACATATGCCCCACCTGGCATTTTCTCACCAGTATAGACCGGTCTTTTCCACATTCATGTTTTATTCTCATAATTATTCCCTTTCGTCCAAACTAGAAGCTGACAGGAGGCTCTGCTCCTTCCCTGCCACTGAAAGGAGTTTCTTAAAATGTTATCACGTGCCACTGTGTTCCATCTGTCGAATGCGCAGTGGTGGGAAACGCGTGTTGCTGCCTCCCATTACCCTCTCCTGCCTCTTCAGTGAGGAGGAGGAGATGGGGTTGCAGAAACAAACGGGGGCCAGATCACGCTGGGCCTTACCGGCCCTAGAAAGGAGTCTGGAGTTTATTCTAAGGACAGCAGGAAGCCATCCAAGGGTTTTAGGCAAGGGAAGAAAACGATCTCATTTCCCCTTGAAGACCACACATCCTGCTGTGTGGGGAACCGACTGGAGGTGACCAGATGCGACCAGAGCAGCAGCAGAGGAAGCCAGGTGGGAGGCTGCAGCCAGAGGCCAGGCAGGAGGCAGAGAGAAGGAATCCACAACCAGTTTGCAGGTGTAAGCGAGGGGGCAGTGACCGGGAGAGATGAGGCGGGGGTGGTTGTAGGTCATGGACGCTGGGGTGTGGCTGTGGGTTTGGGGGGGTAGAGATGTCGAGTCCTGCTTGAGAAGTAAATACAAAGAGCCCAGGAGGGAATAAGGAGAGGGGTGTGGCACGCAGCTGGAGAGGAGCATCTGGAGCAACTAGGACAAACTAGGGAGCCATCAGCATGAGTGCAGTACGTAATGGTGAACTCCAAGGGGCCGGGGCAGTGTCGCCAGAGGAGAAGAGGGGGACAGAAGAGGCCTGAGAAAGGCCAGCCGAGGACAGGAAGGAGGCTGAAGAGGAGGAGCCAGGGAGACAGGAGGAAACCTACGGGGGACAATGACGTCACAAAGCCATGGGTGTTTCAAGAAGAGGGGTCAGTCGTGCCAAATGCCTGAAAGCAAAGAAAGATGAGGCTGGAGAACTGAAGGTCACGCGTGCCCGACAAGACAGACGCAGGTGGGCTGGCAGAGGCAGGACCCAGACTGGAATGGCTTAAAGAGTCACTGGTAGCTGACGGAGAGAGCAGGCATAAAACCCTTTCCAAGAGGCTCCAGTGGGTATGCATATGGGAGGCAGGCACGGAAACGGGGAGAGAGCTGGAGGGAATGGCTCAAGAGAAGCTCTTCTTTTTAAATTTTATTTGCCAAATATTTATTCAAGCGTTTTTAAAACGGCTTTATTGAGATATAATCCACATACCATACAATTCACCCCTTTGAAGCGTACAGTTCTTTGCGACGTGAATGGATCTTGAGGGCACTGTGCTGAGTGAAACAAGTCAAACAGAGAAAGACAAATACTGTATGATCTCTCTGTGGCATCTAAAACAAACAAAACAAAACCCCAAGCTCACAGATACAGAGAACAGTTCGGTGGTTGTCAGACGTAGGGGTGGGGAGTGGGCAAAATGGGTGAAGGGGGTCGAAAGGTACAAACTTCCAGTTATATAAGTTATGGGGATGTAATGTACAGCATGGTGACTATAGCTAATAACACTGTATTGCATATTTGAAAGCTGCTGAAACAGTAGATCTTAAAAATTCTCATCACAAGAAAAAAGACTTTTTGTAACTATACATGGTGATGTGGCATCATTTCTCAATATATACTCGTATCAAACCTTTACGATGTACATCGAAAACTGATACAATGTTATAAGTCAGCTATACCTCAATTAAAAAAATGTACAGTTCAGTGGTTTTGAGTATATTCACAGGGTTGTGCCACCATCACCAGCTGATTTTAGGACATGTTCATCACCCCAAAAAGAAGCCCTCGTCCTCCATTAGCTATCATCTCCCTCTTACCCCAGGCCCTGGCAACCACTCATCTCTGTCTCTATAGGTCTGCCCATTCTGGACATTTCATATAAATGGAATTATATAATATGACTGGCTTCTTTCACTTAGCATAATGTTTTCAAGGTTCATCCAATGTCCTTGCATGTATTAGTACGTCATTCCTTTTTTTTTTTTTTAAGATTTTATTTATTCGAGAGAGAGCGAGAGCGCACAAGCAGGGAGAACAGCAGAGGGAGAGGGAGAAGCAGACTCTTGCTGAGCAGGGAGCCTGACTTGGGCCTTGATCCCAAGACTGAGATCATGACCTGAGCCAAAGGCAGATGCTTCACCAACTGAGCCACCCAGGCGCCCTCTTTTATTTTTTTTAAAGATTTTTATTTATTTTGGGGGGGGGCAGAGGGAGAGGGAGAGAGAATCCCAAGCAGATGCCCCCCTGAGCTTGGAGCCCGATGCAGGGCTCAATCCCCGCACCCTCAGATCACCACCTGAGCTGACATCAAGAGTCAGGTGCCCAACCAACTGAACCACCCAGGTGCCCCACCTCATTCCTTTTTATGGCTAAATGACATCTGGTTGTATGCGCAGGCCACATTTTGCTCATCCATTCATCGGCTGATGGACATTTGCGTTGTTTCCACCTTGCGGCTGTCATGAATAGTGCTGCTAGGAACACCCGTGCACAGGTGCTTGTGTGGATGTGTATTTTCATGTCATTGGGTACAAACCTAGAAGTGGAATTGCTAGGTCATACAGTAACCCTGTGTTTAATCTTGTCTTAAAAAAAAAACAACTAAATAAACCAAGGTGATATTAAAGCTACCTGTATGGTGATGGGAATAAGCTGGGAGGGAGAAAGAGTGGATACCTGAGGCCTGAAAGTCCATGGACAGGTGGGAGGGGATATGGTCCGACATACAAGTGGAGGGCCAAGGTGGTAAGAAGAGAGACGCCCTTCCTCCTTTGTGGCAGAAGGAAGAAGATGGTGCATACGGAGGTAGGTTCGCAGGGCTGGTAAAATGATGAGGAGGCAGGTTATCTGGGGGCATGCGTCAACGCCAGGAAAAATGCAGAGAGTCAGTAGCTGGGAGTGAGGGTGGAGGAATGGGAGCTTGGCTAGGCAAAGGCAGCAACAGCGGTCCCCAGGAACAGGAGCCCTATACAGAGCCGTGGCCAGACCACTGGGGCTCGTGGTCAAGAACTAAAAATGAAACCAGGCAGCTCCCTTGTGAGATTCTTCCCCTGAGCACAAGTAGATGATGGTGTCATCAGGGCTGCCGTTGGGCTGTGCAAGCTCAGAGAAAGGAGAAAAAAAGGAGAATGTGGTGAGAGAATATAAACACCGGGGCTGGACTAGAAGGTCTGTTGGTGACAGCAGCAAAAAGGGGCATGAGCAGGGGCCATGGGCTTCAAGAGGATTCCAAGGATATGAAAGCTGCAAGGAAGATCAAACAGGTGAGGGACAGTCACAGTAAAGGGTAGAATTTTCTTTCTTTTCTAGGGAAAAGTAAAAGTCGACAATTCTATGGTGGCAACAACAAAAAAAATGGGATGAGGGCGTAGATGCGGTGGGTTTAGGGGTCCATGACAGCCACGAGTCTGAGGCCACTGATCAAGTCCAACTTCCTTATTTTTGAGGTTAGGGAACAGAGGCTGGCCTAAGGTCACACAACAGCGGCGGAGCTGGGACTCTGATCCCTGCTTCCCAGGCTCTATGCCTGTGCCTGCTGCTGATCAGCATGCGGACGGACTACAAAAGTTAATTTGTGTTAGGAGGTGACTTTGCCCCACCCCACCCCATACTGGGCTTCTGGAAAACATCAAAAAATTAAAAAAAAAAATCCCCAATTGGCCCAGTTAGCAAGACGTAGTGCCAAGATCTAACAGTCTTCCATCTGGCTGCCCACTCCACCCGACCTCCCCAAAGTTTTATTCCTTACCTGGCCCCTTAGAGTCCTTTCTGTTCTAGCCCTAATTTCCCCTTGGCTTCCTCTGCCATCCTGATGGGACCCTACAGCCAAAATGAGCTACTTAGGGAGCCTACACTCAAAAACGCCTGATGTGTTTCTCCCTCTGGGCCTGTGCTCATGATGCTCGCTCTACATCTTGGGTCAGCGTCTCTTGTTGAAATCTTTCCTACAGCTGTCCAAGCAGGGGTAGCACACTTAAATGCCTTGTTAGCAGAAGGGCAGAAGCAAGCTTCTACCTCGCTAAGCTAGATCGGATCCAGCACAGCAGCTCTGAGACGCCTGGACACTAGTCCCTAGATTAAACACCCATTTCTCTCTTTCTATCTTGGCATCTGTTTATGGGGCTCTGGGCTCCAGGTGACCGGCTACCTGGTGGGTCACCTCTTACCCTTCCGAGCAGGTGCTTACCTTGGCCACCTCCCAGGCGTCGACGGGCCAGCGGCCCGGCCGGCAGTTTCCCCAGTGGACGTCTCCATTCCTGTTGGTGTGGTGTTTCAAAATCTCCTGTTTCCACTCCGCGCAAACCTGACACTGAGGCTGAAACTACAAGGGGCGGCGGTGAGAAGCGGCCCGGGAGGGAGGGAGCGGCGTCTCGGGCAAGTGAGCCCGGGGCGTTGCAGTGGGCCCCACCCCAGGAAGGGCTCGGGACCCTACGCTCCGGGACCGGGACAGGGGAAAGGGGGGCCAGGGGCTCACCTGGCGGGCGCGCGGGCTACACTGAGAGCCGCTGCGGCAGGAGGCGCGGGGGCCCAGGCTGGGGGCAGCGGCGAGCAGGCCGCGGTGGAAGGCCAGCACCTCGCGGGCGACGAAGCCTTGCAGGCAGCCGCGCAGCAGCAGCAGGCAGTGGCCCGCCTTCACCCAATTCTTGTACTCCGCGCAGTTGAGGCGCGCAGCCAGTTCAGACAGCACCATGTCCGGCTCGGGCCCGGGACCGTATGGGGCCCCGAGCCAAGGGCGGGGCGAACGGCAGTGCGCAGGCGCGGAATCCTGGGCGGTACCGTCGGCCCGGCCTGGCCCCGCCCGGAGTCCGCCCCCAAGTGCAGGGCGAAGGGAGGGGCCAGAGCTCCTCGCGCGGCGCCCTGCATCCCGGGGCGGAGCCTTCTGGTTTAACCCGTAAGCCTGCCCCACCCCAGTGTTAGGTGACTGCAGATGTGTAATTCTTTTATCCCGCGCTTGCCCAGAAAGCTTGTACCTGAAACTCTTACGCCCCCTTGTCTGTTCCCCCAAACAGACCCTGCCAGTCCCCGATTCGACTCCCTCTCCTGATGTCCGTGCTCTTTTATTGTAGACACATATAAGATGCTCAAGGCACACTTTTTGAATTATGTATGTTCCTTGCACTACACAATTCTATAAAGTTTATTTAGTTCCTAAACCCAACTGATTGGCTGTAGCACATAAAGGCATTAGTGCAGTGTGATCGCTGGCTACCTGCACCACGCATCTACCGTGCGTCTGCAGTGCCAGGGTGACACAAAGCTCAAAAACATAGGCCATTGGGCCATCTAGCAGAAGCAAATAGTACGACGCATCCCCTGGACTCTGTGGAGAGCTGCACCGCCCCGAGCCGGATAAGGGCTTCTTCCACTATGGTCCTGAAGCATCCAGCTTAGACGATGATTAATACTCTCGGTTATAATTAGTGCTTCTTACACAAGGCAGTCTTAAGTGCCATGAGGATCAGAAGGCAATGGACTGTCAACTCCGTATGACAAGAGTTCCTCTCAGTTTTAGTTGCTTTTTAGTGAGCTTCTTGAGCTTGGAAGAGTGTTAAAATTGTGTGTAGTCAAATGGCTCTGGGGGGGGGGGACTCTAAACGAAACTTTCCCCTGACTTCGTGGTTAAGGCCAAAGTGGCACAAGTGTGTAGGAGCTCTAGCTCTGAATTTTAACTGTTTGATCTTAAGCAAATTAATTCATTTTTCTGGGCCTCAGTTTACTCATCTGTAGAAGGAGGATATTAATACCTACCCCACTGAGTTGTTGTGAGGATTAAATATACACTGAAGTACTTAGGACAGTGCCTGGCAATAGTAAGCTCTCAGTAAGTATTAGCTATTATTTTACATTGATCTAAACGTGCCCTTCCATCCATCAGTCATATTCCTGGGCAAGGAATTTGAACAAATCAGTGGCCACTTGGAAGTGGAGACAATATATAGAAAATCGTGAGACCTGGTCTCCTGGGGTTGCGCAGCACAATGCTGGCTGGCGTCTGCCTCTTTTTTTCTTAATAACCTCAATACTAAATCCACCCTAAGTAAATTTCAAATCATTTCCTTAGACATTCTGTCCACTCCCATCAAACCAAATGGAAGAGGAAATTCCCCAAGAAATAGTGAAATATACATTAACATTTTTTTCTGTCCCTTAAGTTTCGCAGTAAGTTCTCTTAAAATTTTCTGTATATTGGGGCACCTGGGTGGCACAGCGGTTAAGCGTCTGCCTTCGGCTCAGGGCGTGATCCGGTGTTATGGGATCGAGCCCCACGTCAGGCTCCTCTGCTATGAGCCTGCTTCTTCCTCTTCCACTCCCCCTGCTTGTGTTCCCTCTCTCACTGGCTGTCTCTATCTCTGTCAAATAAATAAATAAAATCTTTAAAAAAAATTAAAAAAAAATTTTCTGTATATTATTGATTTTATATCAAGAACTTGGATAATATTAAAGTAAAATATCATAGGTAATTCTTTGAGGGAAAAATCACGAAAGGAACTTTATGTAGAAAATGGATTCTGAATTTAGAGCAGCAAAATTATACTTCTTGAAGTTATAGAATTAATCATGGTCCAAAGAAAGACTAACAAACTGCTAGTAACCTGTTGCTGAATGCGTTACTGTATTAACGGCAACACAGTTATTAGTGGTATTTAAATTCAAATCATGTATATTTTAGTTTCTGCTTGCACTAGCTCAGAGTTAACTTTCAAACATAAGGTTCATCCCCTGCTTTTAATAACTTGTTAAGTTCTGTTGAATTTTTCACTTTCCTCCTAATTCTGAAAGTACCTGTATACATTCTGAAGTGGCATTTCAGCGAATGAAAAAAGAAGGTGGCAAATCAGGACCAATTTCTTCTTTCGAAATCAAACTAATGCTAAACCAGACTACTATCCAAAACATCTCCGTGCAAATTAACTAGAGAGAGTTGGTAGTTCTCTGAAACTTGTATAAATTTTATTACCAAAATTACTAAAATTCACAGGTTGAAAAACCTTAAAAGCTAAGACCCCAACCACCTATCAGAAAAAAAATCACTATGGGCATCCAGTCCCTTTGATTGAACCTGGGTAACAAAAGAGGCAAAAGACATGGTTTATGCTGAAACCTAAGATTTGAATGCTAGTGTTTTCAAGCTTTAATAAAGTATATATCAATTCCAAGTACCAAACATATCAAAATTCATATTCATGGGTTTATTCTTAAGCATCGAAAGCAAATTCTGCTCACTGAATCCTATGTTGATTTGCACGAGGCATTCAGAGATGACTTATAATCAGGAAAAGTGTCCACTAAATGCATCGTGTTTAAAAAATACAATTAATGTTTCAAAACCACACTTAAAAAGAATACCTGAAAAGTTTACTCTTTCCATAAAATTTGAGACAATATTATCCTGCAGATAAAAATACATTTCTTGTATATACATGTAGATTTCTACATGAAAGACAGGACTCAGCTCCCAACAGAAAAGGGCTGACCCTTGATAAAGACATGTTAGATTGCCAAACTGATGTGATTTCCATTGTAAGGAGAACCGAAAACCGAAGGATAAAAGGTAAGTTAAAGGAAGGATAAAGTCCAGTCACCTGCTCCTGAACAGCAGCAGAGCTGGGCGAGAAGCAGGGGATAAAGGTAGAAATAAGACACCGAAGAAAGGCAAAGAAGGCCTCGACTCTGACCAGAAGGGAATGGAGAATCAAGCGAATTTGAGAACAGATATGACACAGCTGCAGTGAGATGCCTGAAATTAGAATTTGGTAGTTGATAGTTAACAGAAGCTCAAATCATCTTAAAGTGGAAGTAGAGCGTCTACAATTTACTGGAGAGCCAATATTCCAGTGACCAGATAACTCAGTACAGTATTATCATATAAAAAAACTTTCCCAAATAACATTAGGTCACCAGAAGACCTTTGCTTCTGATCACATTCTTTGAAGCTTAAAAAAGTCCCTGACTCACTGGGAGAGACAGCACGGTGCTCCAAAAAGAAACTCTGCTGAGATGTGTCAGTACCAGAAACTTCACTTGACCCTGGGCGGGCATCGGATCTTGGATTCTTCAAAGTGAAGGCACTGTAACCAGGTTTCTTCCAAGCAAAACATTTTACCGTTTTGTTGACAATGAATTAAGTTGGGATTGTTTAGAACAACCTCAAGTGTGGTGGGGAAGGCAAGGGGGGAGAAGTTAAGCAAGATAAAGAAACGTCACAGAAATTTCATGCAAGGGTGGAATGCTCAAGTTCTAGGTTTCCTGATTCATGCTGTATGCAGAAGTATCCTGTAAACTAAATTTGCGTAACAGAAAAGTTTCCAAATCTTCAACGGATGAGAATGATTGCAATATCTGGGATCCTTGATCAATATGAACTATTCACTGTCTCTTCTCAAAGACGGGTTCACCTTCTTTTTTACCCAAATCCTACACTAAAAGACAACTACGGTGCTAAACGTTCACCACCAGTCAAGTTAGGAATGTCTGAAGAAAATAAATTAAACTTGAAACAAAGAAGATGTTTTTGGTCAAATTTCAGACATGTATCAGTAGAAATCAATTACTGGCCCCACCAGGTGAAAGATGAAGGGAGGCCAGGAGAAGTCTATAGAGCTGATATACACACAAGTGAGTGTCACTGTTTTTTTTTTTTTTTAAACCTAGTTTTATTAAATATTGCTTCTTTGGGATGTGTTTATAACAACTCCCAGAACATTTTCATGTAAGGATTCAAAGCGGGCATATTAAAATACAGCTTCAATATAAAGTTTATCACAGTTTTACAGTATTCAAAAATGACAGACCTGCCTTAAAAAACAAAACAAAAACCAAAAAAGGACTATTACACCCAAAACATAAGAAAACAATTAAATAAACAAGTTTGGCATTTCCATAACTTTATAGTATAAAACAGAATATTAAATCTATTACTGGCAAGCGGACACCAATGTTTTACCTAGTTTGAAATGTGTCCCGTTTAAACACACTATACAAGTTCACTATACAAAAAAGATTGATGGTCTTTTTGATGAAAGAAGTGCACCCTGAAAATTTTTGCCAGTTTAGAATATTTAGCTCTTAAAGTCAAAAAAGTCCTTTTTTTAAAACTGAAGGCTAAATTCAGATTTTTTTTGCCTTTTTTTTTTTTTTTTTTTTTTTTTTTTTTTTTTTTTTTTTTTTTTTGCTGTTTTGTCTCATTTGTCAGCCTTCCTGGTTTAAAAACAATAGTGTCTATGGACGCCCACCAGGGGGCAGTGTAAGATTAGCCATTAAATCACGAACAGCTGCAAATATTGTGCATTCACCTGCAACAGAGAAAAATGGTCATTAGCTATTCGCAATACAGGAAAGATGCTGTCAACACACCGGTGGGGGTAGGGATAATTAAATCTAAAATCAGCAAGAATTTCAAGGGTCAAAATAAAAGACTAAATTTTAACTGCACAGGTTATAGGGGATTAAGCTTTGGTGTTAAGTATCAAATACTTGGTTTGGGTTTTGTTTATTTTTCTTCTCATGGGGAAATTCTGGGTAAGACCCAGTTAGGTTTGAATTTATGGAGATATGCCTCAAGTTTCTCTATTGAAACACTGGAGCATTGGATAAGCCTTTAAAGTTAGGTTTCAAGGCTACTGACTGTTTATGCATTTTGAATCTAATGAAAAAGCTGTAGTTCAGATTTATGCATCAGTTACAACATCAACAATGTCCTTCTAATGTTGCTTTAAAGACCAAATAAAAATGTCTATTATTGCACTGTCCAATAGAACTTTCTGTGCTGATAGAAATATTCTATATGTGCACTGTGACTCCTTAGTACCTGTCATGTAGCTAGTGTGCCTGAGGAACTGGAATTTCAAATTTTAGTTAATTTTAACTAGCTTGAATTTAAATAGCCTCAAGTGGCTAGTGACAGTTATATTGGACAGTGCAGTTCTATAAAATATATTGGAGTTTTCTCAAACGTAAAGGAAACAATCAACTTCTGGAGTTCAACATTAATATCAATAAAAAGAAAGTGATTTTTCTTAAAAGCACTTCACTGGGAGGGGAGGAAGTGATGGGTTCGAGGGGAAGAGGGTGCTGAGGTATGGCACACCGACAATCCAAAAACAAGACTTGTTTGGGGGCAGGCGGGGGAGGCTAATGACTCATCCTATCAATTTCCCCTTCGCTCAAAGAAACCAGAGACCCTGCCTCGTACTTCTTGTGAACATTACATATACTTAAATATAATAAACCCAAACCAGTTGTAAATAACATAAACCAAAAGCTGGGTCCCTTTCCTGGCTCATGGCCTAATGCTATGGTGGCTGCGAGTGAGAGAACGGGAGGCCTCAACAGAAGAATGGCCTTCTGGCAAAGGGTGGGATGTGCAGTGACCCTGTGCAAGTTACTGCAAGCTTCCCTCCAACCGGTACAGAAAAAAAATGAAACTCCAGGTTTGCCCAGTCAAAGGTAGACATAAAAAAATCGACTGAAAAAAGGAAAGAAAAAGAAAAACACTCCCAAAACATCCCAACAATTTCTCAAGTAAAAGGAAAAGTTATATCCTTCTTTTTCCTTTTTAAAAACACATTTTCATTATTGATAGGTAGAAAAACGTGTTTGATCCCAAGAGGATCAAAACATTCTTTCCCTTTAATTGTAAATTCCACAAGACCATAATGATAATCATCTGCTTGTGAAGGAATGGTCTTATCATCAAAGTTCTACTGGACTGCTACTTTGAAAACTCTTTTAGCGTTAAACTTTGATTCTGAAGGACCTATTTTTAGCTGAAAGAAGAGATAAGTCAAAGGATGAAAGCAGAAAATTTTAAGAAGTGGAAGAAGTCTTACAACAAAAGAAGCGTACCCTTCTCTACTGCCCAGTGCCTTCCTTGTAACCGCTACATGAGTGAAAACTTGCCTATGTATATATAATACGGAGAAATAAATAGCGAGAAATATAATTTCTCCCGTGATTCCTGTTTCTAGTAAACTTTTAACACTGTGGTACCTAAAAAATGTTTCAGAGAACAACTTTCCCTCATTTAAAAACGTAATTCTGTTGTCATACTATTCTAAGCAGAAAGCTACAGAGGACTTCCTTAATAGAACTAAGCAAATTTTAATTTAAGTTTAATTTCCTTAAAGTTAGCAACAAGCAAAATGGAAGAAAAATTCTCTTTGCTGAGCTTTAGGTTTTGTGACCAAACATTCAGCACTGCCAGGAGTTGTGTGTTACGTGTAGGCTACCACAATATGGAAGGGACCTGGTTTACCTGCCAGAAACATTCGGGGTTCCTCGAAAATGTTGTTTGAGAGCTTCATTGTGCACTTGGTGAAAAGGTTCACTTGCACCCACCTGACACTTACATAAGAAGCCCAAAAAGCAGTGATGCCATTTGTATCAGCTTTTATTCTTCACAAAACATTTAGAAGATACAGAACTTTGAATGATAATATTCTATTCATGATTGAACCATGAAATATGAGAAACCAACATGCATTTCAACTGGTGATGTACAGAGTGGCAGGTAGCGATGGTAGGGCAGGAATTCACAGCCATGAAAAAGTCTATCATCCTAATCTACGGCTCCGTGGCAATGTGTGCTAGAAATACAAGCTTCTGGCATTAGCAACTGGGTCAGTCCCAATAGTCAATCACTAACAAAAATGAGGTCCAGGCAGCAGAGACATGGACAAAAATGAAGAACCAGTGGGAAAGGAAGAAAGCGACAGGCAGACATTAAGAGGGCCACAGCAATCAGCGTTCTGTTACTACGACTGGGGGTGAGGTGGGTAAGGAGGGAGCAGAGGGAAGAAGGAGGAATCTCCCAAAAGAACTTTTATAACATATATGCAATAAAATATCATCTACTGGTCATGTACCTTGTCGTGGTGGGTTCATCTCTGCAAACCTCTTCAGAATGTTGCTGACCATCATGGGAGCAGCAACAGAAGAGTTCTGCTGTCTGGGAATGTCTGCCTGTTGGGTTGTACCTGAAGCCATGTCATAAATGATTGGCACTATAATACTAACAGGTTCTTGGGGAGGGACCGATGTTTTCTGAGTTAGTTGAAGCTGAAGACATACAACACATACAAAGAGAATAAAAACGTAGTAAGAAAATAAAACATTTGCCTATATTTATCAAAGGTACTATTATTTACTCTATCAGATTAAGATACCTCGGGCATAAGAAAACTAAAGATGACAAGAAAAGTGACAACGATTGAATACTATGGTTAAGATGCAACCGTGCCACACAATTATCTAGTTCAATACATTTCTGTTATTACTGAAGGAACCAGGAGTACATCACGTCTAAACTGACAATTAAGGAATCTGAGCCTGTGTTTGGCAGCGACAATTAACTCTGCAGAAACCCAAATGCTGTTCTAATATCCTCGCAAGGCTTTTTCCTCAGGGGGTCTACGCACGCGTGCATGCACACATGGACGCACACACGCACGCACACACCGGGTGGTACTTACAAAAAATAGCATTTTGGATTTCAGCACCACAGCAGGCGTCCCAGGGGGTGCAATCGGCGGTGCGCTGGGGGGGATCGTCAGGCAAAACTGGACGTTCCATTTTAGCTGTGTCGCCTGGTCAGGAAACTGTTTTTGAAATCATGATAAAGTCATATGAACATTTAAAATTACATTCCAGTAGAGGAGTCTGAAAAGTCAGAATCTTATTTGATACAATCCATTATTAACAGAACATAAGGATGACAGCCTGCATTATTTCAAAGAAAATGCATACAAGACGTTACTACATGAAAAGTCAACTCCGGACCTATGTGACATGGTTCTCCTTTCCTTCCCTCCCGCTCCATTAATTCCCAAGGCCTACAGATTCTGCTTCCTTAGTGTCTCTGACATCTGTTCACACCTCTCTGTTCACGGATGCCACCAAGCTCCAGGATTCGTGATTTCTCTGGCAGCCCCTAACCCGCCCCTTCCGGTAGCTGCCTCTCCCAGTTCCTCCATCTACCACTGCCAGAAGAATGTCCTCGAGCACAGTTCTAATCGAGCTCACAAATGTTTAGTGACATGCAGTGACACATCCTGCCCTTACCCTGCCAGAACCAAGACCTGGCATTCAAGGCCCTTCTTAACTGGTGCCAACCTAGACTTCCCAGCCTCATTCCCAGCTCCTTCCCTAAAACATACTTGTCAAACTGTGTTAATAATTTTAAACTGTATTCACTTTTTTTTAATTAAGATTTATTTATTTAGTTTAGAGAAAGAGAGAGCACGCACAAGCAGGGGGAAGGGCAGAGGGGGAGAGAGAGAATCCTGAAGCTGACTCCCTGCCGAGTGCAGAGCCCGATGTGGGGCTTAATCCCAGGACCCTGAGATCATGACCTGAGCCGAAATCAAGAGCCAGTCATTTAACTGACTGAGCCACCCAGGTGCCCCCACTGGTGTTTTTTTTTTTAAAAGCCACATGAATACTTGGTTCCTTCAAAAACTCNCTGATGTGTTTCTCCCTCTGGGCCTGTGCTCATGATGCTCGCTCTACATCTTGGGTCAGCGTCTCTTGTTGAAATCTTTCCTACAGCTGTCCAAGCAGGGGTAGCACACTTAAATGCCTTGTTAGCAGAAGGGCAGAAGCAAGCTTCTACCTCGCTAAGCTAGATCGGATCCAGCACAGCAGCTCTGAGACGCCTGGACACTAGTCCCTAGATTAAACACCCATTTCTCTCTTTCTATCTTGGCATCTGTTTATGGGGCTCTGGGCTCCAGGTGACCGGCTACCTGGTGGGTCACCTCTTACCCTTCCGAGCAGGTGCTTACCTTGGCCACCTCCCAGGCGTCGACGGGCCAGCGGCCCGGCCGGCAGTTTCCCCAGTGGACGTCTCCATTCCTGTTGGTGTGGTGTTTCAAAATCTCCTGTTTCCACTCCGCGCAAACCTGACACTGAGGCTGAAACTACAAGGGGCGGCGGTGAGAAGCGGCCCGGGAGGGAGGGAGCGGCGTCTCGGGCAAGTGAGCCCGGGGCGTTGCAGTGGGCCCCACCCCAGGAAGGGCTCGGGACCCTACGCTCCGGGACCGGGACAGGGGAAAGGGGGGCCAGGGGCTCACCTGGCGGGCGCGCGGGCTACACTGAGAGCCGCTGCGGCAGGAGGCGCGGGGGCCCAGGCTGGGGGCAGCGGCGAGCAGGCCGCGGTGGAAGGCCAGCACCTCGCGGGCGACGAAGCCTTGCAGGCAGCCGCGCAGCAGCAGCAGGCAGTGGCCCGCCTTCACCCAATTCTTGTACTCCGCGCAGTTGAGGCGCGCAGCCAGTTCAGACAGCACCATGTCCGGCTCGGGCCCGGGACCGTATGGGGCCCCGAGCCAAGGGCGGGGCGAACGGCAGTGCGCAGGCGCGGAATCCTGGGCGGTACCGTCGGCCCGGCCTGGCCCCGCCCGGAGTCCGCCCCCAAGTGCAGGGCGAAGGGAGGGGCCAGAGCTCCTCGCGCGGCGCCCTGCATCCCGGGGCGGAGCCTTCTGGTTTAACCCGTAAGCCTGCCCCACCCCAGTGTTAGGTGACTGCAGATGTGTAATTCTTTTATCCCGCGCTTGCCCAGAAAGCTTGTACCTGAAACTCTTACGCCCCCTTGTCTGTTCCCCCAAACAGACCCTGCCAGTCCCCGATTCGACTCCCTCTCCTGATGTCCGTGCTCTTTTATTGTAGACACATATAAGATGCTCAAGGCACACTTTTTGAATTATGTATGTTCCTTGCACTACACAATTCTATAAAGTTTATTTAGTTCCTAAACCCAACTGATTGGCTGTAGCACATAAAGGCATTAGTGCAGTGTGATCGCTGGCTACCTGCACCACGCATCTACCGTGCGTCTGCAGTGCCAGGGTGACACAAAGCTCAAAAACATAGGCCATTGGGCCATCTAGCAGAAGCAAATAGTACGACGCATCCCCTGGACTCTGTGGAGAGCTGCACCGCCCCGAGCCGGATAAGGGCTTCTTCCACTATGGTCCTGAAGCATCCAGCTTAGACGATGATTAATACTCTCGGTTATAATTAGTGCTTCTTACACAAGGCAGTCTTAAGTGCCATGAGGATCAGAAGGCAATGGACTGTCAACTCCGTATGACAAGAGTTCCTCTCAGTTTTAGTTGCTTTTTAGTGAGCTTCTTGAGCTTGGAAGAGTGTTAAAATTGTGTGTAGTCAAATGGCTCTGGGGGGGGGGGACTCTAAACGAAACTTTCCCCTGACTTCGTGGTTAAGGCCAAAGTGGCACAAGTGTGTAGGAGCTCTAGCTCTGAATTTTAACTGTTTGATCTTAAGCAAATTAATTCATTTTTCTGGGCCTCAGTTTACTCATCTGTAGAAGGAGGATATTAATACCTACCCCACTGAGTTGTTGTGAGGATTAAATATACACTGAAGTACTTAGGACAGTGCCTGGCAATAGTAAGCTCTCAGTAAGTATTAGCTATTATTTTACATTGATCTAAACGTGCCCTTCCATCCATCAGTCATATTCCTGGGCAAGGAATTTGAACAAATCAGTGGCCACTTGGAAGTGGAGACAATATATAGAAAATCGTGAGACCTGGTCTCCTGGGGTTGCGCAGCACAATGCTGGCTGGCGTCTGCCTCTTTTTTTCTTAATAACCTCAATACTAAATCCACCCTAAGTAAATTTCAAATCATTTCCTTAGACATTCTGTCCACTCCCATCAAACCAAATGGAAGAGGAAATTCCCCAAGAAATAGTGAAATATACATTAACATTTTTTTCTGTCCCTTAAGTTTCGCAGTAAGTTCTCTTAAAATTTTCTGTATATTGGGGCACCTGGGTGGCACAGCGGTTAAGCGTCTGCCTTCGGCTCAGGGCGTGATCCGGTGTTATGGGATCGAGCCCCACGTCAGGCTCCTCTGCTATGAGCCTGCTTCTTCCTCTTCCACTCCCCCTGCTTGTGTTCCCTCTCTCACTGGCTGTCTCTATCTCTGTCAAATAAATAAATAAAATCTTTAAAAAAAATTAAAAAAAAATTTTCTGTATATTATTGATTTTATATCAAGAACTTGGATAATATTAAAGTAAAATATCATAGGTAATTCTTTGAGGGAAAAATCACGAAAGGAACTTTATGTAGAAAATGGATTCTGAATTTAGAGCAGCAAAATTATACTTCTTGAAGTTATAGAATTAATCATGGTCCAAAGAAAGACTAACAAACTGCTAGTAACCTGTTGCTGAATGCGTTACTGTATTAACGGCAACACAGTTATTAGTGGTATTTAAATTCAAATCATGTATATTTTAGTTTCTGCTTGCACTAGCTCAGAGTTAACTTTCAAACATAAGGTTCATCCCCTGCTTTTAATAACTTGTTAAGTTCTGTTGAATTTTTCACTTTCCTCCTAATTCTGAAAGTACCTGTATACATTCTGAAGTGGCATTTCAGCGAATGAAAAAAGAAGGTGGCAAATCAGGACCAATTTCTTCTTTCGAAATCAAACTAATGCTAAACCAGACTACTATCCAAAACATCTCCGTGCAAATTAACTAGAGAGAGTTGGTAGTTCTCTGAAACTTGTATAAATTTTATTACCAAAATTACTAAAATTCACAGGTTGAAAAACCTTAAAAGCTAAGACCCCAACCACCTATCAGAAAAAAAATCACTATGGGCATCCAGTCCCTTTGATTGAACCTGGGTAACAAAAGAGGCAAAAGACATGGTTTATGCTGAAACCTAAGATTTGAATGCTAGTGTTTTCAAGCTTTAATAAAGTATATATCAATTCCAAGTACCAAACATATCAAAATTCATATTCATGGGTTTATTCTTAAGCATCGAAAGCAAATTCTGCTCACTGAATCCTATGTTGATTTGCACGAGGCATTCAGAGATGACTTATAATCAGGAAAAGTGTCCACTAAATGCATCGTGTTTAAAAAATACAATTAATGTTTCAAAACCACACTTAAAAAGAATACCTGAAAAGTTTACTCTTTCCATAAAATTTGAGACAATATTATCCTGCAGATAAAAATACATTTCTTGTATATACATGTAGATTTCTACATGAAAGACAGGACTCAGCTCCCAACAGAAAAGGGCTGACCCTTGATAAAGACATGTTAGATTGCCAAACTGATGTGATTTCCATTGTAAGGAGAACCGAAAACCGAAGGATAAAAGGTAAGTTAAAGGAAGGATAAAGTCCAGTCACCTGCTCCTGAACAGCAGCAGAGCTGGGCGAGAAGCAGGGGATAAAGGTAGAAATAAGACACCGAAGAAAGGCAAAGAAGGCCTCGACTCTGACCAGAAGGGAATGGAGAATCAAGCGAATTTGAGAACAGATATGACACAGCTGCAGTGAGATGCCTGAAATTAGAATTTGGTAGTTGATAGTTAACAGAAGCTCAAATCATCTTAAAGTGGAAGTAGAGCGTCTACAATTTACTGGAGAGCCAATATTCCAGTGACCAGATAACTCAGTACAGTATTATCATATAAAAAAACTTTCCCAAATAACATTAGGTCACCAGAAGACCTTTGCTTCTGATCACATTCTTTGAAGCTTAAAAAAGTCCCTGACTCACTGGGAGAGACAGCACGGTGCTCCAAAAAGAAACTCTGCTGAGATGTGTCAGTACCAGAAACTTCACTTGACCCTGGGCGGGCATCGGATCTTGGATTCTTCAAAGTGAAGGCACTGTAACCAGGTTTCTTCCAAGCAAAACATTTTACCGTTTTGTTGACAATGAATTAAGTTGGGATTGTTTAGAACAACCTCAAGTGTGGTGGGGAAGGCAAGGGGGGAGAAGTTAAGCAAGATAAAGAAACGTCACAGAAATTTCATGCAAGGGTGGAATGCTCAAGTTCTAGGTTTCCTGATTCATGCTGTATGCAGAAGTATCCTGTAAACTAAATTTGCGTAACAGAAAAGTTTCCAAATCTTCAACGGATGAGAATGATTGCAATATCTGGGATCCTTGATCAATATGAACTATTCACTGTCTCTTCTCAAAGACGGGTTCACCTTCTTTTTTACCCAAATCCTACACTAAAAGACAACTACGGTGCTAAACGTTCACCACCAGTCAAGTTAGGAATGTCTGAAGAAAATAAATTAAACTTGAAACAAAGAAGATGTTTTTGGTCAAATTTCAGACATGTATCAGTAGAAATCAATTACTGGCCCCACCAGGTGAAAGATGAAGGGAGGCCAGGAGAAGTCTATAGAGCTGATATACACACAAGTGAGTGTCACTGTTTTTTTTTTTTTTTAAACCTAGTTTTATTAAATATTGCTTCTTTGGGATGTGTTTATAACAACTCCCAGAACATTTTCATGTAAGGATTCAAAGCGGGCATATTAAAATACAGCTTCAATATAAAGTTTATCACAGTTTTACAGTATTCAAAAATGACAGACCTGCCTTAAAAAACAAAACAAAAACCAAAAAAGGACTATTACACCCAAAACATAAGAAAACAATTAAATAAACAAGTTTGGCATTTCCATAACTTTATAGTATAAAACAGAATATTAAATCTATTACTGGCAAGCGGACACCAATGTTTTACCTAGTTTGAAATGTGTCCCGTTTAAACACACTATACAAGTTCACTATACAAAAAAGATTGATGGTCTTTTTGATGAAAGAAGTGCACCCTGAAAATTTTTGCCAGTTTAGAATATTTAGCTCTTAAAGTCAAAAAAGTCCTTTTTTTAAAACTGAAGGCTAAATTCAGATTTTTTTTGCCTTTTTTTTTTTTTTTTTTTTTTTTTTTTTTTTTTTTTTTTTTTTTTTGCTGTTTTGTCTCATTTGTCAGCCTTCCTGGTTTAAAAACAATAGTGTCTATGGACGCCCACCAGGGGGCAGTGTAAGATTAGCCATTAAATCACGAACAGCTGCAAATATTGTGCATTCACCTGCAACAGAGAAAAATGGTCATTAGCTATTCGCAATACAGGAAAGATGCTGTCAACACACCGGTGGGGGTAGGGATAATTAAATCTAAAATCAGCAAGAATTTCAAGGGTCAAAATAAAAGACTAAATTTTAACTGCACAGGTTATAGGGGATTAAGCTTTGGTGTTAAGTATCAAATACTTGGTTTGGGTTTTGTTTATTTTTCTTCTCATGGGGAAATTCTGGGTAAGACCCAGTTAGGTTTGAATTTATGGAGATATGCCTCAAGTTTCTCTATTGAAACACTGGAGCATTGGATAAGCCTTTAAAGTTAGGTTTCAAGGCTACTGACTGTTTATGCATTTTGAATCTAATGAAAAAGCTGTAGTTCAGATTTATGCATCAGTTACAACATCAACAATGTCCTTCTAATGTTGCTTTAAAGACCAAATAAAAATGTCTATTATTGCACTGTCCAATAGAACTTTCTGTGCTGATAGAAATATTCTATATGTGCACTGTGACTCCTTAGTACCTGTCATGTAGCTAGTGTGCCTGAGGAACTGGAATTTCAAATTTTAGTTAATTTTAACTAGCTTGAATTTAAATAGCCTCAAGTGGCTAGTGACAGTTATATTGGACAGTGCAGTTCTATAAAATATATTGGAGTTTTCTCAAACGTAAAGGAAACAATCAACTTCTGGAGTTCAACATTAATATCAATAAAAAGAAAGTGATTTTTCTTAAAAGCACTTCACTGGGAGGGGAGGAAGTGATGGGTTCGAGGGGAAGAGGGTGCTGAGGTATGGCACACCGACAATCCAAAAACAAGACTTGTTTGGGGGCAGGCGGGGGAGGCTAATGACTCATCCTATCAATTTCCCCTTC
Organism: Ailuropoda melanoleuca; assembly: GCF_002007445.2. Taxonomy (NCBI): domain Eukaryota; kingdom Metazoa; phylum Chordata; class Mammalia; order Carnivora; family Ursidae; genus Ailuropoda; species Ailuropoda melanoleuca. The sequence continues at coordinate 34,876,437 of NC_048238.1, forward strand.
GCTCAAAGAAACCAGAGACCCTGCCTCGTACTTCTTGTGAACATTACATATACTTAAATATAATAAACCCAAACCAGTTGTAAATAACATAAACCAAAAGCTGGGTCCCTTTCCTGGCTCATGGCCTAATGCTATGGTGGCTGCGAGTGAGAGAACGGGAGGCCTCAACAGAAGAATGGCCTTCTGGCAAAGGGTGGGATGTGCAGTGACCCTGTGCAAGTTACTGCAAGCTTCCCTCCAACCGGTACAGAAAAAAAATGAAACTCCAGGTTTGCCCAGTCAAAGGTAGACATAAAAAAATCGACTGAAAAAAGGAAAGAAAAAGAAAAACACTCCCAAAACATCCCAACAATTTCTCAAGTAAAAGGAAAAGTTATATCCTTCTTTTTCCTTTTTAAAAACACATTTTCATTATTGATAGGTAGAAAAACGTGTTTGATCCCAAGAGGATCAAAACATTCTTTCCCTTTAATTGTAAATTCCACAAGACCATAATGATAATCATCTGCTTGTGAAGGAATGGTCTTATCATCAAAGTTCTACTGGACTGCTACTTTGAAAACTCTTTTAGCGTTAAACTTTGATTCTGAAGGACCTATTTTTAGCTGAAAGAAGAGATAAGTCAAAGGATGAAAGCAGAAAATTTTAAGAAGTGGAAGAAGTCTTACAACAAAAGAAGCGTACCCTTCTCTACTGCCCAGTGCCTTCCTTGTAACCGCTACATGAGTGAAAACTTGCCTATGTATATATAATACGGAGAAATAAATAGCGAGAAATATAATTTCTCCCGTGATTCCTGTTTCTAGTAAACTTTTAACACTGTGGTACCTAAAAAATGTTTCAGAGAACAACTTTCCCTCATTTAAAAACGTAATTCTGTTGTCATACTATTCTAAGCAGAAAGCTACAGAGGACTTCCTTAATAGAACTAAGCAAATTTTAATTTAAGTTTAATTTCCTTAAAGTTAGCAACAAGCAAAATGGAAGAAAAATTCTCTTTGCTGAGCTTTAGGTTTTGTGACCAAACATTCAGCACTGCCAGGAGTTGTGTGTTACGTGTAGGCTACCACAATATGGAAGGGACCTGGTTTACCTGCCAGAAACATTCGGGGTTCCTCGAAAATGTTGTTTGAGAGCTTCATTGTGCACTTGGTGAAAAGGTTCACTTGCACCCACCTGACACTTACATAAGAAGCCCAAAAAGCAGTGATGCCATTTGTATCAGCTTTTATTCTTCACAAAACATTTAGAAGATACAGAACTTTGAATGATAATATTCTATTCATGATTGAACCATGAAATATGAGAAACCAACATGCATTTCAACTGGTGATGTACAGAGTGGCAGGTAGCGATGGTAGGGCAGGAATTCACAGCCATGAAAAAGTCTATCATCCTAATCTACGGCTCCGTGGCAATGTGTGCTAGAAATACAAGCTTCTGGCATTAGCAACTGGGTCAGTCCCAATAGTCAATCACTAACAAAAATGAGGTCCAGGCAGCAGAGACATGGACAAAAATGAAGAACCAGTGGGAAAGGAAGAAAGCGACAGGCAGACATTAAGAGGGCCACAGCAATCAGCGTTCTGTTACTACGACTGGGGGTGAGGTGGGTAAGGAGGGAGCAGAGGGAAGAAGGAGGAATCTCCCAAAAGAACTTTTATAACATATATGCAATAAAATATCATCTACTGGTCATGTACCTTGTCGTGGTGGGTTCATCTCTGCAAACCTCTTCAGAATGTTGCTGACCATCATGGGAGCAGCAACAGAAGAGTTCTGCTGTCTGGGAATGTCTGCCTGTTGGGTTGTACCTGAAGCCATGTCATAAATGATTGGCACTATAATACTAACAGGTTCTTGGGGAGGGACCGATGTTTTCTGAGTTAGTTGAAGCTGAAGACATACAACACATACAAAGAGAATAAAAACGTAGTAAGAAAATAAAACATTTGCCTATATTTATCAAAGGTACTATTATTTACTCTATCAGATTAAGATACCTCGGGCATAAGAAAACTAAAGATGACAAGAAAAGTGACAACGATTGAATACTATGGTTAAGATGCAACCGTGCCACACAATTATCTAGTTCAATACATTTCTGTTATTACTGAAGGAACCAGGAGTACATCACGTCTAAACTGACAATTAAGGAATCTGAGCCTGTGTTTGGCAGCGACAATTAACTCTGCAGAAACCCAAATGCTGTTCTAATATCCTCGCAAGGCTTTTTCCTCAGGGGGTCTACGCACGCGTGCATGCACACATGGACGCACACACGCACGCACACACCGGGTGGTACTTACAAAAAATAGCATTTTGGATTTCAGCACCACAGCAGGCGTCCCAGGGGGTGCAATCGGCGGTGCGCTGGGGGGGATCGTCAGGCAAAACTGGACGTTCCATTTTAGCTGTGTCGCCTGGTCAGGAAACTGTTTTTGAAATCATGATAAAGTCATATGAACATTTAAAATTACATTCCAGTAGAGGAGTCTGAAAAGTCAGAATCTTATTTGATACAATCCATTATTAACAGAACATAAGGATGACAGCCTGCATTATTTCAAAGAAAATGCATACAAGACGTTACTACATGAAAAGTCAACTCCGGACCTATGTGACATGGTTCTCCTTTCCTTCCCTCCCGCTCCATTAATTCCCAAGGCCTACAGATTCTGCTTCCTTAGTGTCTCTGACATCTGTTCACACCTCTCTGTTCACGGATGCCACCAAGCTCCAGGATTCGTGATTTCTCTGGCAGCCCCTAACCCGCCCCTTCCGGTAGCTGCCTCTCCCAGTTCCTCCATCTACCACTGCCAGAAGAATGTCCTCGAGCACAGTTCTAATCGAGCTCACAAATGTTTAGTGACATGCAGTGACACATCCTGCCCTTACCCTGCCAGAACCAAGACCTGGCATTCAAGGCCCTTCTTAACTGGTGCCAACCTAGACTTCCCAGCCTCATTCCCAGCTCCTTCCCTAAAACATACTTGTCAAACTGTGTTAATAATTTTAAACTGTATTCACTTTTTTTTAATTAAGATTTATTTATTTAGTTTAGAGAAAGAGAGAGCACGCACAAGCAGGGGGAAGGGCAGAGGGGGAGAGAGAGAATCCTGAAGCTGACTCCCTGCCGAGTGCAGAGCCCGATGTGGGGCTTAATCCCAGGACCCTGAGATCATGACCTGAGCCGAAATCAAGAGCCAGTCATTTAACTGACTGAGCCACCCAGGTGCCCCCACTGGTGTTTTTTTTTTTAAAAGCCACATGAATACTTGGTTCCTTCAAAAACTCAAATGGGGGGCGCCTGGGTGGCACAGCGGTTAAGCGTCTGCCTTCGGCTCAGGGCGTGATCCCAGTGTTATGGGATCGAGCCCCACGTCAGGCTCCTCTGCTATGAGCCTGCTTCTTCCTCTCCCACTCCCCCTGCTTGTGTTCCCTCTCTCGCTGGCTGTCTCTATCTCTGTCGAATAAATAAATAAAATCTTTAAAAAAAAAAACAAAAAAAAAAACACAAAAAACTCAAATGGGTATCTTTTTGAAATAAATAATGTTTCCTATAGGCTACCCAGGGCAGAAGCCAAATGTTGAGACTATTAGCAAAGGAGCACTGCTGTCCCTAATATTAACAGTAAAACACCAACTGGAAAAAGGAGAGGTATTTGGAATTACCCAAAGCAATACTAGAAACACTGAATGCAAGTCCTGAAAAATATAATCAGCCGCCACCTGGATTCCATCTATGTAATTGTATACTTTCACAGGAAAGAAGAGGAACTCATCTCCCCAGGGAGGACAGATTTTTTGATAAATGACATTAGGGCAATTGGGGGCATCTGAAAAAGCTAGACCCACACCTCACCTTTGACACCAAGGTATATTTTAAATGGATCAAAAATTCAAATAGTGATTTAAAAAACGACTCCATAACAGTATTAAAAAAAGTCATGAGAGCTTCATTTCAGTATCCAGGAGCAAGAAAAGTGAATTAAATGTATTTGCTTTTATAAGAGGTAAGCCACTGGTAACTCAGGTTGCCTGTGGGGAAGGAGACAAGACAGCTGGACAGGGATAGATGGGAAATTTCCCTCTGTATCACATCTTGAACTCAATTCAAAAGATACAGGAGGGCTGTGTTACCTATTCAAAGATAAAATCTTAAAAATTAAGAAGAGTGTAAGAGAAAAACGAAGTACTTAAATAGGTGAAAACCAATAAACACTGCTCCCACCAACTCCAACCTCTTCAGACAGACCTAGCTATACACAGAAATATGCGTTTCACTGTAACTTACCAGCTCTAGCTTCATAATATGCACACAGTCCCTGAGGATGTGTGTAGGAGCTCCTAACAGCTTGGTGAAGGCTATCAAAGTATTGGCTTTAAATGGCGGTCCTGCAACCTACAGGGATGAATAAAGCAAGTTACTCCGCATTCTACTTTGACTCTTCTCTTTTGCTAATTGTACAGGCATACCCTGGAGGTATGAGTTCAGTTCCAGCCCACCGCACTAAAGCAAGTATCGCAATGAAGCGAGCTGAATGAGTTTTCTGGTTCCCCAGTACGTATAAAAGTTATGTTTATTTGCACCATACTGTAGTCTTTTAAGTGTGCAATGGTATTATGTCTAAAAAAATATATCTGTCTTAAAAAATACCTTATTGCTAAAAAATGCTAACCACTACCTGAGCTTTCAGTGAGTCACAATCATCAATCATCATAAGAACGAACAAGTTTGAAATATTGCGAGAAGTACCAAAATGTGACAAGGAGACATGAAGTGAGCAAACGCTGGTGGGAAAATGGCCCTGATAGACTTGCTCCATGCAGCGTTGCCACAAACCTTCAATCTGTAAAAAATACAGTACCTGCGAAGCGCAAGAAGGCAAAGTACAATAAAACGAGGTATGCCTATATTAAAACTATGCATTAAGAAACACATACTCTTGTTTCGAAGAATTTCTCCAAAACTTGAAGTTCATCGGGTTTCCACTGTCCTGCATTTTCGGGTGTCACTTTTAGCTGAAGTGTTTGGTTGGTTTTGGGACTAAGGGCTACTCTGCATTTCAGGGCATCAGTTTTAAACATGATCACTCCAGGTTCATTGGAATTTATCAGCTGCAGCTGCAAAATAGGAAGGATGCATCAAGTTAATATGGAAGACAAAGAGGAAATGAAAACATTGCTGAGAGAACGGTTTCAGAGGGAAAACAACTAAAAGTTGATACCCGTTCCCAAACAAAAATATCTAGGCTTTGAGCACCATCAATTGCTAAAATCCCGAAGAAGGAACTATACATTATGTGTCTCTCAACGGAAGAACAGAACACAACCTATGGAACGTTCTCGTAAAATAACAACAAACTTGAGCTGAAAATCGGTAGTTAGATCTGCAGGGTGGACCAGTATTATAGAAATGTGACAGTCAAAAGAACATGTTAAATAATTCCAAAGGGATGTAACCAGCAGAATCCAGACTGAGAAACTCGACAACGGATATAGCTGCTTCAACAAATAAACTGTGTAAGGAGGGATGGAGGGGGAACCTACAGTTTAAAAGGGACTTAAAGACTTGTTTGGATTCTGCTTTAGACTGTAAAAAGTGTGACAACTTGGGAAATCTGGACACCAACTAGCTATCTGATGATAAAGAAATTCTCTTTATGGATGAAATGATGTCTGGGATTTGCTGTGAAACCATCTGGGTGAAGGAGCTATAGAAGAAACAAGACTGACGGGTTCACTGTTGAAGGTAGGTGATGAGAACACAGAAGTTCATTATACTTTCTTATACTACTATATTCTCAACTTTTATATATGATTAAAATTTTCCACAAGAAGTTTTTAAAAAATGGCACAGTAGAAAAAAAGAAAAAAAGAGTACCATTAAAAAATGTTGGACCTGGATTGGGACCTTATCTGGCCCAGGGGTTGGCCAATTTTTCTGTAAAGTAACAGAGAATAAATATTTTAGGCTACATGGTCTCTGTTGCAACTACTCAATGATGCCACCATAGCTGAAAGCTGCAATTAATAATATGTGAATTAATGGGTGTGACTAAGGTTCCAGTAAAACTTTATTTACAAATAGGTGGTTGGTAGGACTTGCCCCCCCGCCCCAGCCAGTAGTTTACTGACCGCTGCTCTATCATAACATATTGATTATGCAGATGAGCAAAATGAGGTTCGAAGAGCTGAAAGCTCACATGACTTGTAAGTGGCAGAGGGAGGGCAGATCACAGGTCTCATAATAACCATTTTTTAAAATGCTAATTTATTCAACTTATGTTAAAACCTCTACTATTTTCAAATATGAATATAAAGGTTGCAAAATAGCTTGGTGCCATCCGTGGAGTGGATATTTTAAACATTCACCATACTACCTCATTAACATATAGATATATCAAGAGTTATAAGTAACTAATATGTACTGAACAATACCAAGATGTTATGCTAAGGTTTTATATGAAGTATCTCGAACTCCCGCAATTGTTATGAGTTAGGTAAGTACTATTATCTACCATTATCAAAAAGGTAAAGGGATTTGCCTAAGCTTGTACTAGCTGGTGGCATGGCCTGGGTACAAACCCAGATAGTCGGACTCCAGAGCCGATGCTACCGACTCTGAACTATCTCCTGAGGGTATCACCACAGGCACAAGTCTTTTTCTGACTTTTTCTAAATCAGTTCAGTTGCTCATGAATTTAAAGAGGAGTTTTCAACCCTGTGATCATAAATAATTTTACTTCAATGGAGAATCCGATTCAAAGTCAGCCTGCCTGCAAGGGGATTCCAGAAGCCCAACAGTGCTTGTATGCTACTCTCTGCAAAGGCAGATCCTGGGAGCATTTGTCCCATGCACAGTGGGGACCCTCTGGGACCTATCCCTGCACCTGTTAGCCACAGCACCGCAAACTACAAAATGCAGGAACATGTTAACGTAAGAATGGAAAAGGAGCGTGGAGTCTTTTTAATGCTAGAGCAGGGTGGAAAGCACAGTTCCAACAAGCTAAAGGAAGTGAGGGAACATCATTTTAGTTCAGGTGCTGTTCTGTGGGGCAGCTATTAGCCCCCGCCTTCGACAACCACCGTCAAGGAATTCACTAGGTATCCATACCGTTTCTTGTTGAATAATTCTTTGAAGGTGCCGTCTCATGATGACCGATCCAAGGAATCTCTCAAGTGGAGAACAAAGATAACTACCTGCCAGGCCAGGCACAAGGCCTGGTGTTGGAGAGGGCAGCAGTAAAATGTTCAAGGCACTGTGAGTGAGGATGGTTGGTATGGAGGCTGCCCAGGAGCGCTGAGGTAGTTTACGAGGTGGAGGCATGTTTGTTGGCAAAGTTTGGGAACCTTTTGGGAAGGAAAACAGTTCATTTCATTCACAAATACACATGGTCCCACTGTTCCGTTTTGCTTTTATAAATCTTTGATGTTCTAAAGCCATCCATACTGTTTTCGTTACTCCTTGTGATGTAACAATCCTATGTTAGCTTCCTGTTAGCAAAATGGCCAGAGTTGTTCTCCCTGTGGCTAGTTTCCTCGCAAAGCGACTTTGTAGCAAGCCCTTGGAGGGATGGAGTCTATTTCTCTTCCGGAATCTGGGCTGGCCCTGTGAATTGCTGACTTAAAAAATGCAGTGGAAGTGACGTGGTGCAGCTGCAAACCTAGGATTTCACTCACACTCTTGAAACCCCGACCAGCCACCAGGTGAACAAGGCTGTGTTCAAGTATGGGGCCACGTGGAGCAGAGGAAGCCACGTGGGCTGGGGACACTGTCGACCAGCCAGGCCCCAGCTCACGTGGGAGCTGACCACAGACACATGAGTGAGCAAAGCAGAGCCTGGAAAAATTGCCCAGCTTGGCTTACGCAAATCGCCAACCTATAGAATGGTGAGCTAATAAAACATTGTTGTTCTAAGTCATTAATCATTAAACATGACCTGAGAAAGCTAACTCACATATGTGCACAATTCTGTTCTGTGTTAATTTCTACAACCTTGTCAGTTAACTTTAGGTATCCCTCAAGGTCTAGTTTTGCAGCTAAGTTAGGAGACATAACAGAGGTACTGGGGCTCACCTCCTAAGACTTCTGGAGGAGAGATTTCCCTTTCTTACATTTTGCTTTGTGCAAATTAACTATCGTTAAGCAATTTACCAAATGGATTAAAGTTTACATTATTAAGTATCCTCATTTAACAAGTTGGTCACAACTTTCAAATGTGAGGATGGAAAAAAAAATTGGTCATTTGGAGGTTGGACTAAAACGAACACAAAAATGGTGATGACACTCACTTGTTCCAGCTCGAGGGGAATGAGAAGCATCTGGAACTGGAGAATGTAGTGATGGGTTGGCTGGTGACATTCCAGGCATGCGTGTTGCTGGTGAGGGGCCAGACACTTGAGGAGACCCTGGCCAGTTCCCAGCTCGTCCACTTGGTGACACCATAGTATATGGAGAACTAGGGTCCAGGGTTCCTGTAAAGAAGTGAACAGATGGTTTTCAAAACCTGTATTTTAATAACTGAAAAGTACTTGACAGCGCTGAAATGCTTGACACTTTACAAGGCGATCATTTTATTTTTCCTTTTTGCTATCTGAAGTATGATGCTCCTTTCACATGGTGCACCTGAATGTCGATTTTGTGTAAATACTTTTAACGTGATACAAAATTAAAGAAATACAGAATGAGAAAGGATAAAATTTATCTTCACACAAGTTTCAACATGTGCAATGTGTAACAATCTACTTTACACTATGCAACAACCTACTATTTTCAAAGCCTATTTGCAAACATCTTTGAAAATGTTAAGTCAAAAAAAAAATCAAAGCTCACTTAAGGACAGAAATCTTATTTTTTCAAGTAACCCTGACAAATTATGTTTTTCATTCTACTCAAGGCTGAGGAGAGGGAAATTTTCCCTTTTCTTTCTTTAGTAAAGGCTACACTGACTGAGAAATGAACCAATAATCAAGTTTTGAAAGCAACTTCCTGAATAATTTGATATTTAAATTTCATCCCGCAGTTACCTTTAACTAATACTACCCCTCTGAAACCAAATGACAAACTGAGAAAATATTTTTACCATATATCAGAGAGTAAATTATCCTAACTTAAAAGTCTTATAAATTGGTAAGAAAAAACACAAGAACATACAGGCAGGCATAAAATAAGAAATACCAAAGACCCATGAAAGAAAAAAGGTTTAACTTCATTAATAATCAAAGAAATGCACATTAAACAAGACGACACCATTTTTCACCTATCAAAATGACCAAGGTTTCTGAAAGTCATAATACCCTGTGTTGGCAATGATGCAGGAAAATAGACATTCTTGTTTGATGCTAGAGGAAGTTGGTACAGCCTTTCAGGTGAGCAATTTGCAATATGTTTCAAAAGCTTTAGAATTTCTCAAACCCTTTGAGACAGCAATTCCACGTCTAGGAACTTACCTAAGGGAATAATCATGTGAGCAGAGATGATACCATTTTCAGTTGTAGAAAAAATGGAAACATTCTAAACATATAATAGGAGGGCAGTTAAATCATGGTATGTCAAGACAAGGGAATACTATGGAGCCATTTAATATGACGATGTACAGTTTTTACTGACAAAAATGTTCCTACAAATATTAACAGTAGACAGTAAAACCACAGATGCTACACAGCTGTAAAAACTGAGGAAGTCTTTTATGTTGTGATTTGGCACAGCATTCAGGAAAAACAGATGAAAAAAGTAAGGCACTGAAGTATACTGTCCCGTGTGTAAAAGGGGTGAGAACACTTACAGGCATCTGCTTGTGTGTGGAGACAACATCTCTGGAAGGACACATAAGAAATTAATAACACTGAATGCCTCTGGGAAGAGGAACTAGGTGGTTGGTGGCATAGAAACACTTCCCTGGCTACCTCTTCTATTATTTATTTGAACCAATCCAAAACAGAGTTTTTTAGTTAAAAAGTTAAAAAATTCAAGTCTCAAAACAATACATATGGTATAGTCCCAATTGTAGGGGGAGGTGTTTGAGAGGAGAGACAAGGAGACAGGTGGAGAGCAACAGAGAGGCGAGCAGGCAGGCAAGCACGGGGTGCATGACAGGAAGAGCAAGGCAGAAGCGAGGTGGGGAGAGAGTCCAAAGCAGACGGACTAACTGGTAGATCTCTGCGTGGTGGAATCAGGACAAATTCATTTTCTTTGGTGATTTCCCCAACGAACACAGTGCTAATTTTGCAATAAGAAAAGAATTTATTTGACAAAAAACGACTTTCACGTCAAATTCTTAACGCTATCGCGATTTCCACGTATGGACTCACCATGTGGACTAGCAAAACTGGCCCCTGGTCCTATTGAGATTCCATGCGAGGATGGGGGAGGAGTTGGAACAAATGACGCTGGTGAAGGGGCTCTCAAAGCCCCACTGGGGGAGCTGGCGGCATGCAGATTTCCTAATAAAGGAAAATAATTATAGATGATCTTGCAGGACACATATTATGTCCTGGCCAAGGACCTCAAGTTAAGACTCTCTCTACAGATTAAAGAAATAAGTAGTAAAGCTCCCTTAAATAGCACAAAGAAAATCTGGAATGACTTTGTTACTGAAAAAGAGAGAGAGAGATCAATTCCATGGGGCCCAAATTCTAGCTCTTATACTGACTGAGTTAAAAAAATATATATATCCTGTGTACTTTTGTGTTCGCTCATTCTCTTTCAGCAAGTGGACATGAAGGTTAATTTCATGCCCAGCATTGCTGTAGGCACTGGGGATGCAGCAGTTGACAACAGACAAAAATTCCTGCCCTCGTGGAGTTTCTATTCTAGTAGAATGAGAAAGACAACAAATGTATGTCAGGTAGTGATAAACAGTGATAAGTGTTATGGAGAAAACCAGGGCAAGGAAAAGGGGCAGTTATCATGTAATGGCGGAGGCGGGTGCTGTTCCCCAGAAGACCACTCTACGAAGGGGGCACGTGGGTAAGTGAAGGATTTAAGGTGTGAAGATACCCAGGGGGTAAGACATTCCAGGCAAAAACAGCTAGTGCAAAGGCCCCAAAGGCAGCAGCAAAAATAACAGGGAGGGGGGTCAGTGTGGCTGGATCAGTGGGAGCCACGGGGAAGTGGGAGGAGATGAGGACAAACAGGTGGTGGTGGGGGTCCTAGATCACACAGGAACTTGTAGACCACTCTAAGGACTTAGGGTTTACCCTGAATGAGATGGGAAACCATTGCAAAGTTTGGAGTGAAAAAGTCGTAAACTAGCTTCTGTTCCAGAAGGATCACTCTAACCACTGAGCAAAAAACAGACTACAGGGCAGGGGCAGGGAAACCAATTAGAGGCAACAGTAATAATCCAAGTGAGAGATGGTTAATGGCTTGGGCGAGGGTGGAGGCTGAGGAGGGTTAGAGTCTGGATACATTCTCAGTACAGAACGGACAGTATCTGGCACTGACTGAAGTCGGCGTGAGAGAAAGAAGAGTCCAGCATGACTCTAACAGCTCTGGCCAAGCGGCAGGCGGGAAGGGGCTACTGTTTACAGACGGCGGGTGGGGGAGG